>NC_135723.1:13096502-13439002 GCF_964656455.1 Halichoerus grypus | reverse complement strand
CTTGCTTCCCTTGCCTTTGGTGATGTTTCTAGGAAGAAGTTGCTGTAGCTGAGGTCGAAGAGGTTGCTGCCTGTGTTCTCCTCTAGGATTTTGATGGACTCCTGTCTCACATTTAGGTCTTTCATCCATTTTGAGTCTATTTTTGTGTGTGGTGTAAGGAAATGGTCCAGTTTCATTCTTCTGCATGTGGCTGTCCAATTTTCCCAACACCATTTGTTGAAGAGACTGTCTTTTTTCCATTGGACATTCTTTCCTGTATAGCAGGATTTTTTAAATAGCCAAATTGTAGTTTATCCCTCTTATGGATACCACTACTTAGCAATAAAAAGGAATGACTGTTGATAAATGCAACAACATAGATAAATTTCAAAATAATTATGCTGAGTGAAAGGAGCCATACAAGAAAGAATATATACCCTATGAGTCCATTTATATAAAATTCTAGAAAATGAAAGCTAACCAAAATGTTAGTAAGCAGATCAGTAGTTGCTAAGGATGGGCAGGTGGAGGAACAAGGAGGGTGGGAGGAAAGGCGTATAGAGGTGTATGGAGAAACTTTGGGGTGATGAATATGTTCATTATCTTGATTGTGATGACTTCAAGGGCGTCAAAGTTTATCAAATTGTATATATATTTTTAAAGATTTATTTATTTTAGAGAGCGAGCCCGTGCACATGTGGTCGGGGAGGGAGAGAGAGACTCTCAAGCAGACTCCCCTCTGAGCATGGAGCCCAATGCAGGGCTCGATCCCACCACCTGGAACAGAGATCATGACCTGAGCTGAAATCAAGAGTACGACACTTAACCCACTGAGCCACCAGGTGCCCCATCAAATTATATATTTTAAACATTCACATGTCTAGGAGAAAAAAGGATAAAAATCAGATGATCATCCTATTGGATGCAGCATAAGTACTTGAGAATATTCACCAACAATTCACAATAAAAAATATCTTAACAAACAAGGCAAACCAGTAACAAATAAAAAATGATAGCATTTATAATAGCATCAAAAATCAAATATTTTGGAATAAATCTAACAAAAATGTGTAAAACTTCTATGCTAAAAATTACAAATATTAGGAAAAATTAAAGAAGAGTTTCATGGATTGAAAGAGTCAGTATTGTGAAGATGTTGATCTTACTCAAATTGATTTGGGTTAGAGTTAGGAATGTGAGGTGTGGAGCAACCAGAATTCTCAGATACTGATGATGGGAGCATAAATTTACACAATCACTTTGAAAAATTGGCAGTATCTGAACATAAACATCATATAGAGTTGAACATAAACATCCCACATAGCTCAGCAATTCCACTCCCAGGTATATATCCAACAGAAATGAGCATACAGAGTGACCAAAAGGCACGGACAAGAACATTCAGAACAGGATTATTCTTAATGCCTAAAAATCTGGGAGAAGTCCAAATATTCATGACTAGTAAAATGGATAAATACCATGTTGATGCAATGCAATACTGAACATCAACAAGAACGAATGAATTACAAGTTTATATGGATGAATCTCACAGCATAACATTGATCAAAAAGAGCCAAATACAAAAAAAAAAAAAGTACATACTGTGTACTTTTATAGTACTTTTATAGCTCAAAACCACCCAGAATTAATTTACAATACTGGAAGTCAGGAGACTGGTTACTCAAGAGAGGAAGGGCAGTGAGTGAGAAGGGGCAAAAAAGGGCTTCTGGAATAATGTTCTATTTCCTGATCTGTGTGCTAGCTACACATATTTGTGCTCTTTTCTGTATGTGTATTATACTTTAAAAATATTACATAAAAATGAAAAACACATTTGCTTAAAAAATGTGGATGTCAATAGTACCTCAATAAAACTGTTTTCAAAAGAGAGTGTATGAGGATAAGGAAATGCTTGACTTGGAAAAAAAATGCAGTACAAAGTGAAATAAGCTAAAACAGAGGAGAAAAACTAGAAGGCCAGCCTAAGAAAATATAAGAAAGCGAAGCCTAAAGAAAATGTTATAGGCAAAGAAAACATAAAAGGGAAAACAATAACTGCTAATATTTATTGAAAATTTTACTAGGTTCCAATTTCTTTTTCTTTAATTAATAAACTTTATTTTTTAGAGCAGTTTTGGTTCACACCCAAATTGAGCAGAGGTAGATAGATTTCCTATATAGCTCCTGCACCCCTCCATCTCCCCCACTATCAACATTCTGAACTGTAGTGGTGTATGGTATTTGTTATAACTGATGAGTTTACATGGACATGTTATCACCCAGAATCCATAATTTACTTTATTTCACTCTTGGTGTTGTCCAATACATGAGTTTGGACAATGTATAATGACATGCATCCACTATGATAAAATAACACACAGAGTAGTTCACTGCCCTAAAAATGATCTGTGTTCTACCTGTTCATCCCTTCTTCCCTCCCAACTGGTCTTTTTATTGTCTCTGTAACTGTGTCTTTTCCAGACTGTCATATAATTGGAATCTACAGTGCATAGCTTTTTCAGACTGGCTTCTTTCACTTAGTAATATGTATTGAAGTTTCCTCCCTGTCTTTTCATGGTTTTATGGTTCATTTCTTTTGAGTGCTGAATAATATCCCATTGCCCGGATGTACCAGGGTTTATTTACCCATTCACCTACTGAGGGACATCATGGTGCTTCCAATTTTTGACAATTATGAGTAACGCTGCTATAAACAACTGTGTACAGGTTTTGTGTGGAAGTAAGTTTTTAATCATTTGGGTAAATCAAGGGGCATGATTGCTGGATCATGTGGAAAGAGTATGTTTAGGGTTTTCTTTTTAAAAAAATTTTTTGTTTAAATCCAATTTAATTAACATATACTATATTATTATTTTCAGAGGTAGAATTTAGTGACTCATCAGTTGCATACAACACCCAGTGCTCATAACGTCAAGTGCCCTCCTTAATGCCCGTCACCCAATTACCCCATCCCCTCACCCACCACCCCTCCAGGAACTCTCAGTTTGTTTCCTGTAGTTAAGAGTCTCTTAGGGAAGGACAAATAAAATAAGAGTATGCTTAGTTTTGTGAGAAACTGCCAAATAGTCTTCCAAAGTGGCTGTATCATTTTGAATTCTCAACAGCAATGAATTGAGCGTTCCTGTTGCTCCACATCCTTGCCAGCATTTGGTGTTGTCAGTGTTTTGGATTTTTGTCATTCTTATAGATGTGTAGTGGTTTCTCATTGTTGTTTTCATTTGCATTTCTTTGATGAATAAGTGGAATATCTTTTTGTATGCTTATTTGCCATCTCTAGATTTCCTCTTGGGTGAGGTGTCTGTTCAGGTCTTTTGCCCATTTTAAAAATCAGGTTATATGTTTTCTCATTGTTGAGTTTAAGAGTTCTTTGTATATTTTGGATAACAATCCTTTAACGGATGTCTTTTGCAAATATTTTCTCCCAGTCTGTGACTTGTCTTCTCATTTCTTGACAGTATCTTTCTCAGAGCAGAAGTTTTTTATTTATGTATAAATTTTTTTAGACTTTTAATTTTAATTCCAGTTAGTTAACTTACAGTATTACATTAGTTTCGGGTGTACAATATGGTGATACAACAATTCCAAAAAATTCTATTTTCAACTTTTTGATGACCCAGTGTGCATCACAAGTGCACTCCTTAATCCCCATCACCTATTTGACCCAACCCCCACTCCCTTCTCCTCTGGTAACTATTAGATTGTTCTTTATAGTTAAGAGTCTGTTTCTTGGTTTGCCTGTTTCTTTTTTCCCCTATGTTTATTTGTTTTGTTTCTTAAAGTCCACATATGAGTGAAATCATATGGTATTTGTCTTTCTCTGACACTTAGCATTTCACTTAGCATGATGCTCTCTGGCTCCATCCATACCATTGCAAATGACAAGATCATTCTTTTTAATGGTTGAGTAATACTCCATTCTCTCTCTCTCTTTCTGTGTGTGTGTGTGTGTGTGTGTGTGTGTGTACTACAACTACATCTTCTTTATCCATTCATCAATTGATGGACATTTGTGCTGCTTCCATATCTTGGCTATTATAAATAATGCTGATATTAACATAGGGATGCATGTATCCCTTTGAATTAGTGTTCTTCGATTCTTTGGGTAAATACCCATTAGTGTGATTGCTGAATCCATAAGGTAGTTCTATTTTTAACTTGTTGAGGAGCCTCCATACTGTTTTCCAGAGTGGCTGCACCATTTGCATTCCCACCAACAGTACAAGAGGATTCCCTTTTCTCCACATCCTCACCAACACCTGTTGTTTCTTGTGTTGTTGATTTTAACCATTCTGACAGGTGTGAGGTGATATCTCATTATAGTTTTGATTCACATTTCCCTGATGATGAGTGATGTTGAGCATCTTTTCATGTGTCTGTTGGCCATCTGTATGAAAAATGTCTATTCATGTCTTCTGCCCATTTTTGATTGGATTATTTGGTTTTGGGGTGTTGAGTTGGATAGTTCTTTATATATTTTGGATACTAATCCTTTATCAGATGTCATTTGCAAATATCTTCTCCCATTCAGTAGGTTGTCTTTTAGTTTTGTTGTTTCCTTCACTGTGCAGAAGCTTTTTATTTTGATGTAGTCCCAATAGTTTATTTTTGCTTTTGTTTGTCCCAGGAGACACAGCTTGTCTAAGAAAATGTTGCTATGGCCAAAGTCAAAGAAGTTACTGCCTGTGTTCTCTTCAAGGATTTTTATGGTTTCAGGTCTCACATGTAGTTCTTTCAACCATTTTCAGTTTATTTTTGTGTGTGGTGTAAGAACGTGGTCTAGTTTCATCCCTTTGCATATGGCTGTCCAGTTTTTCCAACACCGTTTGTTGAAGAGACTGTCTTTTTTCCATTGGATATTCCTTTCCTGCTTTGTCAAAGATTGTCCATATAATTATTGGTTTATCTCTGGGTTTTCTATTCTGTTCTATTGATCTATGTGTCTATTTTTGTGCCAATACCATACTGTTTTGATTACTACAGCTTTGTAATATAACTTGAGATCTGGAATCGAGATGCCTCCAACTTTGCTTTTCTTTTTCAAGATTGCATTGGCTATTCAGGGTCCTTTGTGGTTCCATACAAATTTTAGGATTGTTTGTTTTTTAGGACTTCCAGTATTATGTTAAATAAAAATGGTGAGAGTGAACATCCCTTATCCTGTTCCTGAACTTAGGGGAAGAGGTCTCAGTTTTCCCTCATTAAGGATGATGTTAGCTGTGGGTTTTTCATATATGGCCTTTATTATGTTGAGGTACATTCCCTTTAAACCTACTTTGTTGAGGGTTTTTATCATGAATGGATGTTGTACTTTGTCAAATGCTTTTTCTGTGTCTATTGAAATGATCATATTGTTCTTATTCTTTCTCTTGTTGATGTGATGTATCACATTGATTGGTTTGCAAATATTGACCCACCCTGTAAAATAGAACCAGAAATAAAACCAATTTGGTCATGGTGAATTATTATTTTAATGTATTAAATGTATAGTCATCAAGTGGGTATTTTATGGTATCTCACTGTGGTTTTGATCACAGCATTTGTTTTTTAGTGGTACCTCATAATGGCACATTTTACCATTTTATGGATGAGAAAAATGAAGCATAAGAAAGTTAAGTGTAAGAGCTGATCTTTACTGACCCCAGACACCAGAACACCAGAACCGATACTCTTTTTTTTTTTAACCAACTAGACTTTAAGTAGATGATAAATAACTGTACAAGTGAATATAACTTTAACTGACATTCCACAAAACATGTTTGATTTCCTAACTTGTACGATGTAGTTTGTAATCTTACACTTGCATATGCTTCAACTTAACACATTCTTAAAACTTTTTCCCTATCTCCATTTTCATTCTGCTAGCCACCTTGAAGTGATATTGTTTAGTATAAATTGTACTGCTGAATTTGGCTTCAAGTTATAAACACTAATGTTATATCATTATTGGAGACATTGTGCTTTCCAAACATTGATGGTGTGTTTTATTCTTTCAGTGAAATGTATGCAATAAAAAACTGTCTTCAATTGTACACCTTTTAAGATGTACAATTCAGAGGCACCTGGTTGGCTCAGTCAGATAAGCGTCTGCCTTTGGCTCGGGTCATGATTCCAGGGTGCTGGGATCGAGCCCAGCGTCTGGCTCCCTGCTCAAATAAATAAATAAACCTTTAAAAAAAAATAAAGTGTACAATTCAGTTACTTTTAGCATATTCACAAAGTCGTATGATTATCAACACTATCTAATTCCAGAATGTTTTTATTATTCTGCAAAGAAACCTTGTACCCATTAGCAGTCACTCTCCACTTCACCTTCCTCCCAGCCCCTGACAAACATTAATCTATTTCCTGTCTCTATAGATTTGCCTATTCTGGACATTTCATATAATTAAACCACACAATATGTAGCCTTTTGTGACTGGTTTCTTTCACTAAGCAAGTTCCCAAAGTTCATCCAGGTTGTATGTAGCATATATCCAAATTTCATTCCTTTTTATGGCTGAATAATATTCCATTGTATAGATACACCACCATCTGTTTATCCATTCAGAGCCCATACTCAAACTTCTCTGCTACATTACCCATCAAAACACAGAGGGCAAAGTGCTGTCACTATCTGATATTGAGATTACAGGAGGAAGACCAGGTTTGATGCCGAAGGACAATGAGTTTAGTTTTAGACATATTAAGTATGATGTTCCTGTGGTACCTCTGGCTGCAGATTTCCAGTTGTTTACAGTTAAATATGCAAGTCTAAAGCAGTCTAAAGGTCTGAGATGGACATACTGATGAGGAGAAGGAGAGCTGAAACACTTAGGGGACACTGAAACCATGGGAGTATGGTTTCATGGTTCAGAAAACACCCAGAGAGATCAGACAGAGCACATATAGTACTTGTATTTGCAGGGCTCTGCTAGATAACATAATTACCCCTAAATCTTAGTAGTTTAACAAATTAATTAATTTCTGCTACATACAAGGTCTACTATAAGTCCAACGGTTCTCTAGGGAATCTCCCTCCAAGTGGTAACTCGAAAATCCAGGCTGACTCCATCTTGTGTCTCCACCAACTTGATCCATCAGCACTAATGATTGTTGCATCTGGGGAAGAAAGAGCTGGAGCTCAGGCAGGAGCTGAAACAGCTGAAGTTGGGGAGTGAAGAAAATCATTGCCTCCTACGAGTCACTGCCACTCACAGGCACTTACTGTTATGTTTCGCCCCCACCTGTGTGAACAATTTAGGAAGTGTAGTATTATGGATAACCAGAAATGGGACAAGAAGCAGGTAATGGTGAGTATTAGCCATGTCTACCGTATTTCCTGTGGGGACAGTCTCAAATGTCATTCCATCAAAGGGGATGGAAAGCGAAAATCCTCTAGGCAAACGTATTGAACAGAAGCAGGGCCTGTTCATAATTATTCACTCCCAGGTATATACAGAGGGAACTGGCACAAGAGATCACCCCGAGGGAATGTGACCCCACGGAGGCCAGGATCTTAATAGGCTCCATGGCCTCCATAGGTCAGGTGTCACTTAGGTACAGTGCCATGCGACCTCACTCGCCCAGTAGCTGGATCTTATGGAAAACTGGAAGCACGGATGCCGCCTCTACTCGGCCCATCCCAAAGAAAGAGAAAACCACAAGAGCGGAAGAGAAGACCAAGGTAGGAAGAAGGCATGAAGGTGAAGCCCATTCATCTCTGTGCCGACCACTCCAGCTGTCTCAGTAAATATTGCATTAAATGTGTGACACAGTGGGGAGAAAACAATTATCAATAATCGAACCTGACTGGAGTCACTGCCAATCTTTCCCTGATGAACTTTCACTATATTTCTATGCCTAAAAATCCCCGGGGATGTTTCTTAGGATCCCAAAAGGTCAGACCTGGTTGCTTTGCCCCCTTGCTAACAAAGCAGGAATTCACTAACACCCCTTGAAGCCAGAGGTCTCTGCTACCACCACCACCACCCTGCCGACCTCTGACACTTGTCCTTAAAATCAGAAGCTGTTTGACAGCCTATGGGAGCAACTTGATCCTACTGTTTCCAAGGAGTTGCTCCCTAATCCTCTGAACCCCATTATCCTCTACTCTGCCTCTCATGAAAGGAGAGAATAAAGCTCTCCTCCACATGGCTTATACTTCTACTACATGGCTCAAGTGTAACAAATGTTTATGGGCTAAATATCCCTGTTAAAACTCAGATCACATCACAACATATATACATACATATATAGGACATGTACATCGCAGATCATACCAAAATACACACACACATACACACACACACACAGGATATGTGTCAGTGTGTGCATGTATACATATACATGAAGATCTCAAAACCAAGAGGTAAGTTAAAACTAGAAACACAATATGGGCAAGACCAAGAAGCATAAGATTCACTGTGCATGCCAAAATCAGCTAAATATATAGACTTTAGAATAAATATTAAAACCATGATTATAAAATCTAAAGGAAAAGTTTTTAAAAATCCATGAGAAGTGACTTTTTATTAGAACTTTCTGTATCGTCCCTAGCCTACCCCACTTTCCCCTGTAACAACCTAATCTTAGTTAATTCTTATTTAATCTGTACTGACACAGTTAGTTAGTTACTAATCTGTACTGACACAGTTTATTACTACATAATTATAACTGGAACATGGAACTGCTTAGAATATAGTGTTTGAAGAATTTTTAATGAAATTCATTCATTTATTTAATAAATATGTATTGAGGATTATACAAGGCAAAAAGGATAAAACAGTTAACTAGGACACACAGTCCCTGCCTCAAAGAGCTTATCGGTCTAGTAGAGAAGCAGACAATTAGTCATTTATAATATAAGGCAGTAAACACCATAACACATGTAAGAAGGACAACTAACCAGAGAAAACTTCCAAGTGGAAATGACATCTAATATAAGTAGCCTTTGATAGAGGTAAGGACTACATTTCTACGCAGAGGAAAAATTATTTGGCAAAGGCCTAAAAACAAATGTGTGCAAGTGAGGAGTGGCAAGAAATGAGGCCAGGAAGTAAGTAGGAGCCCGAGCACATAAAGACATTTGGAGTTTACCTGGAGAACAATCAGAAGGTACTCCAGGGAATTAAGCAAGGGATTGCCCTATCAGATTTTGCTTTAGGAATAATGCTCTCACTAGGGAGAACGGATTGAAAGAGGGATAGGACACGAGGCAAGGGGAACCAGTTAGGAAGCTGTTAGAATATCCAGGCAGGACGGGATAGTAGTAGCCTGAACCAGGGAAATGGCAGTGGGAATGAAGAAAAATGGACACCAATTTATGACATGGTGAATGAGCGGATGCGGTGGCCATTCAGTGAGCTGCAACGCCTCTCAACCTTGACTCAGCAGATGCATCACCTGAGGATGCAGATTCTGACCCAATAGGTCTGGGATGGGACCAGGAACTCTGCATTTCTAATAGCTCCAGGTGCCTGCAGCACAGTTGGAGCAAAAAGGAGCCAGAAAACAGAAGAGGAGGAAGAACGCTGAAAGAAAAAAATGTAATGTAATGCATTGAAATCCATACGGTAAATTTAAGTGGAGATCTCGTCCTGTAGGCAGTTAGAGAGATGAGTCTGACACGCAGAGAAGAGCTGGGCTGGAAGCAGAGGTTTGAGTCACCAGTAAAAATATTGTGGAAGTTGCCCCCACCCCCTCTCTCCCATTTTAAATGGAATAGTGGGGCTGGAAGCCAGATGGCAGTGGGTTCAAAAGTGAAAGGTACAGAGGTAGAGACACGGATTCAAGAAATTTAGTTGTAAAGGGAAAGAGAGCATAGAGCAATAGTTGGAGGACAGTGTGGAGTTGAGAAAGGATTTTTTTAAGATGAGACTGACTTGAACATGCTTAAATGCTATTAGACTGCTGTCCATCAATAGGCCGTTAGGAAAATCAAGCAGGCTTCCTGTCTGACATTTCTACTTCATCCTTTCTAACAGTCAACAAACATTCTATATTGGACTAGTAAGTTTCCTGTTAGCTTTGACAGCTATATTATAACTCGGGTCTCCCATAGACACAATACTAGAACATAAAGAAGGCAACTCTGCCCAAGATCTACCTACTCGCCTTATTCTAAGGCTCTTTCTCTAGAAGCCATATATTGAATGCTTTCCTATCATTTTCACCACCAACAACAATTTTATTTTTCATATTACTATTATATATCATATTACATTTTATATGCCCTTAGAGCAAACCTGACATAAGCAATTAAAAGACGGCACCCAGGGGCACCTGGGTAGCTCAATCGGTTAAGCATCCAACTCTTGATCTCAGCTTAGGTCTTGATTTCAGGGTCATGGGTTCAAGCTCCAAAAAAAAGACGGCACCCAAGGACTTAATCACTGAATACCACTGAGAATCGTAGAACATATGAAAGTTCAGAAAGGACAAGGAAAAGTGGAAAACTACTTCACTAGGCATATGGAAATTAGGAGTTCTGCTGGCTGGCCGCCAGAAACTCGGAACAGAAACCGAGGAAAGGTCTGTGCTCTCTTAGAGTTTATTACACTAACTACAAAATAGCAGTTGGCAAAGGCACAAATAAAGTGTGGAAGACTGAGATAAAGAATGAAACTTAGCAAGAGATGGGGAATAGAAGGACATAAAAAAGAATTGTTGAAGGCTTTGAAAGAAAAGACAAGGATGAACGATAAGCAGAAGAACAGGGAAAGGGTAGAGTGAATCCTAAAGGTTGACCTCATCACAGAGTATTTATATAAGAGATATGGAGCTGCAAGATAAGTTTGCTAAATACTTTGAGTAAATTCACAACATGACACCAAAATTTATGCAGGAGATGTCATTGTTATTTATAGTTCATTAAAAAAAAAGGAAAAGGATAGCTATTTTGGGGAAAAAAAATGAATCACACACTTGAAAGGACCTTGAAAAATCATCTAGTTCTTGACAAAGGAGTATAGCTGTCAGCCTCCTCCAGCTGTTAGCACCTAGAGCATCGGTCTCGGACTTCTAGCCAAGGTCACACTCTTCCAGGGCATCGCCCAGCCAATAACTGAGCACGGCAGGGCCACCAAAGTCCGGCCCTGTGCACCTAACAAAAGCATCCTCTTTGCCCTCGGCTCCTGAGTTCCCTTTTATGTTGTCCAGGACTCTGTGAGGTCTACCGATCTCACACTTCCTATCACAGGAATCAGATCAGCATTCCTTTGCATAGGCTTTCTCCACCTAATCATGCCTGCTCGGCTTTTTACTTTTCACAGGCGTTATGTCCCCAGTCCCCCAGGAAATTTCATGAACTCCTAACTCTACCTCCACGGCTGTCTCCTGATGGATACAACTAATGCAAAGAACATATTCACAATTCACGTATCTGACAAAAGACAGACTCTACAAAGGATCTTTGAAATACAGTAAGACAACCCAATTTTCTTTTTAGATGGACAAAGTTCATTTAAAAAGATATGCAAATGGCAAACAAGCACAGGAAAAGATGTTCCATATCATAAGCCAGGTGAAAAATGAAAAGTAAAAGCACAGTCAGATACCATGACACATCGATCAGAATAGCTAATATTGAAAAGACTGACAATTCCAAGTGAGAAAGAGGATGTGTGGCAACTGACATTTGCATACATTGCTGGTGGGAGTGTAAAATGGTACAATCACTTTGGAAACCAGTTTGGCAGTTTCTTATAAAGTTAAATTTGTATTTACCATATGACTCAACATTTACACTTCTAGACATTTACTCCAGAGAAATGAAAACTTGTACACAAAACACCTTGTACAAAAATGTTCACAGCAGCTTTATTGATAATAGCCAAAAACTGGCAATAATCCAAACAATAAGTGAGTGAACAAATTACGGTATATCCATTCCATGAAAAGAGTACTTAGCACTTAAAAAGAACAATGTACTGGTATGTGCAACCACATGAATGAATCTCGAAAACACTGAATCAAAGTGGCTTCTGGGTCAAAGAAGTCAAATACTTAAAAGGACATATATGATTTCATTTCTATGAGGTTCTAACACTGGCAAAACTAATCTTGGGTGATAGAAATTGAATCAGAGTTTGCCTCAAGGAGTGAGGGACTGATTGCAAAGAAGTACAAGGAAATTTCCGAGGGTGATGGAAATTTCTACACCTCGATTCAGTGGGGGTTACACAGGGGTATATATTTGTCAAAACTCATCAAACTCTACATGCAAAATGTATGCATATTACTACATGTAAATTATACCTCAATAAAATTGATTTTTAAAAATGTATTCCTGGCATGTATAAATACTATACTAAATAAATACTAAACAAATATATAAATACTATATCTAATAGTATCTGTTGGTATTGCAAGTGGAATATTTATCTCATTTCCATTTAGATGGTTATTGCTAGAAAGTAAAGAGGCTGTTGGTCTGTTTATTTTTCTTATAGCCAGCGGCCTTATCAAATTCCCTTATTCTGTTGTTTTTAACAGAATTCCTTTGGGTTTTGTAGGCATATAATCATATAAACAGCAAAAAGAAATAACTTCATCTCTTATTATCCAACATTTTATAGATTACTTTGTTTACCTCTCTTATTGCATTTACTAGTCTTCAAAAGAATGTTGAATAATAAAGGGCATCACCAGATGGCCTTTTCTCTACCTTCAAGGAAATAACTGAGTGTTTAGACTACTATTTGCAGTTGGATTTTTCATAAAGGGTTTATCAATTTGTAGTTTCTTTCCATTTCATTTTATTTTGTTAAATTTTTTCAAATGACTTTGCAGCTTAGATAACATACGGCTTTTCTCCTTTAAACTGCTGATTCCAATGAAATATGCTTATAGATTTCCTAATTTTGCAAGAGTTTGCTTCCCTTGAATAAAACATCTTGAATTACTCTTTTGATATGGTACTGGATTCTCTTTTCAATACATATTCATAAGCTAACTTGAACTTGGGAATTTTTTTTATACTATCTTTATCAGGTTACTATAAGGCTGGCTTCATAAAATGATTTAGGGAGTTTCTTTTTCTTTGCCCTAAAAGAGTAAAAAATATTTAATTATGCATTGTTCTTTTTTTTAAATATTTATTTGAAAGAGAGAGAATGCGAGAGAGCGAGGGAGGGAGGGGCAGAGGGAGAGAGAATCTCAAGCGGACTCCCCGCTGAGTGTGGAGCCCATCTTGGGGCTCCATCTCACAACCCTGAGATCATAACCTGAGCCAAAGACAGATGCTTAACCAACTGAGCCATCCAGGAGTCCCATCCATTGTTCTTTAAGGATTAAAAAGGATTTAAAGGATTTACCTATGTGTCAAGTCTTAGTGCTATTTTTTATAGTGGATATTTAATCTCCAGTTTTTCTAGGGTAATTAGTCTCTTCGTGTTTTCTACTTATTGGGTCAGTTTTATTAGAAAGTCATTCACATCTCCTAGGTTTTCAAATGTGTCGTTCTTGAGTTTTAGTATAGTACCTGAAATTCTGTATCATTACCTCCTTTCTCATCTCTACCTTGTATAATTTTGTTGTTGCTTTTTTTAAGTCGAGGTCAAAAGAGGATTATCTAGGGCACCTGGCTGCCTCAGTTGGTAGAGCATGTGACTCCTAATCTCAAAGTCAGGACTTTGAGCCCCATGTTGGGCGTTGGGCTTATTTAAAAAATAAAAAGTAAAAAATAATACACACACACACACACACACACACACACACACACACACATATGGGGCACCTGGCTGGCTAAGTTGATGGAGCATATGACTCCTGATCTCAGGGTAGAGAGTTCAAGCCCCACGCTGAGTGTAGAGCTTACTTAAAAAAAAAAAAAAATCATCTATCTTATTGGTCTCTTCAAAGAACCAGCTTTAGGATTTATTTATGTAAGTTTGGGGATTTTCTATTTTATTAATTTCAATTGATATTTTTATTGCTTCTCTTACTATCATTTTGTTGCTAATTAAGATATACAATAAGTATGTATTTCTTTCTTTAAAGACATTTAAGCCTCTAGAATTGCCTCAGTACAACTTTCATTTGGTCCCATATTTTCTGGTAGGAAGTGTTCAGATTTTAATTGCTTATTGTATGTCATTTTAATTTTTATTTCCTTTTTGATTCAAAGGAAATAAGGTAATTCTAAAGCCCAGTGTAATAGTTTAAATTATTGGAGTCTTTTATTATTATTTATTACTAATTTTGTTGGATTATGATCAGAGAATATGACTTATAAAATGTCTGGGTTTTTAAGGTATTTTATGTGGCCAAGTATAGAGTGTTTTTATACATATTCCATGGACCTACCAAGTAAATTATATATATATGTATATAATATATATGTAATGTGTATGTATATTATATGTAATATATATGTATTTATGTATATACTATATATATACACATACTATGTATGTAGTATATAATATATATGTTGTAATTACTATATATATGATGCAAAATTCTGAGCATTTAAAATTATCACGTAAACCACCCACGCACCCTCACACGCATGCTCATGGTTCCCCTTACTTCGCTTATCTTTTTTTTCATAGCATGTATCCTTTATGATCTTGTAACAACGTAATTTACTTATACAGTGCTTATTGTTCATCCTGTCAATTCTACATGAATGTAAGGCGCAGGAGAGCTGCTAAGTTTTGTCTGCGGTTCATTGATGTATCCCAAAAGCTACAACGGTGCCTGGCACCAGAAAATACATTAAATAAATAAATCATCATTACCACATGACCACACAAAAAGCAAAACAGCAATACCACCGGTGTCCATTCAATTCACTAACATCTGTTTCAACATCCGCCACGTGTCAGGATCATGCTGGTGCTAAGTATATGTAGATAAACAAGTCCCCGTCCTCACCCAGCCAATAGGGCATCTGAGAAGGAACGGGAGCCAGTGAAGGATACCGTGAATCAACGAGAAACGTATGCCTTTCATAAACGTACTCTTTGTTGTATTGATCTTAAAATGGCCGCAGTGGCTACCTTTTCGACTCTATTGTCGTCCTTTGCTTCTAACAACTAAAAACCATCGGCTGTCAAATCCCTAAAACGTACTGAGGGGGCTTCTAAAAGAGACAGCGACCTTGGCCAGTAATCGCCCATCCACTGAACGACCTCGAATGCTTTTCCCGGTGCGCGGGGCTCCAAAACCCACAAAACTCTAGAGACCGCGGCCGGAATGCAAAGTGTTGCACTGAGCGTCCCGGCTGCCCTCCGCAGAGGTCAAGGGCGGACAGGCCCCGCGCGGAAGCAATCTGTCTCGCCAACAGGCGCTCGCCGACACTTTGGGTCCACGGAGGGAGCCCCAAACACCAGGCAGGAAGAAGCGCAGTCCTCAGCGGAGACTCACCTACCAACGCCCGACACCACACACGCATGCGCAGCGGCAGCCGCCGGGCGCGTCCACCTCGCAGCCTTCGCCCCGCCCCTCGGACCGGAAGACGTTGCCGGCGCTTCCGGCGCCCAGCAGGCCTGTGGTTGCCTCGGTGATGTCGTGGGTTCAAAGGGCTCCCTTGGTCCGGGGTCCCGGAGAGGAGGGGGACGTGTTTGACGAGGAAGCGGACGAGTCGCTCCTGGTGCAGCGGGAATGGCGGAGCCACATGCAGAGACGAGTCAAAGTAAAGCTGCGTGGCGGGTGCGGGGGAGATATGCTGGGTTGCGGGGACAGGGGCAGGGAGCTGTCAGGAGTCAGGGTCGCGAGAGTAGAGGCCAGCGTGGTGCCAGCCTGGCCCGGCGCTGCCCTCCCTACCCCTGCCACCCAGATACTGCCAGGATTTTCCACTGAAAGCGTGTGAAAGCACGGGGCGGCGCGTTAGACGCTGGGCACAGACCAATGAGGTGGGTCTAGACTTTGAAGAGATTGCAGTTTGATGAGGACCACAGAGAAGGTGGGGGAGAAACATAGACGCTGACTGTACTAATTAGGGCTGTCAAAGGACATGTGGTTGCTTGAATGGGTGAAGAGCCTAAAGTTAGGAGTGGCATTAACCGAGACGTACGGAAAAAGTGAACTGAGGAATGTCGAAGAGCAATAAAGGAAAGCTACTGTGGGATACTGTGGCTAAGTGAAGGAATACCAAAGTTGGGTTCTTCTCTGTTCGGTGTGAATTGCCCATATCTACTTTGTCTCACTGGTCACTGAAACTAAGCTTAATACCACACACTCAGGTTCCAGCTGGAGTACTCAGAGCTGAGTTCACATGGGGAGGTCCACTTCCACCTGATATCCTTGCCAGCCATTATGTTGCGCCTGATCTGCCCTTGTTTGTTTCGGTAAAATGTTTGCTTAGCCCAACGACCGTGTTACCAGTTTCAGAAACGCTTCGTGTGAGGCGGGGCCTGGACAAGTAAGCAAGCCCCTTCGGCTTCTGTGGCACCATCGCAGACGCAGGACAAAATCCCTGCCCACCGAGAATCTGCAGTTCATTTGAATTTAGATATCAAGCAAAATGTCTAAAATCACACTTTTCATCTTTTTCCTAACACAGTTTCCTCTTTCCCGACTTGAGTTGATTATTGAAGACCTCCAATAACCTATTTATGACCCTGCCTTCTCACCCACTCACACCAGTCAGTGTTGCCAAGGGGCCAGACGTGTAACTCTGTTTCCTTTCTGTGAAGGTGTTGTTAACACAGGGTTTTTTAAAACTGTACAAGAATCAGTATTTTTAGGGGCGCCTGGGTGGCTCAGTCGTTAAGCGTCTGCCGTCGGCTCAGGTCATGATCCCTGGGTCCTGGGATCGAGCCCCGCATCGGGCTCCCTGCTCGGCGGGAAGCCTGCTTCTCCCTCTCCCACTCCCCCGCTTGTGTTCCTGCTCTCACTAACTCTCTCTCTTTGTCAAATAAATAAATAAAATCTTAAAAAAAAATCAGTATTTTTAAATGTGCCAAATAAGCCGACTTCAAAAGTGGGATGTGCCAATAATAAACCTTTATGAGAGGCGTACTCTGCTTTGGTTGTGTGGCTTTGCCATTTGTTGTAGAACCATTACGTTAAATAGTAAATAGTAATTTAGTAAAGGCCTATTTCATCAATTTTCCAAACTGGTTCTGTGACTTTCTAGAAAAACCTACAGTGGTTTACTTGGTGTTAATTACAGCTGCAGTTCTTCATTACTTATTTTTAGGAAGGTTATAGAGATGGAATAGATGCTGGCAAAGCAGTTACTCTTCAACAAGGCTTCAATCAAGGTTATAAGGAAGGTGCAGAAATCATTATCAACTATGGACAACTCAGAGGAACATTGAGGTAACTTTTTAAACTTAAATACTGAGTCATTTTAACCTCAGTAATACTAGAGGACTTGTATAAAAGTAGTATGTAAAAATAAAGCACTTAAACTGAAGTGCTTTTTCTAGTGTTAAATCCACAAAAGAGTACTGCGGAGCATAGAATAATATGGCCTTCAAAAAGTCAAAATCATCAGTTCATCCACTCTGATATGTGAGTCAGGTGTTGTCCTTTATTGCAAAGAAAATGATAGGAAGGTGTATATTTTTTGCTACCTGAACTACCACTAATTTGTATCTCAAAGTAATTTAAAAGATCTTCAGGTTTTGAATAAACCTTTCAATCTTGCACGTGTGGCAGAACACAGTATAACAGACTTCTAGACTAGAAGTGCATGATGAAAATTATAACTGGTAATAGAGAAGTGATTCCATTTACTTTAGTGCTGAACATTGAACACCTGTCAAGATTCCATAGTAATAACAGCATATATCAGACCCAAGTGGTCAAATGGCAGAAAGAGCTAGGAGCATGACAGGCTTGTCATCTTTGACACTTTATACCTTTTAAATTGTCCTCTATAGAAAAACAAACAACCATAAAACGGTTCAAAGAATCACTAATTTTAAAAAGTAGGAAATAAAAGTTATCAAAACAAAAAAAATTAATTGTTTGAGGTTTTAGGAAATTCAACTGTCAGAAATCAGAATTTATACAGTAGGAAAATGATCAAGTATTCATTTTACATCAAGTTAAATCTTTTACAATCTCAGAAAGTTTATTGCTAAATCTTTTATATCAATTGATTCCATTTTTAAAACATGATTACTCTTCGGGGCACCTGGGTGGCTGGGTCAGTTAAGCATCCAACTCTTGATTTCTGCTCAGGTCCTGATCTCAGGGTTGTGAGACTGAGCCCCTCAGGGTTGGTGTTGGGCATGGAGCCTGCTTAAGATTCTCTCTCCCTTTCTTAAAAGAAACAAACAAACAAAAAAAAACCCACAGGATTACTTTTCACAACAACCATTATTTTATGTCATGATTACCTGAACAATCTGAAATGTCAGAAAATAAAAGTATTGTCTGTACTAGAAAAATAAAGATATTAGGACTAGAAGAATTCTTACCTTCTTCAAGAAAATTATTAGTTATCTCAACAGTGATTACTCTATGACAAAGTTGGGAAAGAGAAGTTGCCTCAAAACTTTTTTTTCTACCCTTTAGTTTTGATGGCAAGTAACTATGGTTAGAACAATTGTCTTCAACCTTGGCTGCACCTTGATATCAGCTGGGAAGCCTTAAAAAATAGTACCCCCAGAGATTCTGATTTCATTGGTCTGGGATGTGACCTAGGCCTTGACAGTTTTAAGAGCCGCCCAGATGATTCTAATGTACATTCAGGTCTGAGAATCACTAGTCCAGAAGCTGTGTGCTGTCCTTCAAGGAGAAACTAATTTTTGTGATCTCTTTCCCTGAGTTGCATCCCTCTTCAGTGGAAGCTACACAGTCATAAAGAAAAAATCTAAAAGCAAGAAAAGTGGATGTGAGGGGCGCCTGGGTGGCTCAGTCATTAAGCGTCTGCCTTCGGCTCAGGTCATGATCCCAGGGTCCTGGGATCGAGCCCCGCATCGGGCTCCCTACTCGGCGGGAAACCTGCTTCTCCCGCTCCCACTCCCCCTGCTTGTGTTCCCTCTCTCGCTGTGTCTCTCTCTGTCACATAAATAAATAAAATCTTAAAAAAAAAAAAAGTGGATGTGCAGTTGTGAAGGAGGTGTTAGGAATTATAAGCACTTTATGTGATTACTTCCAGTTTAATTTTTATCAATAGATAGTATCTTTATATATTTTAAAATCTATTTTAGCATCATTACTTTTCCTGATTTTGACTTGCATTATTATTGATTCATTTTTGCATGGTGTTATCTGGAAAAGAAACATAGGGTTCAGCATCAAAAATTTGAAAAGTGATTGTTTAATTTTTTTCCTATTAAACGCTTGTTTATATTTTCATTCAGTGCTTTGCTGTCCTGGTGTCACCTTCATGATAATGGTTCGGCTCTGATCAGTAAAATAAATAATCTTCTGGATGCAGTTGGCCAGTGTGAAGAGTATGTGCTCAAACATCTAAAATCAATCACTTCTCAGCCCCATGTTGTAGATTTACTGGACTCTATTCAGGATATGGACCTTTGTCATGTAGCTCCAGCGGAGAAAAAGATGGATGAAGCTAAAGATGAAAGACTCTGTGAAAATAATGCTGAGCTTCACAAAAACTGTAGCAAGAGTCTTAGTGAGGCAGATTGTTCATCTTTAGAATGTTGTAGAATACAGCAGCATGCACATTCTGAAAACCCGAGCCTCACTTGGATTTTAGAACAGACAGCGGGTTTAGTAAAACAGTTGGGAATATCACTTGACATATTACAGCACCTCAAACAACTTTAAAAATTCTCTTCACTTTTCTAATGAAAGTAATGTTCATAACATTTCTCAGAACATTTTGTTTCTTAACAAACTAACCAAAATTTGTACCAGTTTCTACGTTGAACACATCACTTGTAGGTTATCCTTCATGGAAATTTGCAATATCTTCAAAATTAACACTACTCAATGTAATAAGAGCTTTTTTTCTTTGTCACTGGTAATTTTTATGTCATTTAAGATATGCTCAGTAACTCGAGTTGCCATTGTCATTTTCAAGTTTCTGATCAAAATCAAGCATTTTCAGACTCATCAGCAAAAGTGAACAAGAATCAAACACATTTTGTAAGGACCTAACCCTGCTTTCTGCTCTTGTCACCATCGGGTGGTTAGGACCTTACCACCCTCTAATTAGACCAAAGTTACCATAAATAACATAGTGGATAACATTATAAATAGACACACATAGATATATAGAAATATATATATATATTGAAATTAAGAGGCTATAAGTGTAAGAAACTGAAGAAATGTTTATACTGATGATTAAAAACAAAATATTAAAATTCGTTTTTGGTTTTGTTTTTTTTATTCACAAGTAGTCCCTACACCCAGCATGGGGCCGGAGCTCACAAGCCCCAGATCAAGAGCTGCATGCTTCTCCGACTGAGCCAGCCAAGTGCCCCATGAAATTCATCTTAGTTTTATGTTAAAGGCAAGGACGTACAATTCCACGGAAAATACAAAATACATTCCGTGCTCAAGTACGTGGATTTTCCACGTATTAAGGGTTAGTAGTGGTTCCTAACAAAGTGCCGGATTATTTCTAAGCTGCAGTTTTGTTTCACGTATCCATATAGGAATAAACACTGAAACCACTGACATACATTACCCGGTAGCAGTATTCTTAGTCTAGCATAGACAAAATTAAGATTCGAGCTTTTGCTCCAGGACCTAAGCATATGAGAACAGGAAAGGATTTTTCAGCGCTTTCTTGGCTAAAATACAGAGTTGTATGAGATGCCTGCCTTCAGACCAGACCTTCTTTTCTCTAAAAGATAGACATACTAAGATAGTGAGAGAATCTGATAAAAGAAGTCTTTCAAGAGATTCATAAAATATTCTACTGTGATTTCACAACCTCCTTCAAGTTCACAGAACATTAAAAGTTGTGCCTGGCTGGCTCACAGCTTGGGGTTGTGAGTTTGGGCCCCATGTGGGGTGTAGATTGCTTAAAAATAAAATCTTTAAAAAAAAAAGTTCACAGAACATTAAGAAATTAAGCAACAAATTTGAAGTGAGAAGATCATATACGGGGGCGACTGGCTGGTTCCGTCGGTGGAGCATGGGACTCTGGATCTTGGGGTTGTGGGTTCGGGCTCCATGTTGGATGTAGAGATTACTTAAAATCTTTTTAAAAAACTAAAGACTATATACTGTTTGAAGATTTCTAAAACATGTTGAAGAAACCAAGTGATATTTGACTTTAAAAAAAGTGTTTAAGGGCACCTGGATGGTTCAGTCAGTTAAGCATCCAACTCTTGGTTTCAGCTCACGTCATGATCTCAGGGTCCTAGGATTGAGCCCCACATTGGGCTCTCTGTTCAGCGGGGAGTCTGCTTCTCCCTCTCATTCTCCCTCTGTGCTCTCCCTCTCTCTCAAATAAATAAAAATTTTAAAAAATAAAATCTTTTTTTTAAAAAGTGCTTATATCTCTCTAGGTGTAAACACTATTTCAGATATTTACTAATTGTCTTGTTTTATATATATATATTTTTTTCCATGTTTATGGACCAGTCAAAATCTCAAGTTCACATGGGATGTTATAAGCAGTCTCTAAAGTTAAAGTGTTGTTCTGCCCTGCATATTAGATATGAAATATCCATCTCTAATGATGCATCTCAAGAAAGTCACACCCTGCGTGAAAATTACACCAGTGCAGTAAATCTTGAGATTTTATGTGGGCTCACCCTGCTAAGATTCTCTGCAGATAATACCCCTTGCCACTACTGATAATACGGTGTTTTTGTGCAGATGTTCATAGAGAAATCAAGAGAATTAGCTGAGTTGATGAGGCTGTTTGGTCGAAAACAACTCTTAAACTTGCTTTGCCTTTGAAAGAAGTTTCTGGACTGCAGAAATGAATGTTAATGGTATGCCTATCATACCTGTGTCTAATGAACACGAGCCTCTGTACTAGAACCAGCAGGATTGAGGGAAAGAAAGCCTGCTTGCCGTGTGTCTTTTGTCCTGACTCATGCTGTAGGCGTGCTGGCTGTTGCCATGGTCAGACCCCAGACGACCATAAAGGTAAAGCAAGACTGCAGGTGCAGCCAGAGTTGTAAGGCCCAGAACCCATACATGAGGCCTGAGGGGTGTGGCCGCCTTACAAACAGAATTCTCACCCTAAATAATTTCTAGATGCTGAAATCCCTGGAGCTCTTTAGTTTGTTTCAATGGAAGGAAGAGTCCACAATACTCTGCTTTTTGGACATTTTCAGTTGCTAGAGCTGCTGAGGCCACCAAAATGTGTGTGATAGACCAACAGGAAGTGGCAGCTGAATTTACCTACCTGCATCCTTATCTCATTTATATCCTTAGCACTGCTTATGAACTGCTTTTGTGGTAAACCAAAATAAAAGCCTTGAACCAAGTCCAAGTTGGGATTCTCACCCATCTTCAAACTGAAGTCGAAGCTTTGTGTTCCAGTCCAAGATAGGCCTATAGATACGTATAGGAAAAGTCCTTAACTTATATTAAAAATCTTACTGATTTCAAATAAATAAAAATAAAAATCTTACTAATTTCAGACCAATGGATGAAGTAAATGTCATATGCTATGTTAATAAACTACCGATCAGACTTCTGGCTCGACAGAAATTCTCAAATCTCTATCCTGATGGTATTTGACCCATAGTCGGCCTTTCTTGCTTCTGCTGTCACCGCCTCTTCCTGACAAACTACCAGAAGAGGAGTCTGCTGTCGCTCTCAGACTGTTTTCTGCTCGTTCACTCCTCAGCGTCAACCTGCTTCTTCTTAAGGTCACCTGTGGCTGAGCTCCCACAGTGGCCCCTTCCTGACTTGTCTCCCCCGTCACTGGACATGGTGACCATCCCCGGCTTTTTACAGTCCCTCCACTTGCCTTCAGCAGCACGTTTTCTTACCCTGCTTACCCTGGTCTCTCGCTGTTTCCTACCATTCTGCTAAGTCTTGCCTTCTCTGCCTGCCTGAGGATGCCACACTTTCATCCTTGGACCTCTTTTTGTTTTTATACTCTAACCAGATCGTCTCACTTGCTCCCACAGTTTCAAACATACTATCCCAAAGCTGATGTTCCCACGCCTCTTTCTCTCCCAAGCTCTAGACCCGTATTTCCGACTGCAATTTCTGCCTGCCTGGGTCCAGGCTTAGCTACAGAGCACGTCTAAAACTGACCTCGTTTCCATCTTCTCCCTTCCCCCGCCGCCCGAACTGCTGTGCCTTTTGTACTTGCGATCTCCTCCTATAATCTCTGTTCACTCAAAGCCGGAACCTTTTTTTTTTAATCGAGATATAATTGATACATAACACTATATTAGCTTCGGGCGGACAGTATAATGATTCGATATTTGTATATAATGCAAAGCGGTCACCACAATGAGCTTAATTAACATCCATCACCACACGCAGTTATGATTTTTTTTTCTTGTAATGAGAACTTTTGAGATCTACTCTCTTAGCAACTTTCAAATATATAATGCAGTATTATTAACTATAGTCACCATGCTGCACATTACATCCCCATGACGTTTATTTTATAAATAGTTTGTAAAAGCTAGAAACGTTTTTTTCTCTGCTTTTCCTTTGCTATCGGACCCTACTTCCAATGGGGAGTTTATCTGTCTTACTTTAAAACATGCCTTGAGGGGCACCTGGGTGGCTCAGTCGGGGAAACGGCTGTCTTGGGCTCAGGTCATAATCCCAAGGTCCTGGGCTCGAGCCCCCTGTCGGCTCCCTGCTCGGTGGGGAGTCTGCTTCTCCGTCTCCCTCTGCCCACCTCATCCCGCTCGTGCTCTTTCTCTCTCAAATAATTAAATCTTAAAAAAAAAAACACACACATGCCTTGAATCTGACCCCCCTTTCATTCTAATCGCCAAATTTTAATTAACCTTTGCACCAGCCTCATCACTAATGTCCGTACCTCGATTCTAGCGGTCTTCCTGTCCATGCTCCACTGCCACCCTTATCTACCGAAACAGGTTCCTTCTAGAGTTTTAAGCCTGTATTTATTCCCTTTTTTCTACTGGCTAAATTATAAACTTGAATTTCATTTCTGGACCTCCACGGCATTGTCCGTGTGATTTCCCATCCTGCCTTATGCTTCACCGTGCACTCTACACCTCTTGATGAACAATACTCCATGCTTTATGGACAGTTCCCAACTTCTAATTTTATTCATTGCTGACCCTTCACCCCAGATTATTTTATTCCACATCCATCCTTCCCAGCAAATTCCTACTTAACCTTCAGTACCAGCTCAAATTTCAACTTTCCCAGGCCCAGTTAGCTCTTTCCAGTATTCCCTCTGCATCATTTTGAGTATCTCAGACTTCAAATTTATTCAGGAAATTGCCTTATTCATTGTTACATCCCCAGCACTTAGCATCATAACCTATACTTAGGTGGTGCTTGACTAGAGAATAAGTGAATCTACTAGACAAAATGAAAAGAAAACCAGAAATTTAGGATTCAAAATACATCACGTTCTTTTGTTTTTAAAAGGGAAAAGGAACCTTTGTATTTAACTTTAAGAAAAAAATTTTCCTTTCATTTTGCATGTCAATAAAGTCCACATAACCAAATTGTGTCATCATCTTATACCAGGCTAAACAGTAACATTAAGACAATACTACTTACCAGGGCGCCTGGGTGCCTCAGTCAGTTGATTTTGGCTCAGGTCGCGATCTTGGGATCATGATCTCAGGGTCCTGAGATCAGGCTCCATGTGGGCTCCATGCTCAGCGGGGAGTCTGCTTGGGATTCTCTCACCTTCTGCCACCCCCAAATAAATAAATAAATCTTTGGGGGAGAAAAAGCAATACTACTTATCAATCATTTAAAATTGCACTAATGAATAAAATTACAGTATAATTTTTAAAGATACAAAATTATGTTTGGAGTACAGTTTCAGCTATGAAGCAAGAAAGAACAGAAAGAAACCGCAGGAGGAAAAAAACTGGAAAGAAACAAAAATACTTGTTTCTAGCAGGATGCCTCGTGCCTAATCTCTGATAGCAGTAAGGAGCTGGAGGAAATGAAGGAGTGGGGAAAAAAATAGCTAACAAATACAGTGTTCATGATATACAAGCACTGTTCTGAAAACTTTGCATATATTAATTCATTTATTATTCACAACAACCCCATGCAACAAAGCTATTAATTATCCCCATCCCAGCGATGAGGAACTGGGGCACTGAGAAGATGAAGTAACTCTTCCAATTCACTGTTACTACATGGCCCAGATGAGATTTAAAGCAAGGCAAACCTAGCTCCAGAGTCTGTGCTCAGGGTAGATGTGTACTGAGTAATAGCCCAGTAGCAGGAGCTGTGTTTAGCAGAGGGACTATGAACTGTATTTTCCCCTCACTCTTCATTTCTACTTTTCTGTATTTTTCAAATCTTCTCCAGTCAAGTATTATTTTTTAATAAAATGTGCATAATAATCAGCAGCTACAGGGCGCCTGGGTGGCTCAGTCCATTAAGCATCTGCCTTCAGCTCAGGTCATGATCCCAGGGTCCTGGGATGAGCCCCGCATCAGGCTCCCTGCTCAGCAGGGTGTCTGCTTTGCCCTCTGCGCACGTTCTCTCTCACAAACAAATAAAATCTTTAAAAAATAATAATAATCAGCAGCTACAAAGAACGATAAGTTTACCAAAATGTGTTTGCTATATACCTAGAAAAAGAAAAATACCATTCCCTACTTGGGGGAGGGGGGTGGGGAGAGAGAGAATCTATCATGTAGGGAGTGGTACAGCAAGGTGCATTTAGCATATTCAGAAATTAAATTCCCCTTGGACTCCTTAGACTTTCTACACTCCTCATGGAGAGGATAATTTGTGCCACCTATTTTGCGATAATATTCCTTTAGCTTTCATAAATTTCTACTTAACTTTCGCAAAGCAGGGGATTAGCTCACTGCTTACAAATATCCATTGATACAGATCGGCCAAAAGGAGCCAGGATCCTTAACGTACACCAAACTTCATTTCCTTGCCCTATAAGTAGTCTGACCTTTCCAGAAAGAAGGTAAGCAAAGTACAAAGACCTACCTATGATGGATTCAATGCTGCGGAAGTTGAGAAGTTGAGTTCTCCGTTCTTTCGGGCGTGCGTGTGCAACTCGAGGCCGGGAGGGAGGCGGTGAATGTCTGGATCCTGTTTATTTCCCAGGAGCCGTGGGATGAGTTGGCCACTGGGTGGCGCTGCTGCATCTTTGCTTCGTCTTCATGGTCACAAGGACAAGAAGCCAATGATTATACCTAAAGCTATGCCAGACAGATTGAGTCATTTGTAACACTGGAAGGTTGGGGAGTCAAGAAACCAAGAAATGAGGAGGGCCCCCCCTTTTTAAATTCTAGGCTGAGAATTTTTCTAAATCAAAATAACCATCATAAGGAAACCTGTTCACAAGAAAAAAGCCCCTTTTATTCTCCAAATCCCTGAGGCCTAAAAATAAGCACCTAGAACCCAAAGTATAGGGGCGCCTGGGTGGCTCAGTTGGTTGGGCGACTGCCTTCGGCTCAGGTCATGATCCCGGAGTCCCGGGATCGAGTCCCACATCGGGCTCCCTGCTGGGCGGGGAGTCTGCTTCTCCCTCTAACCCTACCCCCTCTTGCGCTCTCTCTCTCACTCTCTCTCTCTCTCAAATAAATAAATAAAATCTTTAAAAAAAAAAAAAACCCAAAGTATAGGGCCTTTAATCAGAAGTGATATAAAATTACTTCACATGCTTGAAGCATCTCTATTTTGTGAGGCCGGACTGTGCCTAAAATGTTTCAAACAATCTTAATCTCTCTCCCTCTCCCTCTTTCCATCTTTCCCTCCCTCTCTCCCTCTCTCCCTCCCTCTCTCCCTCTCTCTCTCTCTCTCCCCCTCTTTCCCTCTATCCTACCTCCATCTCTATCTCTCTATTTCTTTCATACACACACACAAACAGAACTTTTCAGGATTTAGAGGTAGGGAGGGACAACAACTTACTTTGTTAACCTCTCCAGTATGTCACAACCCTTCTTTTTTCGTCAACAAGTCTACAACCAGAGGTTTTCCTCACATCAAATACAACTCTTTCCAGCTACTATTAAGCCTGTTTCCTTAGGAGTCGCAAAGTCACCGTCATGTAATATTACTTATAAAATAAGTATATAAGTTCTATAAGAAATTTTTTAACATAAAATATAAATAACTTGCCAAATCCTTTGTAATAATAAGAGTGATTTGACAACAATAAGAGTGATTTGACAGTTCTTGCCAATAAAGCAAAACTGGACTGAAGTGAGGGAGGGTATAATGTAAATAACCTGAAAATAAAACACCTTTCTTTTTCTTCGTTGGAAACACCACAAAACAATTTCTTTCAAAATCAGATCCTAAAATAACCAGGGACTCTCATTTGTGATTATCAACTGTCTCGTAAAACATCAAATCGTACTTTAGGAACCTTCAACGATGAAGTCATTTACTTGCTAAAAACTAACAAGGGGCACCTGGGTGGCTCAGTCGGTTGAGCATCTGCCTTCGGCTCAGGTCATGATCCCTGGGTCCTGGGATCGGGCCCCACGTTGGGCTCCGTGCTCAGGGGAGAGTCTGCTTCTCCCTCTACCCTTCTTCCCCTGCTTGTGATCTCTCTCTCCCTAATAAATAAATAAAATCTTTAAAAAAATAAAAACCACAAATTTTTCATCTGTGCTAGAAATTATGGTCATGGGGTTGATCACAGAAGGAAAACTCATTTAATGCACTTAGAGATTTAAATCCCAAGCAGGAGCCAATTAAACTATTGTTCTTTGAAATCACTATGTTTTGCTATTCAAGATGCCAAATAATATATTATTAGTCTGTGTTTTAATCTTCTTATAGGACTGTATGAGGCTCCCACAAAGTCTGCAGTCTGGCCGTGTTCATGATGACCCCATTTGTCAGCTCAGAGACCGTTTTTATTTCTGTCCATATGCTAGAATAAAGGACTGCCTTGGTGAAGGTAGCAACAGCACTGGGGGCAGAGATGCGATCCGTGTTCACTCAGCTGCTCACAGGCTCTACCTCTAGCGTGAACATGAGACTCCTGACCTCATCCCAAGTTACTGCTGGCTCAAGGGAAGCAACCAAGGGACGACTGGAGAAAGGTCAGGCAGAGTAAGTGGCCATTGACAGATATTGTTCAGTTGATGGAGAGAATGAGTAGAGAGGCTGACAAAGAAGTTTGCTGAAGCTCCACAGCTTTTAGTTTGACATGGTGGGGTCTGTATGAAATCAAAGATACCCTACTTCTAGGATTTGATCTAAGGAAATGATTGAACAGGTAATAAAAACTCAGCACAAAGATACTCATTGCTACATTCTATCTAAAGTAGAGAAGAATTAGAAACAACCTAAACAACCAGCACTAAAAGAATAGCTAAGGGGCGCCTGGGTGGCTCAGTTGATTAAGCATCCAGCTCTTGGTCATGACTCAGGGCATGATCTCAGGTTGATGGGATTGAGCCCCACCTCAGGCTCCGTGCTCAACAGGGAGTCTGCTTGAAGATTCTCTCCCTCTGCCCCTCTCCCTGCATGCACTCTGTCTCTCTCTCTCAAATAAATAAATCTTCAAAAAAAAGAATAGCTACATAAATTATAATCCATCTATTCATAGCAGTGTGACACACCCATTTACAGGTCATCATTATGAGAAACAAGAGATACTTATGGGGTATTTCTAAGTGAAAGCTAAAAGTTACATACCTATGTGGAAAAATTATGTTAAAAAATGTGTACTTTACAGATAAAAACTGGAAGATTATGCTCAGATATGGTAATGTATTCATGTGGTGGGATTAGAGGGTTTTTTTCTTTTTCAGAATTTTCTTTCATGTTGTGCTATTTTACAATAAGAAAAGAAAAATATTTGGAAAACTGTTCATTTTTAAGAAAAGGAACCACATATGCTTTATCCTGAAAATCAGAATCTGGAAGAAAGCAAATGCACTTATTTCAAAACAGTGGATCAAGAGAAGATCCCCAGACTACTCTCTGGTGAGGGGGCATACAACAATAAATCAAAATATATTTATTAAGTTTATAATTTTTTTCAATTATATCAAAACCTAAAATTTATTCCTTGAAGTAATCATAATCGACTTTAAACCCCAATGGAAGAGAAAGGGGGTACACTAGAAGCCATTTCTACTTGCCTTTAGTGCATTTTCTAACAGCCCTTGTAAGGTTTTACTTCGGCTGATACTAACAATTACACCTGCTGGGGGGTGCCCCAGGAATGTGGGTACATTCTCAGTAGCATGCGTAGACTGGCCTTAACAAAATAAAACAAAACAAACAAAAATTAAAAAGTGTTTTATTGGATTTGTCACAATATTGCTTCCATTTTAAAAGAGAAAGATCGGTTCACAAAATTGGAATTCCTATTAGCCCAATTGAGTTATTTTTCACTGACTCCCAGGGAAAACCAATATCATACATAGGAATCACTTGTACACAATACAGCTTACCCAATAATAAGATACTCAGAACTTCAAAAAGTTCAACAAGAAGTGACTGACTGCTAAGTTAAATAGATTTGGAAGAGAATATATATATATTCATATTTCTTTGGTTCTCCATGTTGATTGGACTATGGCAATAACTGGTCAAATTTGCCATTATTTTGTGCATGTTAATAAACTGTATGCATACATACATATGGTATTCTGTCTGCTTCCGCAAACAACTGGAGCCTCTTCATTCCCACATCTGTAAAATGGAGGTAATGGTAGCAATTTCAGTGTTTCTCTGAGGATCCCCTGCCATCACGTATGCAAGTCAAGAGCTTACTCAGTGTCGGATACCCAGGAGAGCCAGTGTCCCTGATGGCTAAGGATGGCAGATTGTCCGCTCTGAAGCTCCATCATTGACAAGTCCCGTCACCTTCCTGTGCCCGTTCCTGCATCTCTCAAATAATAGTGCCTACCTCATAGGGTTGTCGAGAAGAATAAATGAACTTGGGTATGTGGAGTACTTCGGACAATGTCTGGTACATCTGCGGTGCTCACTACCCGTTAGCTGTTTATTTTCTGTTCTCCTGAGCATCGTGCCTGCTATTTGGGTAAACTGCAGCAAGAGCTTTAGCTGTCTTTAAACAACTTTAGCTATCATGAAAATCTGCCCTGAGGCAGACACAGCCGAGCTTGCCACTGCCACGGCTAAAGGTAATTAGCATGATTCCTTCCTCTCTCTCTCTCTCTCTCTCTTTTTTTTTTTTTTTTTTTTGTTTAGTGGGGGTTGGGAGGGAGAGATGGTTACATAAAGAAAAGAAGAAAACGTTTTAAAGATTTACAGAAATTAGTATAAAATTATACTTTAAAGTGATGATCGATGGGGGAGTTTTTGGAAACTTTGGGGACCTTTTTTTGGTTGTCAGAGTGATAGAGGAGGGTGCCCCTAGCAATAGTTGGAGGGAGAGGATGCTGTACCTGCTGCAATACCCAGATCAGCCCTTCACAACACAGAACTGTCCTGCATCCCTCACGACATTCAAATGCCCCGGAGACATTCATGTAAATGGAAAATCTGTTTATAATGATCTAAGCCTAGAACCTAACTACTTACTAAATATGAACCCAAATGGGTTTTTCTTTGTTTGAACATTATTGATTTTCCAAGTTATTAAATAATTAGGTTCCTCGTGAAGTATTTCAACATTACAGAAACAATGTAGAAAATATTATTTAGGAAAAGTAAATCTTCCATATTGCTACCTGTTATGGACTCATTTGTGTCCCCCCGAAATTCATGGTGGAATCTTATTCCCTAGTACCTCAGAATGTGACTATATTTGGAGACAGGGTCTTTAGAGAGGTGATTAACTTAAAATGAGGCTGGTAGGGGGGCCCTAACCCAGTCTGACCAGTATCCTTATGAGAAGAAGAAATTTGGACATCCACAGAGACACAGAAGAAAGACGATGTGAGGACATTGAAGAAGACAGTCGTCTGCAAGCCAAGGAGAGAGACTCCAGAAGGAACCATACCTGCTGACGTCCTGACCTTGATCCAGAACTCTGAGGAAATAAATCTCCGTTGTTTAAGCCATCCAGTTTGTGACACCTTGTTATGGGAGCCTGTGCGAACTGATAAGTCACCCCTCCAGAGTCCTCCAGAATCTTTCTAGGTACATACTAGCAAATGGCACAATTTTATTTTACAGAAATTCATTGCTCAAAACAGATACACATTGAATATGCAGTATTTTCAGAGAGGATACTTTGATGTGCAGAACAAAATCCCTACTAAAATGAAATCATACCAAATATACAAAAAGCAGCTTGATCTGTTCCCTTTATAATATATCCTAGGTATCAGCCTGTGTCTGCAGTGGTAACTCTCATTTACTGAGGGCTTCGTATGTTCCATGCACTGGAATAAACACTTTGCTTGCAATGTCTTACTCCCTGGTCCTCGAAGCCAGTTGAGATAGTAGACTTGAGAGCCCTTTGGAAACTGTAAAGCTCAAACTGCACATAAAGGATGTCTCCCCAACAGTGGCCTTCATGGAGTCACTGACTGGAAAACCATCAAGCCTGGAAGGAGCATTTACTCACCACACATGGAAGGAAACTGAGACCCAGGGGAAATGGGACCTGATTCTGGTCAACAGAAGCCCCCCAAATCATTTCTTGCGGGCTCTTGGGACACCACGGAAGAACCAAGCTCAGGAGGTTAAGGAAGGGCGTCCACAGCTCACCCAGCCGCTGCGAGGCCCCAGCCAGTGTGGCCTCTTGAGTCTGCCATTGGACTCAGCAGAACACTGTCGCCAGAAATGCTCCATAACCACTCCAAGGTTTTCGTCCACTCCCTTCAGATTCCAAGCTCTAGGCAAGAGTGTTCAGTTCATTGTTCTGTCAGGGACAGGCAGAAGGACTATTGGTACCTCACATCGCGGGGGGAGAGCTGTGTCTGCCAGCAAGCCTCAGACGGTGGGAGGATCCCCCAGTCTCGGAAGGAGACTCATGCTGGACACAAAGCGGCCCACGTCCACCACCAAGGGGAAATTCGGGCTCAGGATCAGGAATCCTGACTTTCAGGTCAATCTTCTGTTCTACAACCCCTTCCTTTACCACCCTGGTACCATGGTTTCCTTAAGAACATGAGATACCTTTTTTTGGGGGGGGGGGTGCAGTTTAGTACATACAGAATTTTTCTGCGGATACTACTACCTAAAAAGAAAGAATGTTGTAATGGGTTGTGTTTGGAATTTTGCCAACTGACAACAAATGGCTCCTGGTATCAAGCCGCTGATGCAGCTAATTTATCTGTCACAAGCCCCCCCCCCCCCCCCCCCCGCCAGCTGCAGACTCTGTCATGCCTCGGTGAAGTAGTGCCCCCACATTCACATCTTAAAATACCAATGCTTTTGCTGTTAATTATCTTCCTTTTACTTCTCCCTTATATTACAATTACAGCCCTTTTTTTTTTTTTTAAGATTTTACTTATTTATTTATTTGGGGAGGGGGGAGAGGGAGAGAGAGAATCCCAAGCAGACTCCGTGCTGAGCTCCGAGCCCAACTCGGGGCTCGATCCCACAACCCCAAGATCACGACCTGAGTGGAAATCCAGAGTCGGAGGTCCAACCAACTGAGCCACCCAGGTGAACCCCATCACAATTTTTTAAATTATGTCTGGAGGTAAGATATTATAAATTTCACTTCAAGGGAGTCAAGGATGCATTACAACCTATTACTCATGGAAAAGTGCATAGACACATGGGTCAACGTGGTTCTAAAAACCACTACTTTAAAGGTAACAACTTAGGATAAAATCTGGAAAACAAAAACTTTGGTATGTATCTTCCTCACTACCTTTTTTTTTTTTTTTTTTTAATTCTCTTTAGTTTCTTTATTTCCTTTCCTTGGCTAAGTGGCTCCAACTTATTCTTAGTCTCTACCGGTTTCCAGGGCTTTTTTTTTTTTTCCCAGGTCTTTTTAAAGCTCCAAAACTATATCTGTCTCTGAGAGATGTTACATTTTCTCCAGTCTTTCTTTTGCTCCAGACTCGATTTAATTAACATGTTACTGTGGGCTTTCTGGTTTTGAAAAGCTAGTGACACTTAGTCCTTTGTACATGTAGGGAGCTTGTAAACTTAGCAAAGCTTGGAGGAAGGAAAAATCACAGCTACTCCCCACACTGTCCAGCAGGGACAGGAATTTCCAGTGTTTCTTTTCTGGCAGTAAGTGTCCTCTCTGAGGAGAAGGCTTCCCCACTCCTACCAAGTATGTGGTTATTTGGTTAGAAGCTGTTCGCTGATTACATCCACTTACAACAAGCCAGGCTTCCTGTTTATTCTCTTGCTTGCTTCTGATTTCTAAAGACATCACCCTCCATTTCTAGAACTTACTTTAAAAATGAATACACTATGCAGTTTTAATTTTAGTTTAGTGTAAAATAAAAAAGTTATAAAGTAAGTCACTTGCAGTCATTTTAGAAGCAATAGAAACTGATTTACCTTGGAAATTGGTGAATTTTGAAAAGTACGGTAGCCGTAGATAAACATTCCCACTATGTAGCTTTCTATATAGCTAGTTCAGTGGCCTCAAGTGCACACGGATTTTAGGATCTGAAATCTGAAATTGAAGCTATTTGTTGATTGTTTGGGAAGAACATCCTTAAACATATACAAAGAAGTACTGCTGTTCCAAGACTGAAATACGTCCTTCCTGTGGGATGTCAGTTTTGCAGCATCTGAGTTGCTTAATTAGAATACAGTAGTGTTCAAACTTACTAATGTGTATAAAAATACTTATAGATAAATTATCTTTTCTTATATAATTGGGGACACCAAATCCTACTGAGTTTTAGTAAAAGTCCCCATGTTCTTCTTTTTTTTTTTTTTTTTTAATATTTTATTTATTTATCTGACAGAGAGAGACACAGCAAGAGAGGGAACACAAGCAGGGGGAGTGGGAAAGGGAGAAGCAGGGTTCCTGCCGAGCAGGGAGCCTGATGCGGGGCTCGATCCCAGGACCCTGGGACCATGACCTGAGCTGAAGGTAGCCGCTTAACTGACTGAGCCACCCAGGTGCCCCCCCATATTCTTCTTGTTAAGAGTATAAAATAGCTCAAACATGGTTCCTAGCTGTGCAAGAAACCCGATTTTCTTCAAGCTGGTGTTTAACCAGCAGAATCTAAATCTGATCCACCCTCCTCCACCCCCCAAAGGTAGTATTCCCTTTTGACTCCCAAACACCTGAGGAATCCTGGTGTAACAAAAGGCCTGTTTCTATCTGGTAAGGCAACTGTTAGACTTCAATACGTAATAGGCTACCCTCTCTTAAAATCTTGTCAGTGATTTAGTCCATCTCCTGAACTCCAGAGAGAGATAGAAGTCTAAGGTCTAATAAGAGATAAATATATCAAGTTAATTGTTCACTGATTGTTTGGATGGATTTGAGAAAAAGGAGAATCAATGCAGAAATATTTGTTGGTGTGTATGGAGCACTGTCCTAGGGAAAAAAATTTTTTTTCTTTAGCTGAGCACTTGGTCATGCTCGGGGACGGATGTTAAATGCATTGACTTTAACTTCCACAACCTTACCATTTTTGCCTGTGCCATTGGAATACCCTGTCAACTTCCCTACTTCCCATAGCTCCCGTGTCCTGCACAATATTGCCAGAAGGATCTTTCTGAAAGATCATATTGTTCTCTTCCATGTGTCTCCATGACGGAAACAACTGGTCCCAGCCTTCCTTTTCTTTTCTTTTTTTAATTTATTTAATTATTTAAGTAATCTCCACACCCAACGTGGGGCTTGAACTCCAATCCCGAGATCAAGAGTCGCATGCTCCTCCAACTGAGCCCACCAGGCACCCCACCCAGCCTTCCTTTTCAATGTCTCCTGTTAGTACAATAAAGCCTCACCCACCAGGGAGAGTAACACATGCTGTTCCCTAAGTACTCTGTGTTCATCTAAGTATTTATTGCTGTGCCTGGAATAAATTTTTTCCACTGACTTCTTCTTTACATTCAACCAAAGTACCATCTCTAGGAAGCCATTACTCATTCTGCCAGGGCTAAACTAATAACTTTCTCCTCCGTACCTCCCTGGGACCTCCTATGTTGCCATATCACTTGTTATAATTAGTCCTAAGGGTTGCCCCATTGGTCTGTGAGCTCTTACTGGGATTGAACAGATTTTATTAAAATCTGGATCCTCAGGGGCGCCTGGGTGGCTCAGTCGGTTAAGCAACTGCCTTCGGCTCAGGTCATGATCCCAGGGTCCTGGGATCAAGCCCCACGTTGGACTCCTTGCTCAGCGGAGAGCCTGCCTCTCCCTCCCCTTGCCTGCCTGCCACTTCCCCCTGCTTATACTCTCTCTCTCACTATCTCTCTCTTTAAATAAATAAATATAAAATCTTAAAAAAAAATCTGGATCCTCAGCGTTTAGTACACTGCTAGACATCTAGTAAGTGCTCAGTATACATGTATTAGACAAATAACATTCCACAGGATGATTCTTTTCTCTCCCACAGTCTAGACGACACTTCTTTAAATTCATGCAAGTCCCTTTTATTTTCGGGGGAAGGGTATCTTGGATGTCTATGAGGATTTTGTCCACTGGAATGGTATTAATGAATAAAGTGACATAATTGGTCTGGTTTGTTTAGGTCTTTTGAATTTATAGTTTATATGACTCAATTTGACAGAACTTGATTGCTCTGAACAGAAGAAATAGAATTGCTGAACACAGAGTAAGAGATTATCAAGCATCCAAGGGAACCCACCAAGACATAGACCTTGTGGGAACATTCAGATGACTGTTGGATTTTCCTCTTTTATTTTATCCCATCCCTAGAATTTTGGGATTATTGGATCTGATGGCTATCTAGATCCATTTGGGATTGCTTGTTGGTGCGTGGGTTTAAGTTTTAAATGGCCAACAACATTCCTTGACTTTTTTATACCATTATTGTCCAACCATCTTTGTGGTAGTTTTTTGTTTGTTTGGTTTTTGTTTTTTGTTTTGATTATGTGTAATGTGTGACTGTTTCTATTTTTGTTTTTCTTTTATTTTTGGTCATTTTCCAAATTGGAAATAATTTGCCTACCCCTGACTCCTCATCTGGGATTTGACTGTGTCTTTGACATTTGTTAAATGCCAGGAAGTGTTCATTATTCTTTCATAATTTATTCCAGATATTTTTGTTTATTGAAATAATTCTTTCAAATGTGAAAGTAGTAAATTTTTTTAAGATTTTATTTTTAAGCAATCTCTACACCCAATATGGGGCTTGAACTCATGATTCCAAGATCAAAAGTCCCATGCTCTATGCCACTGAGCTAGCCAAGCACCCCGAAAGTAATTTTTTTAAGTGTACAGTTAACCTTTGAACCATGCGGGGATTAGGGATGCCCACCTCCCACACAGCTGAAAATCGAAATGTATAACTTTGACTCCCCAAAAACTTAACTGCTAATAGCCTGCTTTTGGCTGGAAGACTTACCAATAACATACACAGTCAATCAACACATATTTTGTATGTTATGGGTATTATATACTGTATTCTTACAATAGAGTAAGCTAGAGAAAAAAATGTTATTAAGAAAATTATAAGGAAAATACATTTACAGTACTTTACTGTAAAAAAAAGTGCATAATTGGACTCACGCAGTTCAAACCTGTGTTGTTCAAGAAACAATTGTATATAATTCACAGTTGTGATTACCCCACCTCGACTAGTGCTCGGTAATATGTGGTGCTTAATAAATACCTTAAATACCTTGAATGAATAGGTAAACATTTTAAATCAAATCCTTTTCTTTGATCCCCCAATTCCTAATACTGGTTATAAGATACACACAAATTGATTTTTTTTTCTGTCATTGAAATCAATAAAATGCTTATCATGATTTTAATAGAAACAAAACTATTAAAAATGTGTTTTCAACATTCTCTTAAAGAAGAATTTTTTTTTTTTTTAAGTGACGTGGCTTGGGGTTCCTGGGTGGCTCAGTCGGTGAAGCGTCTGCCTTTGGCTCAGGTCACGATCCCAGGTCCTGGGATGGAGTCCTGCATTGGGCATCCCTGCTGCTCCCCCTGCTTGCGCTCTCTCTCTCTGACAAATAAATAAATAAAATCTTAAAAAAAAAAAAAAGTGAGTTGGCTCTTTCAGTTTCAGTTGTATGACCTGAAAATTGTTTTTTAAAATGTGAAAATAGAACTTCTGTATTTAAATTTTTATTCCTCTTGGGGCATCTGGGTGGCTCAGTCAGTTAGGTATCTGCCTTCGGCTCAGGTCAGGATCCCAGGGTCCTGGGATCAAGCCCCGCATCAGGCTCCCTGCTCAGCTGGAAGCCTGCTTCTCCTTCTCCCTCTGCCTGCCTGTCTGCCTGCTTGTGATCTCTCTCTCTGTGTCAAATAAATAAAATCTTTAAAAAAAATTTCATTCCTCTTAACTACTGCTTATGAAAGGATAATCCATTTTGATCACTAATGCTGTTATGAGCCTTTGTGTTTTCCATAACTGAAGATGATTTACTTAAGTACCTGATACCTCTGTTACAAGATACTCTTGTGTTTGCCAGGAGGCACCATGAGGCCCATCAAGGGCGATTCCAGGAATCTGGCCCCAGCATCCAGAGCAGTAACAAAGCCGCTGCAACGAGTCAGCATCTAGGGAAATGCAGCCTTATTTCAGGAAGCCATGCTGGGAAGTAGCAGGCAGACAATAAGGTCATACATCATGAGACACCAAGACAATGACTCACCAAAAGTCCCTTTCCAAACCTTGGGCCTTAGAGGAAGTAAACACCTGACATGTGTCACTAATAAAATATGTGTTATACTTTACAGTATGTGATTGTAGAAGCAGGAAATTCAGAACACAAGGGAGTATAATTTCAGCACAGCCCAGCCCCATCAACATGAAAATCACATGTGTATATAAATGGATTATTACTGAATATACAGTATGTATTTAAGTATTTAGTATACTAAGTATTTACTAAGACACTATGCTAAACACTTATAAACCACAATAATAGAGTTAAGATTCCCAACATAACTTAAATTTTAATCATTTCAATTAGTGGAGATATTTTAGATGTAATTATCATCACTTGTCATGAAATGATTATTTATTATTTATTATCTATTTATTAAATGATAAAATCATGAAACTCATTGAGCACTTAGATTATGTGAAACACTGGCTAAGGGTTTCATAGGGTAACTTATTTTATTCTCATTAAGTGCTACTGTTATCCCTTTTTTTTTTTTAAGATTTTATTTATTTATTTGACAGAGAGAGAGACACAGTGAGAGAGGGAACACAAGCAGGGGGAGTGGGAGAGGGAGAAGCAGGCTTCCCGCGGAGCAGGGAGCCCAATGCGGGGCTCGATCCCAGGACCCTGGGACCATGACCTGAGCTGAAGGCAGATGCTTAACGACTGAAACACCCAGGTGCCCCCTGTTATCCCTATTTTACAGATAAATCAAGAGCCAGTAAGATTGAACCCCTATCCGCCTGGCAGCAAACCTATCCCCCTAAACGCTATGATCTTTGGCAACATCCCCTCAGGCCTCTCCACTGGAGTGCCCACCTTGGTGGTCGCCCACACAGCTTCCTAATACACCTTGCACCAGTGACCTCTCTGTCTTCCCCACTTTTCTACCGTGTTCCCTGGGACCACCACCTTCTGTATTCATTTGCTGGGGCTGCCATAACAAAATGCAATAGTCTGGGTGCCTTACACAACAGAAATGTGTTTCCTCACAGTTCTGGAGGCGAGAAATCTGAGATCAAGGTGTGAGCAGGTTGTGTCCCTTCTGAGGCTTCTGTCCGAGGCTTGCACATGGCTGCCGCCTCCCTGCGTCCTCCACACGGTCATGCACTCACGTTCCTGCTATCTCGCCCCATGTCCATGTCTCCTCTTCTTATAAAAACTGCAGTCATATTGGGTTAGGCCCACCCTAACTTTAGGCACCTCCTTTTAATCAGCTTTTTAAAGTCTTTATCTCTAAATATGGTCATATTCTGAGGTACCGGAGATTAGGACTTCAACATATAAACTTGGGAGGGACCCAATTCAGCCCATAACCTCTACTAAATACACTACTTCACCTGAAACTTTGTTCCAGGCGTGGCTTATTGGGAGCACAAACAACTACATCAAACATGAAGGATACTGTTTGGTACACAATCCTAAATATTTCTTTGGTGTTTTTTGTAAAGTGCTATTGTACCAACAATGGAGACTCTTAGTTTTCATTGACATTAAAATGCCTTTATTTCATTTTTATTCTTGAGGGTATCTTTGCAAGATGTAAAATCATAGACACTTTCACTAGATATAAAATAGATACAAAGTTCCAGGTTGTTGGGTTTTTTTTTCTTTCAGCATCTTAAATATGCCATTTAATTGCCTTTTGGCTTCCGGTAGGAAGTCAGCTGCCATTATGTATCATTGCTGCCCTGTTTACAAATGTGCTTTTTTTCTCTGGCTGCTTTAAAGATTTTCTCTTTAATAGTGGATTTCGGTAGTTTAAGGAAGATGTGCCTCGGTGTGCTTATCTTTGTACTTCATGTGCTTGGGAGTTTGCCAAGAGTCTTGGATATTTCACCAAATTTGGAAACACCTCTCTCTCTCTCCTTATAGGTCTCCATTTACACACAGTGTTAGACCTCTCAATATTGTTCAACAAGTCACTTGGGGCTCTGCTCATTTTTCCCAGGTTTTCTTCTGCTTTTTTAAGATTGGATAATTTTATTGATCTAACTTTAAGGGTACTAATTCTTTTCTTCTGTTATCTCCAATCTGAAGTTAAAGCTATCCAGTGGATTTTTTATATCGGATATTTTAATCACTAGTCCTAGAATTTCCATTTGGCTATTTCTTTTCTTTCTCTGTTTTTTTTTTTTTTTTATTGTTGTTGTTGTTTTAAGTACACTCCACACCCAGTGTGGAGCCTAATACAGGGCTTGAACTCACTACCCTGAGATCAAGACCTGAGCTGAAATCAAGAGTCAGACACTTGGGGCACCTGGTGGTTGAGTGTCCAACTCTTGGTTTCCACTCAGGACATGATCTCAAGGTCGTGAGATCGAGCCCCATGTAGGGCTCCATGTTCAGTGCAGAGTCTGCTTGAGATTCTTTCTCCCTCCCCCTCAGCTCCTTCCCCCACTCCCTACTCGTGCACACTCACGAACACATGCTCGCTCTCTCTCTCTCTCTCTCTCTCAAATAAATAAATAAAATCTTTTAATAAAAAGAATCAGATGCTTAACCAACTGAGCCACCCAGGTGCCCCCATTTGGCTATTTCTTTTTAATTTCTGTTTCTCTGCTGGGATGTCCTATATGTTTGTTCATTGCAATTATATTTTCTTTTATATCCTTAAGTATGTTACAGTAACTGTCTTTAAAATCCTTGTCTGCTAATTATAATCAGAGACATCCTAGGGTTGGTCTCTATTGATTATCTTTTTCTTTGACTATTGGTCACACTTTCCTGTTTCTTCTTCACTCTAGTTATTTTGGATCTTGCACTGGACATGTTGGAGGATACATTGTAGAGACTGAACTCCATTATGCTCTCAAGAGTATCAATTTTTGTAACAGAAGACAGTTAACTTGGCAGAATTTAGGCTCCAAATTCTGACTCTTCTGTGTTGGGCCGCAGCTGAAATCTCCGTTCAGTTCTTTTAGCTTTATAGAGGTTGCTTGGATTCTGCCCTGCACACACATAGTGCAGGAATCAGCGAGAAGTTGATGCAGAGTTTATACTCATAAATTGGAGACCCCTCTATGGCCCTCTCCTTTCTGGATTATTCTCCTTCATGTTTCAAATGTAGTTGCTCCAAGCACTGATTCTGAATATTTAACCTGTGAGATTACAAGTGTCTGAGCCTTAGCTACACTGCATGATGCTGACAGGAGTCGGCCCTCAGGTAGAGTCATTAAAAATGGAAAGCTCATCTAATGTCCTTCCCTTCTTCCAAGTGTCAACTCTCTCCACTTTCTGCCTGCTTTGGTCACTTTTCAGTGCTTTCATACAGTTGTTTTCTTATATTTTGCACAGAGCTTAAAAGTGTTACATATGGATTGGTTGATCTGATTCAAGCTACTCAACCATTAATGGAAGTGGAACCTCATTTTTTTCCCCTTTAACCAAGAAAAATCTGCTCCATATCTAGACATCTGCATTGTATTTATTTATACCAACCCTGTTGGTCCCTACCAAAATATGCTTTGATTTGTTTTTTCACTTTTTAGAGATAAAATATTTGGAAAGAGGACCGCCTCTCCCCTCATCTTCTGGTGCTGCTATTTCATTTCTCTGCTGAAAAGAAGCTGTCAGGCTACTTTTTCTCCAGAACCTCCCTACTTATATGATTTTACTTGTCCTGATTTATCTTTCCAATTCTATTCTTGTGGATTAGTGAATAGAAACAATTCAGACGGGGGATTATTTTTCCAAGGTTGATGAAGTGCCTGGGAACATTTCCAAGCATTCCATTCAATTATTCTCTTTTTATTGACAAAAATATTTATATAGACTTTTTCTAGAGGATTGTACTGTCCATTTCTGAATAAAGGGGATTTTGAGTTCATATCTAATGTAATAACTGTGAAAGGAGAAAAGATTGTCACATGCGCCAAAGAAGATGGAAAGCCCTATAGAGGGACACAACTAGGCCACATAGTCTACTCAATTCAAGAAACCTTAAAGAAGAAGGAGGAGGAGGACAAGGAGGAGGAGAAGGAGAAGGAGGAGAAGGAGGAGGAGGAGGAGGAGGAGGAGAAAGAAAGAAGAAGAAGGAGAAGGAGAAAAGAAGAAAGAGGAGGAGGAGGAGAACAAGAACAATAAGAGGAATCTTTATGTGCCAAACTATGGTGCTGGTCTCATTGGGACTGAGGGTGGGAGGTGACATTGGCACACACTATAAATGTCTTTTAAAACAGCTCTATTGGGACACCTGAGTAGCTCAGTCAGTTAACCATCTAACTCTTGATTTCAGCTCAAGTCCGGATCTCAGGGTTGTGAGACTGAGCCACACGTCTGGCTCTGTGCTCAGTGGGGAGTCTGCTTCTCTCCCTCTTCCACTCCTTATGCCCCTCCCTCTGCTCACCCTCTTTCTCTCTAAAATAAATAAATCTCTTTTAAAAAGTAAAAAAAAATAAAATAAAACAGCTTCATTAAGATATAATTTACATGCCATACAATAATTTTTTAAGGGTGAATAATATCTGAATAAGTGAATAAAAAGTTCCTAAACGACTTTTTCAGTAACTGCTGTATTACAAAAGGAGGGGGAAATGGGCCCCTCACCTCTGACTCTCAAGTACAATTATTGTTGCTATCATCACACTTATTCAAAGCTGTGTGTGGTGTCAGTAAACAGATATATGGCTGACTTTTAAGCCTGGAATGAGTGGTTTTAAAGATGGAAAGAACAGAGATTTGGTATCTAAGGAACACATTTGGAAACTGTCTCACATTAAGCCCTCCTGAAATGAGAAGGAATCACACCTGTTTCTTTCTGGTTAAGACTGTATATGGATATTTCTTTCTCTAACTCAAGCAGTTAAGTTCCTGCCCAGTTGTTAATTTTCTCCATTGAAAACATCTTTTTCTTAATGTCTCTGGCCTTAATTAATTGAGCTAGAAAAGACAAAGGAAGTCACACATGGCTGAATTCTCCATCATCAAAATAATTTTTTCTTTTTTTAGAGTTTGCAAAAGGAAGGCACTTACTATTTGGAACATTTGGGAACTGACAAAATCGAGTTTTACCAGATCTGCGATCTGTAAGTCACCTCTAACAATAGATATTACTCATGAGGTAGCTTAAATGTTTCCATCTCCTGGATCACTTTCCTGACTCCACTCACCTCACAGCCTGGCTTAGGCTGTGGCTTGCAGACTCCCTGTACATACTTGCATCCTATTACTTACCACATCGCGTTGAAATGCCCTATTTACGTCCCCGTCGTCCCCATTCGACAATCTACTCCTTGAGGATATGCTCTTATCTCTCACTTCACTGTGAATCCGCAGCTTTTAGGTCAGTACCTGGAATAAAGTAGATCCTCAATACATGTTTGTTGGATAAATTAATGACTGTGCCCAAGATGCAACTAATGTAGGGAAATTAATTAACATTACAATAAGTAAATGGGTCGTGTCTATACAAATTTCAAGGGAAAGATTTTAGAAACAAATATTCTACATTGCTGGAACTGACCTTCTTTCAGTTTGTACTTCCAGTGATAATTAGTACCTAAACTTTAAAAGACGTTTCTGGAATAAGTCACAGTAACCGTGGGGTTTGCCGTCATTTAACACGTTGGAAGTGCAAGGCTTGTCCCTAAAATGGGGTTATTTTTGAACTGCGTCTCTTTACCATAGAGAGGATCTTATTAAAGTCTTTAGGAAATGTAAATATATATATATATATTTATCTATATTTATATAAATATAGAGATATAGATGCCCTAGGCACCCTTCTTGTATTACTCACGATGCATTACATAATCAAACAGAATCGTTTCACCCTCAGAACCGTGTCACTTATTAGAAAAGAGACAGTGAAATGTATGACTGGGCACCTGCTTAATTTATTATGAGTTTAATTTTGGAGACTTATCAGCTCGAAGAACTAGCTGGCCTCAGCTTATTACATTTTGTTTTTCTTCACAAAGGTGCTATTACTGAGTTACATTTTTGCCTTAAATCGTGGAGAAAAGATACCCCTCTGATCAGCCAACAACCCCTTATCTACTGTCACCAGGTCAATAAGAAGCCCGTTATCAGCAGTAGCACCGAGATGCTGGGCTTTTGATAGAGGGAGAGGTAGATTCAATAGATACAGCCTGAAAACAGGATTGTTTTCAATTCTGGAAAGAACCCCTTTCCAAAAGGCTTATCTCTAAAAGGTAAGATGCTTTCTGTTCTTTGTCCTAGAAGACTATGCCAACTACCTTCCCATTAAACTTCTCTGTACAGAACCTGGATTTAACATACTCTGCGGTGCAAATTCACTTTCTGGGTAGAAAGGGAAGCCCTCTCTGGAAAGGGGGGAGAAAGGTGAAGTAAGATACATAGGAAGAAATGCTGACAAAAGAAACAAATGGATTTGTGAATGTTGACAAGTCAGAAAGAAAGCAACAAAGGGAAGAAATGATAACCCTACCCTGGATTAGTCATAGATATTACTTTACACACTGTTCAAAGATGATAGAAAGACATGCTTTCAGGGCCGCCTGGGTGGCTCAATCGGTTAAGCATCTGCCTTCGGCTCAGGTCACGATCCTGGAGTCCTGGGATCGAGTCCCTCACTGGGATCCCTGCTCCACGGGGAGCCTGCTTCTCCCTCTCCCTCATGCTCTCTTTCTTTCGCAAATAAAGAAATAAAATCTTAAAAAAAAAAAAAAAAGGAAAGAAAGACACGTTTCAATTCTTCCCGCCATTACAAGATGTACGTAAATGTAAGCATTAGGTAGCAGGGGAATCCAGCTCAAGTGCCAGACCATCAGGTTAAATTCTCCCGCGGTCATCTGTTAGCCTTTCCAGAGCCTCAGTTTCCTTATCTATAAATAGAAGTGATAATAGTTCCTACTTTGTAGTGTTGTTTTAAGGGTTCAGTGAGATAATTTACAGGATGGCACTGCATAGTGTCCAACAAATATTGACCATTATTATTGTTTTTAGCTATCCTGCCACATGGTTTATGATCATTCATAGTCCCTTTGTGTTTTATTTCATTTCCTTGGAAGTGAAAAGGGGCACAAATCCATGAACCAAAGTGTTTTGAGGGCAAGGTGTGTATCTTACTTATTATGGTATTCCCAGTATCTGGCATAGTGCTTGGCACACAAGTGATAAATATTTGTTGAAGGAATGGAAGAACAATTATTACAAAACATAATTTCAATTACAAGTCTTATGGGTTGAATTGTGTCCCCCCAAAATTGTTTTTTTAAAAGACTTTATTTATTTATTTTGAGAAGAGAGAGAATGGGGGAGGGGCGGAGAGAGAGGGAGAGAGAGAATCTCAAACAGACTCCCTGCTGAGGGCAGAGCCTGACACGGGGTTCCATCCCAGGACCCTGAGATCATGACCTGAGCTGAAACCAAGAGTCAGGTGCTTAACCCACCACCCAGGGGCCCCTCCCCCTCAAATTCTTATGTTGAAGTCCTAATCCCCAGTACTTCAGAATGTGATCTCATTTGGAAAAAGGGTTGTTGCAGATATCATTAAGATGATGTCATACCAGAGAAGTGTAGGCCCCTAATCCAGTATTACTGATGTCCTTATTTAAAGGGTGATTTGGGGATAGACACATACACCGGGGGAAACACCATGTGAAGATGAAGACAGCTTTGGGGTGATGCATCCTCAAGCCACGGACCACCCATGATTGTCAACAGACCATCAGAAGCCACAGGGGAGATTCTCCCTCCCAACCCCATCCTGGCAGAAGAAATCAACCCTGTCCACACCTTGAACTTAAATGTCTAGCCTCCAGAACTGTGAGGTTCTCTTGTTTCAGCCACCCAAAGTTTGTGGTACTTTGTTATGGCAGCCTCAGGAAATGAATCCAGTAGTTTAGTTGCATCATCATCTTTAAAAAACTGTGTATGTTTATTTATAAGTGTAGTTCTTGGTGGTTTCAATCTATTCTGAAAGAGATGCTTTGGTTAGTATTATTTTGCATAAGCAAACATTGTTCAAACCAAACATAATCAAGAGCAAAATGAAATCGCTTTTTGGGTAGGCACAATTCTAAAAAGTTATCTAAGTTTTTTGGAACCAGCATCATATTACTAAACTCTATGCCAAGAGCATGTTCAGTATCTGACATTACCCCTGACTAAGTCGGTAGCTACAGTAAGCAGACTGAGATCAGCAACAGAATAAATCTCATTGTTTAATTTTATTCAAGTTGAAGTTCTGTAATCACCTCTACTACTTTTATGAAAACACTGTAAAATGTTTACGGAGCCAAGTAACACTAGCAAACAAATCTGCTTATGGCACTATTTTGAATTCTCAAGAATAACTGACAATAAGTGTCACAATAAACTGTAAAGAACAGCCCAACTTACCTTGACCTAACTGGTCCTTGTTGCATTGAATCCCATTTGAATCCTTAGGAAGAGCATTATATCGATTTGACACGGTTATGAAATAACAAGAGTTTGAAGTATATTCATGAATATTCTAACTTCAAGGAGAGTAATGATGAGGCATACTGAGCATATAGAAAACAATAAATATTGAATGAAGGAATGAATGAAAAAAATGAATGTATTAAGAGAGCAGATTACTTTTGAAAATGCAACCACAAAAGAGTAATTAAGGGGAATTTTTGTGGAGTCATAATTGTCTTGTGATCATGTTTGCTACCTCCATCCTTTCTAGAAGCAGACCAGAGGGACTCAAAAAGACAGCTGGTCAGAAAGGAGACCTAAGAAAATATCTGGTTAGAGAGACGTGGTTAAATTTAGCGTGGACTCAGCCTACCCAGTCTCTCCCTGAAAATTCCCCAGTCCGCTACTGCCAGAAAGACACCACACCCCAGCCCAGTCCAACCGACACACCACTGAACGAAAGCAGTGACATATTTGGCTTCCTTGATACCTAAGAGACTTGCAGGGATGTAGGTAGACAATACATTTCTAAGAGTTCTTAAAGGTCAAGTTTTATTTTACTCAAAGTTTTACCCTGAATAGAAACTGGTGATGAAATGAGGAATTCCCATGCCATAGACGTCTTTAGCACACAAAAAGATTCAAGGTTTCTGAGAAGACTCACTTTGCTAATATTGTCAAACACTCTTTGTATTAGCATTCTTGTAACGCTAATACAGGGGGAAAATATTCTTTAAAACTCACAGTGACTTTGGAGTGCCTGGGTGGCTCAGTAGGTTAAGTGTCCAACTCTGGGTTTCAGCTCAGGTCATGATCCCAGGGTCATGGAATCGAGCCCTGCATCAGGTTCCACGCTGGGCATGGAGCCTGCTTAAAATTCTCTCTCTCCCTCTCCCTCTGCTGTCCCCCAAACTCTGCTTATGTGCTCTCTCTCTCTCTCTAAAATAATAAATATAAATAAATAAATAAATAAATAATAAATAAAACTCACAGTTACTACAGCTCTTTCTTCTAAGATGAAGTGGCAGAATTCCAATCAGTGAGGACATTACTCTGTGTTGCTTCCTTCCTTTGGCAGATACTCATAGAAGAGGATGAACGGAGGGACTGAAGTTTTCAAGTATCTGCCAACTTTTCTATAACCCCCAAAAGTAAGACCCAAAGTAAATGGCTCCTAATTTAGCAGTGCATGTAATGAGTTTTGACATGCAAAGATAAACCCCAGTCCCTAAGTAGATGGAAAATGGAATTAATCTGAAAACAAGGTCTGAGAATTGTGATGAAGTGCTTCTTCCTGAAGAGATTAGCTTGAAGATTGAAGTCAGAGACTACTATGGAAGGTGATCAGTGAAAATTTCCAATAGACAGAATTCCTGAGGATGTTTAAAAACAAGAATGTAGGGGCGCCTGGGTGGCTCAGTCGTTAAGCATCTGCCTTCGGCTCAGGTCATGATCCCAGGGTCCTGGGATCCAGCCCAGAGTCAGGCTTCCTGCTCCGTGGGAAGCCTGCTTCTCCCTCTCCCACTCCCCCTGCTTGTGTTCCCTCTCTCACTGTGTCTCTCTGTCAAATAAATAAGATCTTTAAAAAAAAAAAAAAAAAAAAAACAAGAATGTCTAATAATCCATTTTAAGGTGTTTTACTGGAATAATGTAAACTCTATTCCCTTATCCTAAACCTTCAGTAAAGTTGGTGCACGCATATGCACACACACACATGCACGCACAATGCACAGGCTCTGTGTGTCTGATATGAATGGATTTTTTTATATTAAGGAAAAGAAGTCATGTTCCATGGCTGGATGAACACAGTGCATAAGGAAACTCTTTGCCACAGGAGATGAGATGCGTGATCAAGAATTCAATAGAATCAAGAAGTTGGACTTGAAGAATGTCAGCCTGAGGAATTTCAAAGAAATATTGGGAGGATTTTGGATTTCCCACCAATGGCTAGATGAAGAGTTAACTCAGTTTTTGAAATACATCAAGGGCAGAGTTTATCAATTAAGATGACTTTGGACACAAGTAACAGAGAACCCTAGTTCAATCTGACTTAAATGATAAGGTAGTTAATTATCTCATATAATTGCAAGAATAAAGGAAGGGCAGAAAATATGGAGGAGGGGTTGGTTGACATTAAGGATTATGTGCTTTCAATATCTTCACTCTGACATTTCCAGCTGATAGCAAAATGCAGTTCCTGCCAATATATCCTGATATAATATCCAGAGGCAGGAAAGAGGCCATTTCTTGGAATCTCCTTTTTATGAATGAGGAAATCTTTCCAAGAAGCAATTTGAGCAGACTTCCGTACACATCTAATTGGCCAGAACTGTATCACACGCTTGCTGTTAAACCAATCTCCTGATAAAGGAGATTGCTTCCATCCAGAAACACTCTAATTGGCTTAGACCAATCAAGATTTACTCCTGGGTTGGGGATGAGTCATCTTCACCTGACTCACAAGACAGGTATAGGCAGATACCTAAAAAATCAGGATTTTAGGTATACAGTGTGACTTCCACAGGTGTATGAGTCTCAAGGAAAATGATACATTGCAGGATGTGTAAGAGGTATACACATATATACATATATAGTTTGTAGTTTGTGTGTGTATATATATATATACATACACACAATATATATATAGTATATACTATATTAAGGCTAGTTTGATTATTAGTCATAAATAATGGTTTTAGTGGTTCTCGCAACAAGAAGTTCCTTTTGTTTTATGGGAAGAATATAAACAGACTCAAAGTTGATTTTTTTTTTCAGCATAAAGGAGTTAGAACCCATTTAGAAAATGTGTTCAGTTCAAGGCATCATATTTTATGAAAACTGACAAAATTAGAGTGCATCAAAGAAATCCTATGCTATGAGGATTAGAAGAATAATCTGGGGCTATTTAACCTGGGGAGGGGAAACACTTGGGAGACTATAACAGGAGTCTTAATTTATTTGAAAAATTAGTATGTGGGATATGGTATAGACCTATTCTGAGTAGTTCCACAGGTTAGAAGTAGGACAATTGGCTGAAACTACAGTGAAACACCCTTCAGGTCAAATGAACATAGCCAGCTTGCAGCAATGCTATTGAGAGCTTCTCGCTTTGGTGGGAAACCAGGTCAGGTCACAGTGACTTTGTAACCTACTGTAAGTTGGCACCCTACTTAATGGGCTGTGATGGCTAACTTTATGTGCCAACTTCGCTGGACAACAGGGTGCCCAGATATTTGATCAAACATTATTCTGAGGGTGTCTGTGAGAGTGTTGTTAGAGGAGATTAACATTTCAATCACTAGACTAAGTAAAGCAGATTGCCTTCCCTAATATGGGTGGGCCATATCCAATCAGTTGAAGGCCTGAGTAAAACAAAATGGCTGACCCTCCTGCAAAGAAAAGGGAACCCCTCCTACCTGATTATCTTTGAACTGGGACATCAGCGTTTTTCCTTCCTTCACAGTCAAACTGAAACACTGGCTCTTCTTCAGTCTCTGGCCTGCTGGCTTTTGGACTGGGACTTACATCATTGTCCCCCCATCAAGTCCCCAGATTGCTGACCACAGATCTTGAAGCTACTCAGCCTCCATGTTGTGTGAGCCAATTCTTAGATAAAGATAGATGATAGATAGATAGATGATAGATAGATAGATAGATAGATGATGATAGATAGATAGATAGATAGATAGATAGATAGATAGATAGATAGGTAATCTCCTATTGGCTCTGTTTCTCTAGAGAACCCTGACATATATGAACTGAGAACTTTTTACAAGGCAAGTCTTTTCTTCAGTTCTTACAGGTGAGTGATTCATGTTCTGTAGATTATCCTTTTTACTTATTGCTGGTCTGAGGAAAACTAGAATTCTGATTCTACTTCAATTTTTATTGATCCATTCATCATTGTTGAGTTCTTTTCATTAGAAAATGGAAACAGGGGCACCTGGCTGACTCAGTCAGTGGAGCATGCGACTGACCTCAGGGATGTGAGGTCGAGCCCCACACTGGGTGTGGAGATTACTTAAAAATAAAATCTTTAAAAAAATGAAAAGAAAAGAAAATGGAAACTGGTGGTCTGCCAGTTTTGCCCTACCTCCAGGGTCATAGTAAAACAACTTTTTAGAAATTCCCTGATCTAGACCACTTCAAACGTCTCTTAGAACTTCAAAATCCCTGGGGCGCCCACGTGGCTCTGCCTTCGGCTTGTGTCATGATCTCATGGTCCTGGGATTGGGCCCCACGTTGAGCCCCACGTTGGGCTCTGTGCTCAGCTCAGCGGGGAGCCTTCTTGTCCCTCTCCCTCTGCTCCTCCCCCTGCTCGTGCTCTCTCTCTCAAATAAATAAAATCTTTTTTTTTTAAAAGTTGATATCAATCTAAGATATAACTATACACAAAATAGATATAATTCCTGCCCTCCCTAGTGAGTAAGAAATACAAACAAGCGATTCTAATATACTCTGCTATGTGTTAAGCCAAGCCCAGGGACATGAAAGGAGCCCATGCCTACGTCACCTGCGGTAGTCAGGGAAGTTGTGGAAAGTCCTCTTGGATGAAGTGACATCTAAGTTGTGATGTGAAAGGAGAGGAGAAAGTAGCGGTGAGTGGTTGCCATGTGGTGTGAAAGAGGAGCCAAGGGGAGGTAGGAGGTTGGAGAGGGAGGTGAGAGATTTCCTCCAGGCAGAAGAAACAGCAGTGACAAGAACACCACACAAGGTGGTACTAGACTTTGCTGACCCCACTCCCACCCACCCTCTACTTTTTCTCGGCTGAACTGAGATCACAACATACCCACTGATAAAAATGGGAAGCTGTTATTGTACAGCAGCGTTCATCGCCAACTGAGAGCTGACTTCCAGACAATCTCTGTACAGCAGTGCTTATGCAAGTATCTAAATATTTTACTGCATTGGAACTTTATATTTTATAAAAATGAATGAAAGAAATAAAAAATGCTACCATTAACAGTGTAATTGAGACAAAGGCCAAAAAAAAAAAAATCATTAGGTTTTCCTCATGTTGTGAAACTTTAGCCCAAATCAGATGCTTGTTGAAGTGGATTTCCTGTGAGTTCAATGAAAGGAAAGAACGATATTAAAGCATGTTTAGAAAATACCGGAAATTTACCCTTGACTGTTGTGTCTAAAACATAAAATACAGTGATGAAGGAAATGGAGAAATTGTTAAAATTATGGATTGATAATTGCCATCCTTAAGTATTCCAGTGATTCGAACACAGGAAGAACATGGTGCAAACAGAATAGGGATGCACCTCATTAATGAACCCATTACCAAGAGAAAGCTGGAATTCAAGTTTCTCTCAGTAATTTTCCAAAGTTCATAAGACATTAACAAAAATGATCAATACTCTAAGAAATATACATCATCAACTTCCTTCAAACATGAAAATGAATTTTCTCTACTAAATGTCACCATAAATGGGAGAACTGGAATGTGTGTTAAGAAATTTATCATATTTAATGTTTAATCTAGGTTTTAAAAATATTATATATACATATGGCAGGGGTTAAAAAAATAAAACCTTTGTACAATAATTGGGAATAATCTAGTATTTATATTATAATCTTACAAGCCTGGTATAACATGTCTTAACTTCTGCTCATTTAACTTTCACATATTTTGGGGGACCCCACTATGTACAAAAGCAGACAACTACTTGTATTCCTTGACCTGGATCTCTGTGTGTGTGTGTATGTGTGTGTGTGTGTGTGTGTGTGTGTGTGTGTGTGTGTGTGGTGAGGGAAATGGTGAGTGACCTGATATGAGACTACAGAGATAAGCTGACATTAGATTGTGTAAGGCCTTATAAGACACATAAAGGAATTCAGAACCATCCTGAGATTAATGGAAGTACTGAAAGGGTTGAGGCAGGGAATTATATGAACTTCTTTGCCTCCAGAAGATCATGAGGGTTGCAGCATGAAGAGTGGATGTAAGGGGAATACACTGAACCCACTGGATCTGTACTGCAGTAATAGTAAGCAGGTAATAATGGCTCAGATTAGGAAAGTGGGAGTAGATATGGAGTGGAATGGATGACTTCGAGATATAGTAAGGAGGAAAGTTTAAAAGATTGTGGTGATAGAGTAGATGTTGAGGAAGAAGATGGGAAATGCAAAGTAAACATTTAGATTTCCAGTTTTGGGCATTTGGGTGGGTGATGGCATCGGTTCAATGTGGACATTCTGTGTTTGAGTTGGGTGCCTATGAAACACCCAAGATATCAAAGAGGGAACTGAATATATGGGTTTCAAGCTCAGGAATGAGTTGATGGCTAGAAGTCATCGACATATGGATAGTAAAACCATGGGCATGGATAAGATCATCCAAGAGAATGTGTAGACTACACTAGAGTGTTAAGATCCTTAGACTTCCTTGGAATGGCAATATTTAAGCAAAGACAGAAGGACCAAGGACAACGAGGAGTGGCCATAAAGGAAACAGTGAAGTGTGGTATTAGAGAAGCTAAGAGAACAGATTGTTTCAAAAAGAAAGGAACGCTCAACGAATTCAAATGCTGTTGAAACATTAAGTTAGAGATACCATGGGGTGCCTGGGTGGCTCAGTCGGTCAAGCATTCAACTCTTGATTTCGGCTCAGGTCGTGACCTCAGGTGGTGAGATCAAGCCCCGTGTCCGGCTCTGTGGTGGGAGTGGAGCCTGCTTAAGATTCTCTCTCTTCCTCTCCCTTTGCCCCTCACCCCCTCCAAAAATAAATAAATAAATAAATAAATAAATAAATAAATAAATAAATAAATAAGAGATACCGTATAATAGGGATGATATTGGTGACTTTATCAGAGTAGTTTCAAAGCAGTGTTGGGAATGAAAGCCTGGTTAAAAATGGTTAAGGAGTGACTTGGAGGTGAGGTAGGGGAGATAACAAGCACAGAAAATTCTCTGGAAAATTTTCTTTAGTGAAAGGAAGGAGAATCTGGGTAGAAGCTAGAGGGAGGGAGGATATGAGGGAGATACTTTCCACAAATGAAATTACCAATGGCTAGGAACAAGTAGGGTGAGAGGTTGAATACACAACAAAGAGAACGACTGATGGAGCTAGGTCCTCCAGTAGACAGGAGGAGTTGAGATTCAGAAAAGACAGAATGATGGTCTTCTATTGTGGAAAGAACAAAGAAGGGATGGATATGGTTCAAAAGATGTGGGGTTGATTATAATAACTAACATTCACTATCATGTAATTTTTAATTCTTATAATAAACTATACAGTATAAGTATTTTTTAAAAGATTTTATCCATTCATCCATTTGAGAAAGAGAGTGAGCAGGAGCCGGGGAGGAGCAGAGGGAGAGTGACAAACAATCCCCGCTGAGCACGGAGCCCAACCATGCTCTCATGATCCTGAGATCATGACCTGAGCTGAATTCAAGAGTCGGGTGTTCAACCAACTGAGCCACTCAGGTGCCCCTGAGTATTTTTTAAGATTTTATTTTTAAGTAATCTCTACACACAACGTGGGGCTCAAACTCGCAACCCCAAGGTCAAGAGTCACATGCTGTATCAACTGAGCCAGCCAGGAACCCCCAGTATAAGTATTTTAAAAGGCAGAGAATAATAGAATTTGTTCAAGTGTCCTGCTTATTAATACCATTTTCTCTGACTTCCGAGACTCAAACCATCTAGGTTTATGAAGCCTAGCCAGACATTCCTTCTTTTGCAAGGTACCTGCTACAAAGTCTGAAACATAATAAGTATTCAATAAATGCTAATTTAATTCCCTTTTGTTGGCTGACTCTAGACTCCGGTAGTCAGCTGCTTCACCACTAATGGTATCTAATTCTCCCTTCTGGCTTCGCAGATCTGTACCTTCTGGTCTAATCCTCTCTACATACGAGGTCCCTCCTGACATTGAAAATACCTTCTGTTCTGGTCTATCCCCACCTCTGGAAAACGGAATAGTATAATTCACTTAATGAAGTATATTAAAGACTACATTCATATTCTGCATGAAGATGTGAAGGCATTCTGTGTATGTGTGTGCCCCCTCACCCCCAAAGCACACAAAGGAATAGAGGAGCCCCTAGAAATTGCTGCTAGCTATGCGATAATTCCTCTGAAAAGTAATACAACTTATAAAATTGAACAAAAACTAATTTTCACAGTCTTTCACAGACTTTCTCACAATATATCAAAGAGTCCTTAGGGGCACCTGGGTGGCTCAGTGGTTAAGCGTCTGCCTTCGGCTCAGGTCACGATCTCAGGGTCCTGGGATCGAGTCCCGCATTTACTCCCTGCTCTGCGGGAAGCCTGCTTCTCCTTCTCCCTCTGCCCCTCCCTCTGCTTGTGCTCTCTGGCTCTATCTGTCAAATAGATAAATAAAATCTTAAAAAAAAAAAAAAAAGCCCTTAAAAATATCAAATTGGGTTCTTCGTTTACTCAGGGTGAAAATGTACAATTGTATTTATAGTTAACAAGTATAAAAATTTGTTAAAGGTTGAAAGACTACAAAGAAACTTGTAGAGAAGTAGATAAATTAAATAGAACCAAGTTTACCTATTACCTCATTCCAGGGAAATATTTCATTTGAAAGATCAATCCGAGCAGCTGATGGCTTCTAAACAATGAATACTTGATTACACAACAGTAAGAATCAATTTTGGAACTAGTTTAGTGATAGGAGGACAATGTAAAATATAGTACATCATCTCAGGTACCTTAACTATAACTGTATCTTAAAGAAAATGGTATGAAAATACTACACAGCTACAAGTCCAAAACTTTGATATATTATTTTTTTTACTTTTTAAAAAATATTTTATTTATTTGTTTGCTAGAGAGAGAGTGAGAGAGCACAAGCAGAGGGAGTGGCAGGCAGGGGGAGAAGCAGGCTCCCTGTTGAGCAGGCAGCCAGATGCGGGACTCGATCCCAGTCCTGGGATCATGACCTGAGCCAAAGGCAGACGCTTAACCGACTGAACCACCCAGGCGTCCCTCTAATAGGTATACTATTAACATTTCTTTTAAGATGTCAGGAAAGATTAAAAGAAACAATATAGAAATACTTTCAGCTATACAAATTCAAAGCTTCCATGACAAAAAAAAAAAAAAAAAGACTGGGGATTCCACCATTATTTACATACATTTTTTCTACACAGAAAATGCCTATATCTAACACAATCTTACCAATTTTAACCCTGGGCAACGGGAGCACTATAATTAGACAACAGACTTATTATTTAACATGTTACTTGCCTCATGTCAGGTACGGTTCTAAGCACTCTACAGGTATAAACTCATTTAATACTTTTTTTAAAAAAGATTTTATTTATACGACAGAGATAGAGAGCACAAGTAGGCAGAATGGCAGGCAGAGGGAGAGGGAGAAGAAGACTCTCTGCTGAGCAGGGAGCCTGATACGGGGCTCGATCCCAGGACCCTGGGACCATGACCCGAGCCAAAGGCAGACGCTTCACCGACTGAGCCACCCAGGCGCCCCTAAACTCATTTAATCTTAAAACCATGTAACAGACGGGCACCTGGCTGGCTCCATTGGTGGAATATGCAGCTCTTATCTCGGAGTCGTGAGTTCAAGCTCTATGTTGGTTGTAGAGATACTTAAAAATAAAATCTTAAAAAAATAAAACAAAACCATGTAACACAATATGATAAAAAATACTTTAAAAAACTTGAAATTGCTACTTTTCTCTCCTACCCCATCATATGTATTCAGTAAAGGTGCAGTGAAAAGATCTTTAACTTGGACTTGTAAGATTTGAGTTTGTTTCTGGGTCTATTTACAGTTCTGGGTGACCTTGGATAAGTTAATGAAACCAGAGCTTCCCAAACCTGACTGATGATCAGAATTCGAAGGAGGGTGTTATATGTGCGCGCGCGCACACACACACACACACACACACACACACACACATGCACACGCCTGTTTTGGAGGTGATTATATATATGGATTTTTCTTTTTCTTATTCAACTGATCATCACAATATACTTTTTATTTTCATCCCTAAAATACTTCGAGTATTTATGCCTGACATCATGGATACAAAGATGAATAAAACAAAGTTTTTGCTGAAGACACAGCCATAAACATAAGAATAGCAGCTTAAGTTTTAAAAATTTAAGTCTGGCTGAATTTTAGATTCTGCAGGCAATCACAAGCCAAAAATGTCCGTATTATAAATATGTTCTGGCCTGTCATATCAAGCTGGTAACCACCAAGTACTACAGGGAACAGTGCATTTGAGAATCTCAAAAGTTTGACTTTGACTCTGCTATTTGACAATTTGTAGCAAGTCTTTAAGCCCTCTGGTCCTCTTTTTTTGAACAATGTGTGCCTCACAAAATTGTGAAAACAAAATGAAGTAATATAAATGTTAAGGAACCATGAGTATTATAGACAGGAACATATATTTTGAGTTGCTTTTCCATCAATAGTGACAAATTGTCTATAACCACTGCTTTTTTATCTGGCCAATACACCCAAAGAGGCTTTTGTTGTTAACAGTTGTTAGTATATGTGTAATGTACATTCATATAATATTTTTATAAATTGGTATATAGTAAGTATGTATATAAAAATATGCACATTATATAGTCATGGATGTTTAAATGTGTTTATGCATATACCTTTCAAAATAGAAATACTGAAGCCACGAATCTAATGGGCAAAATTTCATCTACTGTAGGGTAGACATTGGATAAAACCTCACAGGCCTACGTATTTGATTTTGTATTTCTGATTAAGCAATGATGGGAATGACAGAAGACTCACAGGAATGCTTCATGTTTCAGATAAACATTTAATTGCAGGTAAAATTCTTATTATTCTATAGGGACGTGAATAATGCTTTCATAGAAAATTCCAGTAAACTAATTGCAGTAAACTAATCACTAATTCTAAAACAAGATTCTGACAAAAGCATACCTACCTATACATCCCCCCCAAACATAGATTAGCTATAACAGCAGTGAACATAAGAATTGTAGTTACTAAAAATTTCTTTTACTTTTACTCATACTATATTTAATATTTACGGTTTGATCATAAATAATAAAAATTAAACTCACAAGAAGAAATCTAAGCTTATCTTTTTTTTTGTAATCTAAGCCTATTTTAAAAATAGAATCCTTCATGTTCTTTGAGTCACCGAGGCAGCTAATTTAGGAACGCTCATGAGTTCTACTGGATATTAGTGCTAATTATTAATGATATGTAGTTACAATTATACCCTTTCATCCAAGTACCTCAAAGAGCTTTTAAAGCATTAATTTGTTATTTCTTATAATATCTCTGAGAGGCAGGCCAGTAGAGGGTTATTATTATTTCTATTTTACAAAGAAACTAGGGCATGGAGAGGTTCAGTGACTGTGCTAGGATCATATGGTGAACAAAGAACAAAAAAGGGCCTCGAGATCATTGTTCTCATTTCCAGTTCGGTATGGTATCCATTAAAGGGTTGTTTAATACACCTACATGTATTTCTACTCTAGGAAAACTGAGAATAATATATTTGAATAATCTACGAACTAAAGGTGAGAGTTCCTTAGTTTTAATGTTCAAAAATGCTGAATAAAAACTAATAATTACTCTTTGGTTTGCCACTGTAGCTCTTATTTACAGGGCTTTTGTTATTTGTAGCTTTCTGAAGTCTCTGCTCAAATTGATCCATTCTATTTCTGACTGCTTTCAGCTAGGTTAGCGTGGCTATCAACAACTAAGAAGCAGCTGAGACAGGCTGACTAATGAACTTGAGGTTGTCTGTCATTGTGTTCTCATTGCTCACTCTTCTTGAAGTCATCCTCCTCGTTTTCCATTCAACAGATATCTGTGCAGCCTACCATCCTCAATCCTTTGTGGCTGCTTTAAAGAAGTTGTTTATTGTCAATGATTAAACCTAAAAATTTTTTAAATTAACAATGACATTTCATCTTCTGAGTTTATGATTATATCCTAGTTAATCATTGTCATACTTGGTTTTTTGTAAGCCTGACCTTTCTGGTCCTTAACAGGAACATTAAACATTTGAATATTACCATGTCGTTGGGCATAGGTATCACCACGTGGGGATTTTTTAAAATGTAGTATTTCAGCAGTTTTCCCAAAAAAAGGGAGAAGTGGTTCTGAAACTGTGCTCAATGAAGTGAGACCGCAGTGGGCTTGGATGTAGTGATACAAGCCTGTGGTTTCTAACTTTAGCCCAGAATTTCCCCAGAGCTCTAGACCCATGTAGCAACTGCCATTAGACAGCACCACTGGTACTTCAAGCCAGCCAGGTCCAAAATGGCACTTGATTTCCACATCCCCTCCCCTATCCCATCCCAGCCATTCCCTATCTCATTTCGTAAATTACACCTTTACCCTCCCCCAAAAGCAAAACAAGGCATTATGTTGCTACTTCCATTTGCTTACCCAGAATCTGCCCCCAGCAATTACAATCAGTTTATTTGGCATCCTGATATTTTAGGAATCCATCTTCTTTGGGTCCTCACTGACACTCTCCTAATGGTCCTTATCCTGTCTCTTGATTTCACGGCCCCTTGTCTACAAGCCCTCTTACCCTTCTCCTCCCCTCAACTAATGTCCTCTACTAACAGCCTAAGCTGTAAAACTGTCCAGGGTCATTCCTCTACCCATTGCTTCACCAAGGAGTGAAAGTTCACAATTTGGTTCCTATCTGCTTCTCCAGATTCATCTTTTTCAGCAACTCAGACTTGAACTTTTAAGTCCTGTCATTACTACCCAGACTTCTAAACACATATTATTTGTCCCTGTGCTGCATGTCCTTTTGTTGGAATCTGGATTTACCATCCCACCCCTTATTTTTGTGTTGGAAAATCCCTTATCTTGAAAATCTTAACGCAGTTACGAGTCATCCATTCTTTCCTCTGAATACCTCGATATACCATACTTCCAATCATAATTATTTGCTTTCATGTCTGCCCATTAGACTGGGTATTCCTCGAACGAGTTGTGCAAAGCAGGGAGTTGGTACTCAATGGTGGCAGGAGATAAGGGGATAAATATATGTCAATAGATAAGTCTGTAAGTGCTAACGGATGTTAGGCAAACGATCTATTTCCAATCTGTGGAAGGATTCAAATAAAGCAACCGATTTAGTGGAACTACTTGAAACTTAAGCTACCAAATCACGAGATGGGGGCGCCGTTTGATCTCAGCGCCGCACCAGACACCAGACCTGCGGTGTCCGGGGGGCTCGAACCCCCTGAGTAAAGGACCACAGACCATCCTCCGGGCCGAGCTCTCCAGGGATCAGCAGTTAGACAGGAGGCCCAGGGCAGCTACCGAAACCCTCCAGCCAGGGCAGGCAACTGACCAAACCATCTCCAAGGATTCGGCCCGCAAGGAGCCACGTCGCCAGCTCCACTCTGGAAAACCCCGGCCACGGCACAGAGCGGCCTCCACCCTTGGACAACCAAGGAGAAGCGGCTGCCCCCCCGGAAGCAAGATGGCGGCCTCCGCTTTCCCCTCCTTCCCCGAAAACCCCCCTCCTGGTCCCCAGAAGAGAGACAAGGACGTCGCGGCGCCGACGCCGAGATCCGGGAACCTCCGCGAGGCCTGCGGCAGCTCCCGAGCCCCCGGGAGGCGACTCCACCTCTCCGCGCGCGGGGAGCCGGGGGTGGGGCGGTCCAAAGGGCAGCGCAGCCAGCTGTCGGCACGCAGCGGGTGGACGCCGGCAAGCCCGCGCCCTCCTGGCCATTGTTCTCCAGCCCCGGCCCTCAGCACCCTCCTCTCCGCCCACGGACAGGAAGTCGCTCCCCAGCCGGCCCCGCCCCGCTCCCCCAGCGCCCCGGAAGTGATCTGCGGCGGCTGCTGCAGAGCGGCCAGGAGGAGGGTGGATCTCCGGAGAGCGGAGCGCCCCGAGTCCTCCTCCTCCTCCTGCCGCCCAGGCTCCGCCGCCGCCCGTCGGACTCGTCCTTCTGCCGCTCGCGGCGGGGAGCCTCCCAGACGACAAGGGCCAAGCTCTCTCCGGCCGAAGCCAGCTCAGCCGCGGCTTCCGGAGCCCGCGGGGCGGCGGACCGGCTTGCGGTGCAGGTGAGCGATGCCTGCCCGGGCCGCCCCGGGAGGGGTTGGGGCCGCCGGGGCGGTGGCGGCGGCGGGGGTGTGTCCGGGCGGCGGCGGGCCGAGGCCCAGGCTCAGGGCCCGGACGCCGAGATTGCACATCCCGCGTTCTACCCGGGAGCGAGCTGCGGGACGAGCCCGGGCTGGAATCCGGGGCGCGGTGTTCGCTGCTGTGCGGGCGAGCGCACCGCCGAGAGCCGGCGGCTGCGGCGCGGTCCTCCGAGCCGAGCACCTCCTTGAGTTGGCCTCGTCGGAAGGTCACCCTGCATCTCTGGCCCGCCGCGCCGAGGTCCCCGCCTGGGCGGTGCCCGCGACCTGGGGGGACCCGTCGCCACCGCCGCAGTCCCCGCGCTTCCCTCCGCCCCTCTCCCCTCCTTCCCTTTCTTTCACTCCTCGCCTGTACTAGAGCAGTTGCTTTTTAAGCATCTTCGCCAGGGTTTTGTGCCAGTTAAAGGAATGGCTTTTTCAGACTGAAGTCATTAGATGCTCTGCATTGAACTGCACAGGTTTACCCATATTAAAGTAATCTAGCCTCTAAAGCGAGGAAGAGAATATAGATTATTTTTGAGTAGCGGGTAATTCCTGTGATTTGTTCCTTATGGTTTCTCGGAGTGGAAGATGTGATTTGTATGCTTTAGCCTGGGTATATGTGTGTAAGTGGGCAGGGATGACCGCACAGAGAGGTGGCAGTGTTGTTTCAAGGTTTAAGGAGAATTAGGGAGTTAACTGGCCTTTGCTTGGGAAACCTGAATGTCCAGACTTGTGAGAGCTTATCCAAGTGTCTTTGGGGTTGTGTGAAAACTCCAGTGCCACGCCATACGTGTCACGCTGAAAAGGACCCAATTTACAAATTGTGTTCGGTGTGTGTTGGGGGCAGGGGGAGTGGGGAGGCCTTTATAAAACATGTGTCATAAGTTAATTTTTGTCCTGAAAGTACATTACAACTTTAATCATGTTCCCAAACTCGGATAACAAAATTTGTTAGTAAACTCGCAGTAGAAGGCCTTTTCTTTAGCTTATTAATATATTTAAATGTATCTTACTAGTTTGTGTTTCTGTGCCTATTAATACAATATTATTATAAAATGACTCTTGTGACTCTTCAGACATTATTTTTAGACTTTGAATTTTTTCAGGGCAGGAACCATGTCTTATGCATTCCTGTGTTCACAAGTGATGACTGGAACATAGAAGTTATTCCCATATTTCTTCACTGAATGAATGAATGTGTAGGCAATCCCACAGTTGCCTCAGGAGTCATTTATTTTGTTGGCTTTTTGTTTTGTGTTCCAGTTTCTTGGCACATACAGACTTTGCGTTGTCTTAATGTTTTTTAGAGTGGTGAAAGGACAATCCAAGAAGAATCCTTTGCTGTTCTTCCAAAACTATCCTCCCCTGAAAGGTTGAAATTATATTTGGGGTATTGTGATTGGACATTGTAATAACTTGTATTCCAGTCTTCAGTACTTACTACTTAAACATGTTTAGCCAGGGTTATTAAGAGATTTCCTAGTGATAGTAAGTTTATGTTTGGGGTTGATAACCGTACCATATCCTAATAAAAAAGAGGAAATTGGGAGTTACCACTGTTTGGAAAACCTGATACATCACAGAATTGCTTATAGTGGCTTATTTCTCCCATGGGTACATGAAACCCTCTGACATCCTGATATGACCTTGGCATGATTTACCAGTAGCCACTTTCACATTTCTTTGCAGAGATCAGATGTTCTTCAGTGTGTCTGCTGAATGTGCAGTCATCTGTATCACTTATTTTAAAGTAGTTTCATACAACCCTTTCTTTGCAGGGCTTTCAGGGGAAAAAAGGGCTAATTATAGGGAAGAAACTTGTGTACCATTTGTGTGGGGGAATAATTTTTGTCTATAGATGGTTAGTGCTGATATCTTCTTTCCTCTCCAAATGTCTTGTGTGGTGCTGCACTGGTTTTCCAAGCTCAGCTTCTGCAGGATATAAATGAATGTACCAGAATCACTTCTTGTATATGTGTGTATCACTGTTACACATACTTGTAACCCTTATAGATGGGTGACAAGGACAGTCATTTTTGAAATAGTATGTATTTTTAATGAGGAAAAGAATTATGATTTGGAAGTAGTAGGGAGACGGTTTATGGTTTTTATTGTTTTATAAAATGTTTTAACTCTTAGACACTAAGGAGAGAGAAGCTTGCAGTTTCTTATCTCAGCAAAATCACCACTGTACAGAGGTCAGATCTCTCTTTTTAATTCAGCAACCCTCTTGGTAATAACAGTCTGTATACATTGATTGCCTGCCAAGCACTGTGATAAGAGCTTTAGTTATATTATTTTTAATTTCCACAGTACCTCTGTAGGATAGGTAGTTTTTCCATACTTTACTAAGGTTAAGTGAAGCTATTGGCTGGAGGGTAATAGCTAGTATTTAGGAGAGTCTGGATTTGAAAGTAACGATTTCTGGGAGCATCGCATATTGCAGTTAATCCTAAAAGGCTGAGGAAAAACAAGTTTCTGATTGAGCTGAACTTCAGGAAATGAATCTAATGATCTCAGCACTCTTGGCCATCAGGTGGGCCCTGGGGTTACCACTGTTTATCTCCAGCGTGCCTACAAATGCGGTGTTACCATCCACTGTGTGTGCCATGATGAAGTGGTTGGTATTGTTCAGAGAGGGGTCCTGAAGGAGGAGAGTGTTAGGAACTCAACAGTGGTGTTGATTACTGCTTTTCACCTCTGAAGTACCTGAATAATCCCTACTGGAGGGGACTATGGAAAACCTATTTTGTAGTGACCTTTCCTGAAATCTTGTTTTTTAGTTCTTTCACTAAAGGAGGTAGCGGGGGGAATGTTGGGGGTGGGGGGAAGAGGCAGAATTGGGAAGAATGTAAAAGAAGCAGAGGTATCCTGGGTCTGTTTTTACCATTTCAGACCATGTATCATTTTCACTTTGGGTTTAATATAGAGGTTTAAAGGTGGCAGAGTTCTTGTAAGGGTCTAATTGCTATTCAGTGCTGGTCGAACTCTCTTTACTCTTCTCAAGACTGTGCAGTTGTTTTTTTTTTAATGCACTTTTAATGGGCTTAATTTGAAGGATGTGTTCATCTCTTGGTTAAAAAAAAAAAAAGTATATAGCTCTAACTAAACAATGGCTCATTCCCCAGCCCCCATTAGGAACAGTTATTCTTTGTTTTTCTGAGACACCTTTCTTACTACCTTATTACACTCAAAAGGATTTGGTTACAATATAGAAAAAATGAAATTAAAGCTCTATGAGTTTTAAGAGTCATGTGAGTAAATTTTAGAAGAGAATTTGAATCTTTGATGTAATTCCTCAACATCAAGAGGGTAGTCTGTACAAGCCAAAAACAGTGAGCTTACATGAAATATTAGGATACTATTCTTCAAGCCCGTCACAGTTAGAATTCTCTTTTAGATGCAATAGACCTAACGCTTGACACACATAATCTTTTTGAAGTCTGGGATCCAATTGGGTTGCTGAATTCACTTATTGAAACTAAGTATCAGGGTTTGACAATGTCATGTTGGAGAATGAAACATAGCAAGATTATGAAATGACTTCTACTCCCAGATGCATCATGAAGGGCAGGCAGAGATCCCCAGTTTCCACAAAGATCATGATTGTAGTCATCTAAGCCACAGGATCCCTGCTTTCTAATGCAGTTGAGTAGCTAGCATAGTAACTCATTGAAAATGGAGGTTGCCCACTACGGATTGCAAATGCTTTAGTTCATCTGCCCCTCTTACATCTATTCTGGATTACTGCAGCAGCCTGTTAGCCTTTTGTTGCCCACCCCACCTGGATCTGTTCTCCACACTTGGTTAGAGCAGTCATGACACTCCCCTGCTTAAAGCCATTTTGCCGCTCCTTCTTGCCCATTAATAAAATCCAAACTCCTTTAATCCTTAATCTCATATACAAAACTTTCAAGACCTGCTCCTTCTAGCCTCATCTCTTCCCCTCCAGGATATTCTGTTTCAGCAGTACCAAGCTTCTAGAATGCTAGCCTTTTCTTAGTGCCCCATTTCCTCCTCTTGTCGTTGTAGCCATTCCTCCTTACCCCAGTCCACTATATGCCTGCTTGTCTTCCAGCACTCAGTGTAGGTTGTACCTCTCCAAAACTGTATCTTGATTAGATTCTTTCTCTTGATCTCATCCCTCAAAAACAAGAAGCCAAAAAACCAACAAATAAAAACTTTAACAACTTTCAATACTGGGCTAGCTACTCTTTTTTGGGCTGCCATAAAATCCAGCATAGCACTTTTACCACTATGGGCAGTGCCTTCATTAGTCTATTATAAACTTTGTTGACCACAATCCATAGTAACTACACACATAACTCATAACTACACGCATAAATACACTCTTAAAAGCCTTCATAGGCCTTTACCAGAAGTTCCCAAACTTTTTTAGTTCATGACATCCTTATCATATCAATAACTTTTTCACAGCATCCCTAGATCAAAAGAAACACCTAACGGTTTAATTTATTAAATAAGCCCAACCAACTTACTAAGTATTTAAGTCCTAAAAATTTAGTAGCTGTTTGGAAAAGAAATACACATGAATTAAATAATTTTCTTTCTTAACTGCATAGTACTCCATGGTTTATTCAACCAGTCTCCTGTACTTGGACACTTAAGTCATTTCCAGTATTTTTCAATTACAAATGACATTATAATGAAAATCTTTACGTACGTGTGTCTTTGTATCGTTGGAAGTAAATATTCAGGGTAAATGCATATATAAGATTTGTTAGGTATTGCCAAATTCCTCTCCTTAATGGAGCTGTACTATTTTGAATACCTACCAGCAGCGTGTAAGAGTGCCACGGCCTCACCGACGGAGTATATTGCCAAGCTTTTGCATTTCTGCCAATCTAAGGTGAGAAATGGTATCTCAGTATAGTTTTAATTTGTGAATTGAACATTTTTTTGTATACTAAAGGGCCATTTTTTACATTTAAAAAAATAATTGTTCACGTTATTTGCCCACTTTTTATTTTTATTTTATTTTTTTAAAGATTTTTTATTTATTTAAAAAAATTTTTTTTTTTTTTTAAGATTTTATTTATTTGCGAGAGAGAATGAGAGACAGAGAGCATGAGAGGGAGGAGGGTCAGAGGGAGAAGCAGACTCCCTGCCAAGCAGGGAGCCCGATGTGGGACTCGATCCCGGGACTCCAGGGTCATGACCTGAGCCGAAGGCAGTCGCTTAACCAACTGAGCCACCCAGGTGCCCCTTTATTTATTTATTTGACAGAGAGAGACGCAGCGAGAAGGGAACACTAGCAGGGGGAGTGGGAGAGAGAGAAGCAGCTTCCTGCAGAGCAGGGAGCCCGATGCAGGGCTCGATCCCAGGACCCTGGGATCCTGACCTGAGCTGAAGGCAGACGCTTAACGACTGAGCCACCTAGGTGCCCCCTATTTTATTTTTTAAAGATTTTATTTATTTATTTGAGAGAGAGAGAACACACAAGCAGGAGGGCGGCAGAGGGAGAGGGAGAACTGAGCAGGGAAGCCCGACGGCTGGATCTCAGGACCCTGGGATCATGACCTGAGCTGAAGGCAGATGCCCAACCAACTGAGCCACCCAGGCGCCCCATCAAATATATTAATCTTAAATTTATTACATCTGGATTTTTAGTTATCATTAGAGAGTCTTTCTTTATCCCCCAGTTATAGAGGAATTTACCCATGCTTTCTAATAGTCAGTATAGTTTCATTTTCCACATTTAGTTTTCTGATCCATTTGGAGTATATTTCTGTATATGGTGTGAGGAATGGATATAATGTTATCGTTTTCTGCATGACTATCCAGTTGTCCCAATGCCATTTATTTTTAAAAAATCTTTGCTCCCTTTATCACATACTGGATTTCTATATGTAGTTGGGTGTATTTTATTCTGTTGGATTGTCTGACCGTTCATGCACCAGTGCTACACTGTTTTAGTCATAGAGGCATTGTATATGATTTCATACCATGTAGGACTAGTCCCCATTATAGCTCGTCCTCTTCATTGTTGTCCCTGCTTTTCTTGCATGTTTTATTTTTCCATGTGAACTTCAGCATCAGTTTATCTAAGTCCATTCATTAAAAAGCTTATTGCTATTTTTTATGGAGATTGCATTAAACTTATGATTTAACTTAGAACTAATTTCTTGATGGTGTGGAGACATCTTAACCTAGAACAAGCAATGTTTTTTCATTTTCTTAAATCTACTTTTGTGTCTTTGGGGAATGGTTTATGGTTTTCTTCATACAGGTTTTGAACATTTCTTGTTAAGTTCATTCCTAAGTATTTTATCTTTGTTGCTGTTGTTGTTGCTATTATAAATAGAATTTTCTTATACATTATATCTTCTAACTGGTTATTACTCATGTATGTGAATATTGCAGATTTTTGCATGTTTTCCTGCTACCTTGCTAAACTCATATTGTTTGAGTTACTTTTATCATTGCTTCTTTTAGGCTCAGATACTATTATATCACCTGCAGAGATTTCACTCCTTTCTTTTCCAGTGGTTATGCCTCTAATTGTTTATCCTGTCTAATTGCATTGATTAATATCTCCAGGACAGTTAAACTGCAGTTTAACAGTGTCTTTAATAAGAGGTGCTGATTGCTTCATTATTTTTTCTGTGGATATACAAAGATGTACATTGCACTAAATATTAACTTGGATATGGAAGTGCCTTTCAAAGACTGCAGTCCTTCACTGTCTCTATAATTATAAATGGAGAGGCAGAAAAGATGGATTTTCTTAGCGGGCAAAGTACAAAGATAAGCAAGGTAAGGACTGATCTGTAGTTTCCCAGCTCACGCAACCAGTCCTAAGTTTGTTCGTTCTTACCTTGCCACACAGTTTTGTCGAACTTCATCGTAATCTTCTCTCAGCCAGTCATGGATGCCACAGGGTGACCTCCTTTTCTCCTCTGGGCTGAAGCTGCCATGTGTCTCTGATGATCTAAGGGTGCCCTTCCAGGCTTTTGCAGTCTCAAGTGGTTTCTTTGCATTGCAGACAGACAAATTAGGCTTACCTTGTGTTGATGTGGTTATGGCTTGGGTTCTTGGGGCTACAGGTCATGTGGTGAGGCAGGTTTGTAATTAGATGAGTTTATCCATGGGGGTGACCTAAAGTACACAGATAGGGGGTGGTTCCAGACAAGTTTGTAGGGCCTGGATCATCTGTTCTTTCTCCAAAATTCATTTTCAAAGACTTAGTCCTCTAGCTGGAAGCGATATGCTTGTGTGGAAGCAAGTGTTGGGCCTCTAGCACACATTCCATCCACATGTCAATTATGGATACACACCAGTGCTGTCTCCCAAGTTCTAGAGGTGCTTTCATTTCACTGCCATCTAATTCACCCACAGAGTTTAAATAGCATATTTTCTGTAGATTCTTATAATTTCACAATTATCTAGGTCCATTTGTGAACTCCCAATCCACATCCTGTTGTCTTTTCATTCTAAGTATTTCCTTTCCCAGGAGTGCTGGATGGTAGGATATTTATTAATTTCTTGCCCCTTATGCTGAGGAGCTCCTCCCCAGAAGTCCCTACAAGTCTTATTCCATGGCCTGTTGTCCATCTTCACTGTCCCAGGAGCACTGGTAGGTAGAGTGTTTAATAATCTCTTCTTGTCCTTAGGTTGAAGAGCTCTCACTCACCAGGTGAGTGGTCCATTTGTCCATCTCCACTTTTCCTGGGACCCATGTTGCCTTTTTCTCTCTGGGTCATGTTGCTATTTTTTTTTTTCCTTACTTCACCTACCCCTACCTTTTAAGGCTGAGGACAGTCTGTCTCCCCTCATCCTTCTGCCTAAGACATTTTGACTGTGACAGAAAATCCCCATTCCCTGAGGTCTTCGGTTGCCCTGGTCTTAATGCTTGGATTATTGGTAACTTTACCACTACCCTGCTGGTCTCCAGGGTCTCCCTACTTCTGTGTCTGCATGCTACAACTAAGATAATTCTCTGTGTCTGTTACTTCATTTATTCTTATTTGCTGCTTGTGGGTTTTGTGTAGCTTTCTTGACCCCTTAGAATAAATAAAACTTGATCATTTGCTCTGCTTATTATCTCTTCTTATTCTTTGCTTTGGCTCAGATCATAAAACTCATTCTTGTCGTTATATTTTGTTTTGTTTTTTGAAGTTTATTTGGGTACAACTGTTTAAGCTCTTTGTACAGTAACTGGTCATTCATATTTTTTATTCTGTGAATTGTCTTTATGTCATTTGCTTATCTTGGGGGAGTGGAGGGGCTGGATTTAAAAAAAAAGCAGATTTATTGAGATGTAATTTACATTCCATAAAATTTACTCTTTTAAAGTATAATTCAGTGGTTTTTAGTATAGTCATGGAATTGTGCAACCATCACCACTGTCTGATTTACGAACATTTTCATGACCCCAAAAAGAAACCCCATGCTTATTAGCTATCACTCCTGATTCCCTCCAGCCCCAGCACCAGAGAACTATTAATCCACTTACCATCTGTACAGATTTTCACATTCTGGACATTTCTCCATTCTGTAAATGGAATCATACAATATGTGGTCTTTTCTGTTTGGCTTCTTTCACTCAGCATGTTTTCAGTGTTCATCCAGGTTGTATCATGTATCAGTACTTCATTCCTTTTTATGGCTGAATAATGTTCGATTGAATAGATATAGCACATTTTGTTTATCTGTTTATCAGTTGAGGGACAGATTTGGGTATTTCCACTTTTTGGCTTATATTGGATAATGCTGCCATGAACATTGACGTACATGTTTTTGCATGGATGTGTGTTTTCATTTTTCCTGGGTGTGTGTGTATGTATATATATATATATATATATATAGGAACAGAATTACTCAGTCATGTGATAAGTCCATATTTAACATTTTGAGAAACAGCCAAACTGTTTTCTAAAGCACCTGCACTGTTTTACATGCCCACTATCCGTGTATGAGGCTTCCCAGTTTCTCTGCATCCTTACCAACATTTGTTATAGTCCATCTTTTTAATTACAGCCATCCAGTGAGTGTGATTATCTTCTTTCATCTGCTAGAATACTTTGTCTCAGATGCCCTGTGTATGTGAAGTAATGACATCTTAGCATATCACATCTTTTTCTTCTTAGATATTTTACTTTGAGGCCCAATTCCAAGAATGTTTTCTTTATTGTAAAAACTATAAACGTGGCTTTTTGTTTGAACTTCCAGGTGAACTTTGCTTTTGATTCATAACAAGATTTCTGTTTTACATTAGTGTGTCTGATGAGTTTTAAGCTGTTACAACTTTAAATTGTTAAAAGCACACTGTTAAAAATTGTGGCTTAACAAGTAGAAAGACAAAATGCCGAAGATAGAGGGTGAGGGGGAATCATTCATAATGAACACCAACAGTGTTTTGGAGATTTGTTGGTGCAGTGTTCACTACAAAATTGAGGAACACCAGTTATACACAAGAGCAGCCAAAAATGATGCTAGGTTTGATCCTATGTTTGTATACCTGTTCTTACCAGGAAGGTACAAAGTGTAAGTGACTAAATTTTTTAAAATTGAAACTTAGCACTCTTGTGTACATGATCTCATTTGATCTTTATATCAGCCAAGAGTTATAGGTGGGATGGGTGCTCTTTGGGATGGGAAAATTTATTGACCTTCATTCAACAGTGTTTTCTTGGATATCCCTATAACTTAAATATTTCCACACCAACTAATAACTGTGTTGCTTTGTCTTCAATGATTCTTTCAAAAAATTATTGTTAGTATTAGCATGTTCATAAAGCTCTAACTCGCTAAGTCTTTGCATAATTATTTTATACTTTTAGTTTCCATTTGTTCCCTGTTATTATCTGTATGTTAATAAAGAGATGACAGTCTCTATATCTCAACTGCATCCCTCTTTCTGAAATGCATAGAGAACTGCATTGGTGATTCTTTTACAGTTGGTTACATTTTAAAATGAGAGTGCTCTTCCCACCTCCCCAACTTTGTATTTTGAAATATTCCAAACTTATAAAAAAGTTAAAGGAGTATTATATTGAATGCCTGTATTTCCCAATCACCAATTACCAATTATTATTTTGCCCCATTTGCTTTATCTTTCTAAGTATAGATGCCTTTATTTTTCTCTACTATTTGAAAGAAGGCTGGAGACCTCATGAAACTTCACCTCTATATACTTCATCTTGCATCTTCTGAGAATAAAGGCATTCTCCTATATAACCTTAATGCTCTTGTAACACACAAGGAAATTAGTAGTAATTCCATAACATCATCCAGATTCAGATTTCCTTCCCTAGTTGCCACCCAGTGTCTTTAATAGCTGTTTTTCCTCTGATCCAGGGTCTGATCAAGGTTCATGATTTCTGTTTGCTCATTATGTCTTCTTTAGTCTCTTATTCCATCTTTTCTAATTAACTTTTTTGAGGTATAATTTACATATCATAAAATTCACCCGTTTAAGTTTACAGTCATTTTTAGTAATTGATTGTGTAAACATCACCATAATCCAGTTTTAAAACATTTTTATCACTTCAATAAAATCCCTTTGCCCATTTGTAGTTAATAATCCCCATTCCCACCTCCAGCCCCAGGCAGTCATTAACTTACATTCTATCTCCACAGATTTGCCTTTTCTGGGCATTACTATAAATGGAATCATTCCATATGTCGTCTTTGGGTTGTTGTTTTTTTTCTTTTTTTCTTTTTTTCTGGTTCATCATGTTGTGGCTTGTGTCCATAATTCTTTTTATTGGTGAATAGTAAGTATGTATTCCATTTTATGATATGCCACATTTTGCTTATCCATTTACCAGTTGATGGACATTTGGATTGTTTACCCCTTTTTGATTATTATGAGTAATTCTGCTATGAACATTCATGTACAGGCCTTTATGTGGACATATGTTTTTATATACCTAAGAGTAGAAATGCCTAGTGGTATGCTACATTTATGTTTAACCTTTTAAGGAGGTGCTGAACTGTTTTCCAAAGTGGCTACATGTTATTTTGCATTTCCACCAGCCGAGTTTGAGAATTCCCATTTCTCTGCATCTTTAACAGTGGTTATAGTCTTTTTAGAAATTATTATGGCCATTCTAGTGGGTATAAATTGGTATCTCAGTGTGATTTAATTGCATTTCCCTAATGACTAATGGTGTTGAGCATCTTTTCATGTGCTTATTAGCCATTCACAAATTTTCTTTGGTGGAATGTCTACTTAAATCTTTTTCCTATTTTTTTAAATTGGGTTATCTATCTTGTTATTGAATTGTGAGTTCTTTGTGTGTTTCAGATACAGTCCTTCATCAGATATGTGATTTGCAAAGATTTTCTCCCAGAGAATGCGGTTTTGTTTTTGTAATGATGTTAACCATGAGCCTTGCTTAATTTTTCTCATGTGCCATGGGGCTTTTTTAGACAATTGGAATAAAAGCTGCATCTTTTCTTAATTCTTCCACATGTCTAGCTAGTACAAAAGCAGAGTAAATAATTAAAGACAATGATAGTCACCTTCGTCTTCATTCTGCAATTAAGCGGTGGGAAACTTCCCTTCTGAACCGTAAGAAGCAAATAGAGATAGATACTGCAGATATTAGGGCTCTTTTGGTTGTAAGAGCCAGAAATCCAGTGTAGACTGTCTTTTTTTTTTTTTTAAGATTTAATTTATTTATTTGACAGAGAGGACAAGCAGGGGGAGCAGGAGAGGGAGAAGCAGGCTCCCCGCTGAGGAGGGATTCCCGGCGTCGGAAGACGCTGGGCTCAATCCCAGGACCCCGGGATCACGACCCGAGCCAAAGGCAGATGCTCAACGACTGAGCCACCCAGGCGCCCCTTGAGTGTTCTTTCATGTAGTTTTCTTTAGCTTTCTGAGTGGGGGTTATATCTGACTGTCTTGGAGTTCCTACATTCCTACAGATTGCTGAAATCAATTTTTTATAATTAGTTTCCTTCTCTTCTCTTTCATTTACTTGGATTCTCAAGCCCTGTCAGTGTCCATATGTTGTATGATTCATCTTCAAAGTGATTTTTTAAAAGTAAGGATAGTTCCCAATTCCTTTTCGTGACATTGGGTGTATGATGTCTATGGTGATAGTGACGATGCTGTTGATGTAGTTGTGGTTTTCCTGCTCTAAAAAGGAGATAATTTTTATCACTTAAAAGGATTCTTATCTAAAATCTTTAATAGATAGCTCTAACCACTGTATAAATACTGTCCCTGAAGTTGCTTCCATACTCTTCCAGTACTCTTCAGGGTTTGTTTTCAGTATGAAAGTGAAATGCAGAAATGAGGACTTACGGTTTGGGCCTGTCTGAATCAGGTGTATCATCTCTCACTGAGTTAGAAGAACGGGCCTTGAGGGGCGCCTGGGTGGCTCGGATGGTTAAGCATCTGCCTTCTGCTCAGGTTGTGATCTCAGGGTCCTGGGATCGAGCCCCGCGTCAGGCTCCCTGCTCAGTGGGAAGTCAGCTTCTCTCTCTCCCTCTACGACTCCCCCCCCTGCTTGTACTCTCTCTCTCTGTCGAATAAATAAAAATCTTAAAAAAAAAAAAAAAAAAAGAATGGGCCTTGAAAGGTTTTCTAACGTATTTTTCCACCGTTTACAAAAACCCCTTCAAAACTACCCAGCCACGAGCCATTGCTTAAGCACTTGCAGTGATCTTATGGAAATCTGGGTCATTTTTGGATGTTTTCATTTAAAAATTCATTCTTGTTTTGCACTGAAGTGTATTATTCTGTGACTTCTCTTTGTGCCTGGTTTGCTCTATGAAGAAGCACTTAGTACCCAGACGTATTTTTGAACCCTTGTTAAACACAGTACATCTGTTGACAGAATTGAGAACAGGCATTTTGCAGATACCTTTCTTCAAGTAATTGAAGATGGCAGTGATACAAGTCCTTTGCCAGCTTCCCAAGTGTCTGCCTGTTCAGGCCAAACACCCCTCATTTCTTTAGTTAGTTCCTAACTATCCTGATCACAGGCTTCCAAAAATAATGCGGTAACATTCACTTATTTCGAGGTCAAATTTTACAACTTAAAATATGAAACACACTGAATAGAGGAAGGAGGAAACTTGAATCTGTAGATTTCCTTCTGTAGCCAGGCCCTGACGCTAAACAATTTCAGATTCATTATTTCCATTTAATTGTCCAGATTCAGCCAGATGAGGTAGAAGATGAGGAAACGGAAAGGCTATCAGAATCAGGAAGTAAAGTTTAAAAACAAACAAATAGAAAAAACAACAGACCTTTGAACATCCACAGTAGAAAAGCAAGGTCCTAGCACCAAAGGCTATTATGCATCTGATGCTCAAGAGAATAATTATGCCATCTTTCAGAACTCTTACTTTATATCTAATTACAGTAAGCCTGGTAGTTTGCGTCCGAACAGTCGTTAGGGGCGAAGGGATGCTGCTGAAGGCAAGCACATAGGCAGTAGTGGTCAGTGAGGGACAACTGTCAGAGGAAAGCAAGAGGCAGAAGGACTTGTACATGACCATAGGAGAATTCACAGTTCCACATTCTAGGGCTACAGAATCCGGGCAAAATGGCCCCGGAGTCATAATAGCCTCTAAGAACAGGAGAATAGTTGCTTATTAGGATTCTGGGTTATCAAGGAATTTTTTAAAAAACTTACTCAGTTAAGTTGAGGGATTTGTGAGACATACAATTCTGAACTCAAAAACTTTGTTGAATGCACCTCAAAAATTAAGAGTACTCTCCTACCTGGATACTGCTTCTGGTGGCTAAATCGCCTGTTTCTCATCGATTATCATCTCTTTACTAAATTCCCATGATGATGATTTTTTTTTAATGTGTGTTAAGCATTAAGTAAAATAAGCTGTTCACTTGTTGATGATTGATTGCGGGAGGTAACCTATACAGTTAGAATTTGTCATTTCCTATAACGTTGGCTGAATTAGCAAGGTTCTCCCATCTTGGATGTGCTGAGGTTTATTACTGCTTGTCTTCCCTTCATGTGCCAGCACATTCTGATCCACTTCCCCTGCCATCAGTTGATAAATATTTAGAGAATGCTGTTATTAGACTAAGCAGAACAGTTTAAATTTTCATATAAAAGTGTATGTGAGTACTTTTTAAATTACCTAGTTAACAGTTGCTTTCTTTTGGATTGGGAAGTAAAAGTGTAAGATTGTATTATTCCAGAAATACTTTAGGTTTTACTCTTCTCCTTTTCTTCCAAACCCCAGTTTGTTCACTTGGTTGCTGTTTTGATATAAGTGGTCAACTGCCCTTTATTCTTGTAAGTTTCAACTGTCTCTAATATTATTACATCTTTAAGTTGATGCACATATTGACAATTTGTTCTTCAATCAAAAAAAGATTAAAATGTATAGTGCCAGAATATTGATAGGGTTTTTTTTTTTTTTTTTTTTGGTTGTTTAAAACCTAGCAGTAATCTTGTCAGGGCATTGCTACCATTGAGGATTATAAAACAGTAAGCTTCTCTGTGCTTTTAGTGAAATTTTAGTAACTTCATATTAAGAACAGTTTGTCATGCAGCATAGAATGTATATAATTACCTGACAGATTTGTGAAAAATGTAGGAAACCCAACCTCTGCTTATAAACTACTTTGTGCTGTTTATATGTTGATAGATGAAGAAGTATGATACATTCAGAGTTTCCAGTGACTTTCCTTAAAAGTGTGAAGTGTTGGGGCGCCTGGGTGGCTCAGTCATTAAGCGTCTGCCTTCAGCTCAGGTCATGATCCCAGGGTCCTGGGATCGAGACCCACATCGGGCTCCCTGCTCTGCGGGAAGCCTGCTTCTCCCTCTCCCACTCCCCCTGCTTGTGTTCCCTCCCTCGCTGTGTCTCTCCCTGTCAAATAAATAAATAAAATCTTAAAAAAAAAAAGTGTGAAGTGCTCTTTGGCTTAAAGTACTGAGACTGTAATTATAACATCATTTGGGTTCAGAACTCTGGACTCATTTTTTCAACTTACTGTCAGTATAAAATATTTTCACTTACACTGAAGTATTTGGGCCAAGGATAAACAGCAGCAGGTTTCCTTTTTGTAGTTTATTTTTCCTAGATTAGTCAGTAAACCTGTGTTTTAGGGCAGGAGGGTTTAGAAGGAAGCATTCTGGGTTTTTTTGTTTTGGTTTTTGAGAGAGAGCGAGAGCGTGCGCACACATGGGAGCAGGTGGGGAGTGTGAGAGGTGGGTAGGGGCAGAGGGAGAGGGAGAATCTTAAGTGGGCTCCACGCCCAGGGCAGAACCCTACATGGGGCTGGATCTCACGACCCTGAGATCATGACTGGAGCTGAAATCAAGAGTTGGACACTTAACCGATTAAGCCACCCAGGCATCCCAGGAAGCATTCCCTTTTAAGGCAGTCATATGAAAGTAATTTTGAGATGAAAGTTGTTGCTGATGTGTTTTTTCTTCATTCCAAAACTTGGACATGTTGGCAATAATGTTTCATAAATGAAATGAGAAAGGGAAGATTGATAGTAGTTGGGGGTTTCCCTTTAGAAATTATAATTTGTTTTTTTTATTCTTTAATATTTGAAGCTGATAGACATCCATTTATTTGTCAGTAGAATGAAACTTTTAAGAGAAGTATAGAACATTTTGGGGGAGACAGTGTGGTGTGGTGACATGAACGTAGGTTTTGTTTAATAAAATGTTTGTTGAATGAATAAGCACCTGTTGTGTGCCAGGTGCTGTGCTGGACACGTAAAAGGACCGGCACTCAACCTACGCTTCAGGAACAAGGAGAGTTTTCTGGAAGTGACCACCAGGAGGATGAGTAGGAATTTGGTAAAAGAAATTAGGATCAGGTTGAGTTGGACATTGAGAGTTCAGGACCAGGGAATCAAATTCATGCCATGAATTTAGAGTGAGTGTGGTGTATTCCTGAGGGGTAAGGAGGGGAGCGTGCAAAGGCCCTGAGGGGAGGGTTGGGAGGGTTGTAGACCCATCGTAAAGCCCCTCATCTCAGGCCCTTGTGTAGCCATCAAATAAATTTAGGAAGCATTATGATCAGATTTGTGTTTTGATCATTCCCGATAGCAGTGCTTCTGAAATTAACTTTGGTGAAGAACTGTTTTTAAAATTTTCAATACGTATCAGACTGAGAAGTTTGTAAAATACGATAAAAATGAATTCCTAAAAAATGAAATTTTAAAAACAGAAAACAAGCCCATTTCAAAAGTTAGATTGAACAGATACAAAATCACTCTTAAGTTTCTCTATAAGTTTCCAAATGTATGCTCTCAAATTTGTTCTTTCCTGGTCATTAACTAGTTAGGCTTTGAGTACCTCTGCTACAGAGGAGTGATCTCTTTTTGATCATATGCCCCATCACTACAGAATTCTAGAAACCCCCATGTGTATATTTATTTTTAAATCGCACACATATACTGCTGTGAGGTTATACAGTATACATTATAAATCATAAAATATAAATTAGAAAATAATGGGAGGTTATATAAGCTATTTTAAATTTAAAAATTTTAATAGTATAAATTTTTTCTTTGGCACTAAAACATTGTTTAGTGAAAGCACTGTAATCAGATTGCTTTATTATAACTTTTACAAGTCTTGGTTCATTCATACAACAGATAAATAGTATATTAAATCATCATGTTGTATATAATTTCTCCAAATAGAAATTTGTCAATTTTACCTCAATAAAGCTGGAAAAAAATAAGTAAAAAAACAAGTGTCATTTAGGCCCTCTTACAGGTGCTAGGGGATACGGTAGACCATAATATATGCCAAAAAAAAAAAAAAATCTCTGCTTACATGGTCTTCATTCTAGTGAAAGTCAGTTCACTTTGTGAAATGGTGATTCAAAGGCTTGGTTTTAGGTGCAATCTGTTTTATATTTGTTTTAATGCTTGTCACATTTGAAATAGATGCCTCATTAAGATATAGATCAAAAATGGGAGAATGATGTTGTTGATTGTGTTGGCTTAATGATAGTCGTCAGTTTTTAATTTTATCTAATAAATAAGAACAGATTTTTCATGAAATTTGTCTTGCTGATTTCCATCTTCTCTGATGTCAGTCAGTTCTTGCAAATTCATCAAAATGTGTTTCCTTTTTTGTGTGTATTTGTAATAAATGTTTTCAAAATCCAGTGAAATTATAGATTTAAACAGGTTAGAAATTAATTTTCAAGTTGGTGTTCAGGTGAGATTATCTTCTAAAGTGATACATTTACATTCGTAACAGTAAAAGTTGCCAACTCCTGGTGTATCCATTCACTAATATCACACTGTCTTAATGACTGTAGAAGTCTTTATAGTCAGTAGAGTGGGAGTCAGCAAAGGTTTTCTCAGAGGGCCAAAATAACAAATGTAGGCTTTGCAGGCCATATGGTCTCTTAAAACTACTCACCTCAGCTGTTGTAATAAAAAGCAGCCATAGTCAATACATAAGCAGATGGGAGTGGCTATGTCCCAACAAAACTTTATTTACAAACCTAAAACTGCCCTAAAAAATAAAGTCTGTTAAAAAGAAATGCGGACAGAAGAAACAGCATCACTTTTTCGTTGTTCCTATGGAAAATGCATAACCTGAATCTAATCATCAGACAAAACTCAATGAAGAGATGTTCTATAAAATATTTGGTTAGTAATCTTCAAAGTTGTTGAGTTCATGAAAGTCAAAGTATGAAGAATTGTTCCAGACTGAAGAAGGCCAAAGAGATGGAACAATTAAATGTAATACATGATTCTAAGCCAGTGCAGAATCTTGGATGGGGTCTGAGGATTCTATGATAGGACTATGTTAATGTTCATATCCCAATGATGATGACTGTATATTGGTTTGTAGGGGATTGTCCTTGTTTGTTGGAAATAAACTCAAAAGTGTTCAGGTGAGATGAAGCATCTTATCAGCAACTTACTCTTTTCTTCTTTTTTTTTTTTTTCCTGGAGAGATGGGGGAGAGAGAGAGAGAGAGCAGGGGAGGGGCAGAGGGAGAGAGACAACCTTAAGCAGGTTCCACGCCCAGCACGGAGCCAGACGCACAGCTCAATCTCACAACCCTGAGATCATGCAGGACCTGAGCTAAAATCAGGACTTGGGACGCTTAACTGGCTGAGCCACCCAGGTGCCCCAGCAACTTACTCTTAAATGGCTCAGGGAGAAAATTTTCTGTATTGTAACTTTTCTATAAATTTGAGATAGTTCCAACACTTAAAAAATACATTATCATTAAAAGTAAGTAAAATAGGGGAGCCTGGGTGGCTCAGTCATTAAGCGTCTGCCTCCGGCTCAGGTCATAATCCCAGGGTCCTGGGATCGAGCCCTGCATCTGGCTCCCTGCTCCACAGGAAGCCTGCTTCTCCCTCTCCTCCTGCTTGTGTTCCCTCTCTCGCTGTGTCTCTCTCTGTCAAATAAATAAATAAATAAAATCTAAAAAAAAAAGGTAAGTAAAATAAATTTATTGTAGGAAGAAACCCAAGCAGCCTAGTTTGCCAACCACTGGGTACTTTGATGACTGTTCTTCAAAATTGGTCTTGGATGTTGGATGTTATACAGATTTTTGTTTTAAGATTTTATTTCTTTATTTGAGAGAGAGAAAGCATGAGTTGGGGGCAGGGAGAGCAGACTCATTTCTGAGTGTAGGGCCTGACACGGGGAACAATCCCAGGACCACGATACCATGATCTGAGCCAAAGGCAGATATTCAACCAACTGAGCCACCCAGGTGCCCCATGTTTCCATACAAATTTTTAAATCAACTGCCAGGTTCTACCAAAAACCTGCTGGGATTTTGATTGGGATTGCATTAAATCTATAAATAAACTTGAGAAGAATTGACATTTTTTTTTTTACAGTAATGAGTCTTCCAGTCCATAAACATAAAATAAAGCATATTTAGGTCTTCTTTAAATTTTCTCATCGCTGTTTTATAATTTTTTATTTAAAGTTCTCTGTGGTCGCCATCCTCCAAATTGCCCACCAGAGATTGTTGCCTCTTTGTTCCCTTTCACATTGACCAAATGACATTGTGTGACTTCCAAGACTAGGTCATAAAAGACACTTTGGCTTCTGCCTTGCTCTTTTGGATCACTCATCTGGAGAAAGCAGCTGTCATGTTAAGAGAACATTTAGCAGCCCAGTGGTGAGTGACATCTTAGAGGCAGATTCTCCAGTGTTTAAGCCTTTAGATGGTTGCAGTTTGACAGCATCTTGACTGTAGCCTCATGAGAGTCTTTGAGCTAGAACCACCTAGCTGGGCTGCTTGAACTGTAGGATAATAAATGTTTGTTATTTTAAGTCACTAAGTTTTAGGGTAATTTGTGCAGCAAAAGACAACACAGTTTTATACATATTTTATTTTTAAGTTTTCATTCTCAAATTCTATGTAATTACTGGTTTTGTTTCCTTTTTTTGTGGTAAAATACATATGCTATTTACCATCTTAACCATTTTAAGTGTACAATTTAGCGGTATTAAATACGTTGACATTCACGTTGTTAGGCAACCATCACCACTGTCATCCGTCCCCATAACTCTTCTCATCTTGTAAAACTGAAACTGTACTCAATAAATAATAACTTCACATTCTTCCTTCCCTTTAGTCCTCGAACCAAGAATGTGGTGACATTCTTGCTGTCTTTATGATGTTGATTGCTCTAAATACCTCATATACATGGAATCTTACAGTATTTGCCTTTTTGTGTTAGCTTACTTTGCTTAGCATAATGTCCTCAGCATTCATTCATGTTGTAGCATATGTCAGAACTTACTTGCTTTTTAAGGCCGAATAATATTCCATTGTGTGTGTGTGTTTACCACACCACATTTTGCTTATTCATTTACACATGGACAGATGGGTTGCTTCCATGCTTTAGCTATGGTGAATAATGCTGCTCTGAACATGGGTGCACAAATATTTCTTCAAGACCCTGCTTTCAATTCTTCTGGGTACAAAGCATGACGTGGAATTGCTGGATCCTGTGGTAAGTCTATTTTTTATTTTGGGGAGAACTGCCGTACTGTTTTCTACTGTGGCTGTGCCATTTTACATTCCCACTGCAGTGCACAAGGGTTCTGATTTCTCCACATCTTCGCCAGCACTTGTTTTCTGTTTTTCTGATAGTGGTCATCCTAATGCATGTGAAATGGTATCTCATTGTAGTTTAATTTGCAGTTCTCTAACAATTAGTGATGTTGAGCAGCTTTTCATGTGCTTGTTGGCCATTCGTTTACCTTCTTTGAAGAAATGTTTGTTCAAGTCCTTTGCCCATTTTTAAACTAGGTTGTTTGGTGTTTTTGTTGTTGAGTTACAGCTCTCCCTTGATGTTCTAGATATCAATCCCTTATCAGAGATGTGGTTTGCAAATATTTTCTCCTGTTCTGTGGGTTGCCTTTTCACTCTGTCGATAACATCTTTTGATGCACAAAATCTTCTCATTTTCATGAAGTCCAGTTTGTCTATTTTTTCTTTTGTTACCTGTGCCTTTGGTGTCCTGGCCAGGAAACCATTGCCAAATCCAGTATCATGAAGCTTTTGTCCTTTTTTTCTTCCAAGAGTTTTATTATTTTAAGTCTTATATTTAGGTCCTTGATCCTGTAATTACTTTTTAGATATTGAAAATAATGTTAAGTTAGGACCACATTTTCAGCAATTTAGCTAAATTCACTTGTTAGTATTTAAAATTTGATTGTTTTGGAGTGTTGCCTATGAATAGTCTCAGTTTTGCTTCTTCCTATCCAGTCTTTTGCCTTTTATTTCTGTTCTTGCTTTATTGCACTGACTAGAATTTCTAAGACTTTACTGACTAGCAGTGATTAAAGTAAGCAGTCTTGTCTTATCCCTCGTCTCATGGGGAAAACATTTGCTATTTTACCTGTAAAGTTTTTGTAAATAGTATTTATTAGTATAAAGAGGTTTCCTTCTGTTTCTAGTTTGCTAATAAGGCCTTTCCTATGAATGACTATTCATATGATTTTCTCCCCCTTTGTGAATTACACATCAATTTGTGAATAGAACCTTGTATTCCTCGAATAAATCCAGTTGGATCATGATTTTTTTTTTTTTTTTTGATGTATCATTGGTTTTGGTCTGCTAATATCTTTAATGTTTTTACATCTTTGTTCATGAGAGATTGTCCTGTAATTGACTTTCTTTTCATTTTCAGGTTTTCATACTAAGGTATGTTGGTGTTACAAAATGAGTGGGGATATGGTCCCTCTTCTCTTCTGTATTTTATGGGTCTTACTTTTATAAAATGAGCCATATTAATGGCATAACATTTTGTGCACTTCCAGTTTCAGTTTTGTTACACTAGCTGTGAATTAGGCAGAGAATAAATTTCAGATGTGGTGCTACCTCTATGTGCTTATCCTAGAATCCTCCTTATTCATCAATATAGCTCCATCAGTGATATATGTACATAGTTTTTCCATGTAGCACATTGTTTTTATGAAAGAAGTACTTTGCTTTTGGAGATCTCTTCTCTGCTACCTTTTGCTTTTTTAGCAAATAAAAAAGCAGCTCTTGTGTGTTATGTTATTCTGGAATCCAGTAAGTACCTTAGCTGATATGTTAGAAACATCTGCACTTTAATCTACCTAAGAATCTTGTTCTTGTTAACCTAAAACCTATATGATTTCCAGCACTGTTTGTTGTTAGTGAAATTCAGTTTAATTTTGCCTTTTGTTTTCTGTGTTATTTTGGACGTTTTTACCATGACAGAAACAACAAGTGTTAATAGAATATAATGTGGATGTTGCTATTAAGTAAGAAGCCTGAATGGATGCTTATGAACCTTTATCATTAATTTCAGAGTAATGATAAATAATAAAAGTTTTGAGGGCGCCTGGGTGGCTCAGTCGTTAAGTGGCTGCCTTCGGCTCAGGTCATGATCCCAGGGTCCTGGGATCGAGCCCCACATTGGGCTCCCTGCTCAGCGGGAAGCCTGCTTCTCCCTCTCCCACTCCCCCTGCTTGTGTTCCTGCGCTCGCTGTCTCTGTCAAATAAATAAATAAAATCTTTAAAAAAAAAATCTTTTAAAAAAAATAATAAAAGTTTGACTCAGTACTGCATTACTTTAGAGAGGACTAAAAAACGTGGAGATTTTCTTATTCTAACCCTTAATTTTTAAAGACCTTATTAATTCTAATTGTTACATAGTACTATTCCATAGTCCTTTTATCCAAAATGGATGTGTTTTAGGATTTGGAATCCTTAGACCTAAAGAAAGATAATTTTATGCATATACTAAATATTTCATAATTTGGGGCAGTACCCATTAATCAAATAATATTTCTACAGCAAAGTATATGACTGTTCACACTAAATAAGTCAATAGTACAAATAGTCTCTTGTCTGTTCAGTACAGGTTTTGCCTCACATCAGTTTGCACCATACTTACCTGCGAAAAACGTCATCATTCAGACCTTTTTGTGTTTTGATACTGTGGCTGACTCTTGGTTAGCAAGGAGGAATAGGAATGAGGGTTATTGTTTGTACGTTGGAGACAGCTGATCTCAGCGTTCCCCTTCTTTTGTAAATGAACTGATATGGGTCCCTGAGCCTGAATGGATCATCATTTGAGTTTCAGTTGCCTGTGAATATCCAAATAAATATGAGTAGTAGCACTCCGGGGATACTAGCAGGGCGTGCCGCTGCCAGGATAAAGACTCCAATTCCCCATCTCCCTTACAGTTAACCATGGCCAGGCTGGCCAGTGAGATCAAGCAGAAATGATCTGTGAAACTCCAGGAAGGGCTTTCAAAGTTGAGAGGGTTGTACACCTTAAACTTACTTGTAATGACTGGGAATCCTCTGCGCCATGGGGATGGCTGCCCCCTGGAAAACCGGAAGCATGCTGGTTGCTAGATAACATTGGAGCCGTGTTGTCAGCCCTGGGTTGACTATAGTTAGATCATCATGGAAATTAGTTTCTTTTTTTAACCGTCATTTGGGGTTTTCCATCATTAGCAGCCAGACCTAAACCTAACACAGAATTAGATATATAAATCCATATTACCATTTCCATCTTTCATTTCAATTTGGCCTACTTCTCAGATCTGATTTACTTTGTCATTGTTTTCTTCCATGAAACTGATGAAGAGTTTATACTAGAAGTGAAAATGAGTTGACTCTGCATTGTCTTATTGCTCACCTGTGCTTGTGTGCATCTTTTCAATTCATGGTTTCTTTTCAGTAAGCTTATTAAATTATCTGTCTTGTAAAGATGTTTAGGTAAAACTTAGATAATATTTTTTATATCTGTCTACCTGGGTCATGTAAACTAAATACACCCTAATATCCTGACAGTTAGTGAACAGCTAGGAGAGCACCACTCTCCATCTCTCTCAGATTGCGCGCCCTTCCCTTAGGTCCGACCCCTCAAACTCCTCCATTTGACAGAGACCCAGTGAGGATGTCAGTGTCAGTGTCAGTCAGCATGTTGGCTATTAGTAAAGTTTAATTTCTTTCTCAGTTTTTAAGATTAGAAACACATGTAAATACAAGTTCTAATATTTTCCCATATTCCAGTGGCTCATTTTCTATTCATCCTGGGGTGCATATAAGCCTCCTCTCAAAGTCAGTATTCTAGAAAATGCACTGGAAGGGGTCAGGCTATCAGGTGGGGATAATATGATTCTCAGAACAGCCCAGGCTGTTAGTATAATGTCCTAAATAGGATCAGGGGGATTAAGAAAAGCAGCTCGATTTGAAATACTGTGTAGGGCTTGAGTGATTAATTACAAATGAAAAGTTAAGGAGAGGCATCAAGAATAATGGGAGTTTCTGATATGGGTCCCTGAGCCTGAATGGATCATCATTTGAGTTTCAGTTGTCTGTGAATATCCAAATAAATATGAGTAGTAGCACTTGGAAACAGATGGACTCTGGTCACATCTCCACTCAGCTTGTTAGTATCAAGGATTTCATAAACCTGTATTTGAATAAATGGCTCAACCATTTATAAGCTGTGTGACCTTGGACATGTTACATAACTTTGGGGACTCATTTACATGGTCTATCACAAAAATCTAAACAAAGAAAATTCCTGGGGTGCCTGGGTGGCTCAGTCAGTTAAGCATCCAACTTCAGCTCAGGTCATGATCTCAGGGTTCTGGGATCAAGCCCCGCGTCGGGCTCCCCCCACTCATACTGTCTCTGTCTCTCAAATAAATAAGACCTTTAAAAATAATAAATAAACCAAGAAAATTCCTATCTACTTTCCAGCCTTATTATTGTATCTAACATAAAGCCTTGGACATTTAAAGCCCTTAAGTAAGTGTTTCTCCTCCGTGCCACCAACTTAACAGCTGCCCTGCCACTTCTCCTATATAGCATGACATTTTTTCCAGGAAGTCAGACTTAAACTTCCCTATCAACACACCTTTATAGAGGCTGTGGTCAGATGCCTGTGGGCTTCAAGAGTATCTCTCATTGCCTAAGCCTCTAAAGTCATATGTACAGGTTTGAATGATCGTAAATTTTAAAAGGGTCCAAGGTTCCTAGCGCAGTCCTCATTTTACAGATCTGAAAACCATGGTCATTAGAGAAAAACCAAAGACTTTAGAGACTGGTAGGTGGCAGAGCCTAGACCGCTGACTCATATTCTAGTCTTTTTTAAAATGCTCTAAGTTACCAGGGGCTTTGATTATATTTAAAAAACACTATGAAAGTAGGAAGTGAGAAAAAAGTTAACATACCCGATTTGTTTTACCAGTAAGTTTTCCATCAACTAGAAAGTATTTTTTGTCATTTTTCACGGTTAACTCATTCATTCAACAAATACTACTGTAAGGATCTACTATGTGTTATGCACTACATAAAGTAATGGAGATGTAACAAACAGTAAACAAAGAAAAATTCCCTTCCCCCGTGAATCTCATATTTTACTGAGGGGAGTCCTAAATGATGTGAGTGAGTAAGACATATGTTTATCTTCTAGTAGAAGGCATGGCAAGATAATTTAGGACCTTACATTTCATTGTAAGACTGTGTTATTCAGAGTAACATGGAAATTCTTCTCAGGAGTAGATCTATTTTAGAGCTTACAGATTTGCCAGCAGATCAGATGTGGGCTGTGAAAAAGGAGGCAAAAATGACTCAAGGGTTTTGGCCTGAGCAACTCAAAGAATGGGGTTGCCTTTTACTAAGATAAGGGGAAAACTGAGAGAGAGAGGTAGGTTGAGACTGGTGATACTAGTTTAGTTTTGGATAGTTTGGAGTTTGGAACACAACCAATTGAAGATGTCGAGTAGGCAGCTGAATATAAGTCTGGCCTTCAGGGGAGAGATGAAATCTGGACATGTAAATTTGGGTGTCATCTCATATAGAAGTATACTGAGTGAGGTTATGAAGGAATGAGTATAAACAGAAAACAGAGGTTCAAGTTGAACCCTGAGATCCACCACACTTAGAACAAAGGGGATCAAAAGGGAGCAGCCATAGAGATTTGAGGAAAACCAAGTGATTATGGTATCCTGGAAATAAAACGAGGTATTTTTCTTTAAAGATTTTATTTATTTGTCAGAGAGAGAGCACAAGCAGAGGGAGAAGCAGACTCCCCGCTGAGCAGGGAGCCCGATGTGGGACTCAATCCCAGGACCCTGGGATAATGACCTGAGCCATAGGCAAACGCTTAAGAACTGAGCACGCTTAAGGACTGAGCCACCCAGGCACCCCAAAACAAGGTATTTTAAGAAAAAGGGAATGATATCTGGGTCAGCTGCTGCTGCTAAGTGAAGTATAATGAAGGTTGAGAATTGACGATGGGCTTCGCAACCTGAATATCATTGGTGATCTTAACAAAAGCCTGGTAAGAGTAAGCTTGGGGAGGAGTAGGGGAGAAAAATTAAGACAGTGCGTTGGAGAAATGGAAGGAGGGTTGAGAGTGTTTATTTTGGTTTTTTTTTTGTTTTTAATTTTGTTTTTTAAGAAAGGAGAAATAACATGTTTACATTCAGTAGGGAGGGACAGATTGATGCATTGGTTTTCTGGGCTTTCTGGAGCGATATTTGGAGTCAGCTAGAGGGAATGGGATCCTACTGCATGAGTTGGAAGCATTGATCTTACTAGTTTTCATTTATAGCAGGTTGGCAAGCCACAGTTCTGGAGCTAAAATCAGCCTACCAACTGTCCTTGAAATAAAGTTTTATTGGAATGCAGCTGTGCCCGTTTATTTAGCTGTTGTCTCCGGCTGCTGTCAAGCTGTTGTGAGAGTCGCCACAGAGGAGCCTAAGCTGTTTACTGTCTGGCTCTTTGCAGAACGGGTTTGCCGACCCTGGATTTACAGTAACTGAAAGAGGAGATGCAATACGAGCGGGAGAGAAGTAGAAGGCAGTTCTAAGGAACTGAACATTTTGAAAAAGGTATTCAAATGTTTTTTCTGGCTTGGGTCAGACCAGAAGGAAATGAGAACCTTGAATTTAGAGCAAAATGAGTTATAGCCTAGGTGCTTCTTCAAATTAAGGTGGGTTCTTAGAAGGCCTGCAGTCTCCAAAAGTATCAGCCAACCGTATAGTCAGCTATTGCTGTGTTACAAATGACCCCAACCTTAGCAGCTTTAAACAACCAACATGATTATCTCACAGTTTCTGGGGGTCAGGAATCAGAAGCGGTTTAGCGGTATGGTTCTGACTCAGTCTCTCATGAAGCTGCAGTCAAGGTGTCAGCCAGAACTCCCGTCGTTTGAGACGTGGCTAGGTCTAGAGGTCTGGCTTTCTGTCTCGCTCACATGGTGCTGACAGGAGGCTTCAGTGCCTTGCCACAGGGGCTTCTCCGTGGGACAACTCACAGCGTGGTTTCCCCGGAAGAGAGTGATGAGAGCAAGTGCCCAGGACAGAAGCCTTAAGTCTTTTACAGCCTAGTCCTGGGAGTGACATGCCTTCACTTCTGCTCTCTTGTAACGGTCATACAGATCACCCCTGGTACCTTACAGGAAGATACTGCAGAAGGGTGTGAATACCAGAAGGCAGGGGCTGTTGGGAGCCATCTTGGAGGCTGACTACACAGACTCATTTGAACGTCTACAAACTTACATTGTGCGCCTCCAGCTTTGCCGGGTAGTGACCAGTGTTTTCGTAACTGCCCACAGCAGCTAGTAGTGACAGTTTGATTATATTAAAGCCCAACCGCAAACACTGTTTAAATATTGTTTCCTTTTTCCTAAGCTTTTTTCTGTTCTGATTACAAAAGAAACATTCATGAAAGAAAACTGGAATTCAGAGAAGTAAAAGGCTCTGGAAATTACACATTTTTCATGTGCCTCTGTTTAGATTACTCTTACTGAGATTTTATTTTGCTGTCTGATATTTTCCCTGTTTGTACTAATATGTAATGTGTTTTCATATTTCACATTATTTGTGAGCTGCTTTCACATATTTTGTGAAATTTTTCAGCGTCCTTCAGTACTCAGTGTCACTTTTTTTTTTTTAAAGATTTTATTTATTTATTTGACAGAGAGAGACAGCGAGAGAGGGAACACAAGCAGGGGAAGTGGGAGAGGGAGAAGCAGGCTTTCCGCTGTGCAGAGAGCCCGATGTGGGGCTTGATCACAGGACCCTGGGATCATGACCTGAGCCGAAGGCAGACACTTAACGACTGAGCCACCCAGGCGCCCCTCAGTGTCACTTTTTAATGATTGTTTTATAATCGCATTTTATGGCCATCCATAATTTAATTCTTCATTTTTTAATTATGAATAATGTTACAGTAAATATCCTTGTTGTTAATTCTCTTTGTACAACCATGATTATGATAGCCTTTTTTCAAGTATCAGTTCTTACTAATAATTCACATACAAATTCAACAAAAGCAATAACTCTAGATATAAATTTTATAATATTTGTATTAGTTTTTAAATAGGACCATGGTGAGGCTTATGTGTTGAGGGTCCATAGACATTATTAGGTTCTCAAAAGTGACGGGGATACTCACATCCTGAGTTCATTTGCAAAAATAGGTCAGTGACTATAAACTTACCTTACATAAACCTCTTGGGTTGGATATAAGAACATAACACATCTAATATCCCCCAAACTCCTAAATCTTATGATACGTATGTAAGGTAAGAAGAAAAAATGTTTGTGGAGATTTGCCACTTGCTGTAGTGATCTTAGTAAATGACCTCATTGTCAGAAGATTGAATTGCTTTGTAGTCAGATGTTATATAACATTGACATGGTTATATTAATTTATTAAGAAAATTGCATGAAGTATCTGCTGAACTTAGAATTATCTCTGACTATTCCATTTAATTTTTTTCTGAGGCCTTTTTTGGACATTAGTCTTGGAAAAGCTAACTTAGCTTCTGAGAGCAGTGTGTAATTTGTCCATAATGCATAATACATCGTAATTCCAAGTAATACAACATCACATTATCAGATGTGGGAGCAGTCTGTCTCCTTTGCTGGCTCTCTTTTCTCTACCCATCCCCTCAATCAGCAATTTTTTTTTTTTTTTTTTTTTTTTTGAGAGAGAAAGCATGAGCCAGGCAGGGAGGGAGGGACAGAGGGAGAGGGAGAAGCAGACACCCCGCTGAGCAGGGAGCCCGATGTGGGGCTCCATCCCAGAACCCTGGGATCATGACCTGAGCCAAAGCCAGAAGCTTAACCAGTTGAGCCACCGAGGCACCCCTCAATCAGCAATTCTTAACTGGAGTTCCTATTCTTGTTGGGAGAATGTCTCAGGATTTTACCAATACTGATTACCTGTTCTCCAGTCATTTTCTAGAGTTTGATTTGTTTTTCAAAAGTATATGTATGGATTAGTTATTTGCTAGATACCATGCTAGATGCTGGGATTTTTTTTCAGAACTGAAAAAATAAGCTCCTTGCTGTTGAAAAGCCCCCAATAATTAATGTGGTGTGAAGCACTGATAGAAGTTATGTCCAGAATGCTCTGGAACCACCAAGGAAGTAGCCACTCAGGCCCCAGAGAGCAGTCAGAAGGCTGGACATGCTTCACAGAAGAGGTTCTGTTTAAACAGCTTTCTTTACCCTTATGTACACATTTCACATTACCCTGTTAGGCCATTGTTTTCATTGAAAATGTTTTGATCCAGTTGTATGGATCAAGAACTTTTTTCACGATTTACTTAATATGGTATCAAATATGCATTAAGTTAGTCATCTTAGAAATAGCTAAAAAGTATATTTATAGAGTAAGAAGCAATTTAAATTTAATTATCTGAGTCTCTATCACCCTCATTTCTACTGTTTGAATCCTTTGTTGGGAGCTTATACACAGTTCATTCATTTTTTTTACCATAATTAAGTAATCAGAAAGAATCTGCCAGTGAGCCAAAATTTGCCTTTTTCTTTTCCTCAGTATTTTTAGTTTCAAATTCTAAACATTTTCTCGCAGTCTGTAGCTTATCCTTTCATTTTCTTTTTTTTTTTTAAGATATTATTTTAAAGTAATCTTTACACCCAACATGAGGCTCGAGCTTACAACCCCAAGATCAAGAGTCACATGCTCTACTGACTGAGCTAGCCAGGCACATCTCATTTTCTTTTTGAAAGGGAAAAAAATTTTTTTTAAATTATGAACTCAATCCATTTGATATATCTCAAAAGATACAATACTTTTCTTCATTTACCAACAGTAGAAGTTAGTAATTAGCTTTTAAAAACCTCAGCAAATGGCAAACAAATGTCCTTGGAAGTCACAGTCACATATAGAGTGCATCCCGGAAAAGAGGAGGGGCAGGTCAGGTACCACCTGCTTTTATGAGTTTCATCAAATACTGGACCTACTCAACGGTGGACAGAAAAGTCAGCTCTCAAAAAGGAGTATGTTACTACATGAGGCTTTTAATACACACCTTCTTAAGAGCACGTAGTGGTGGCGTGGGGGTGGGGGGTAATGACATGTTTTCTGAACTAGATCTAGGAAGTGGAATCAGTTTGTTCTCTATACCTTAAGGGCTGTCCACTGGTTAATGACTTTTTTTACTTTTTTATTTTTTAAAGATTTTGTTTATTTATTTGACAGAGAGACACAGCGAGAGAGGGAACACAAGCAGGGGGAGTGGGAGAGGGAGAAGCAGGCTTCCCGCTGAGCAGGGACCCCAATGTGGGGCTTGATCCCAGGACCCTGGGATCATTACCTGAGCTGAAGGCAGACACTTAACGACTGAGCCACCCAGGTGCCACCTAATGACTTTTTTTAAAGACTAAATAAAAACAAACCAAACACACACCCCCAAAATGGAAAAGGAACGAATACTACTAAGATGTCCCTGCCTACTGTCCGGAGTGGAACCAGGGCAGCTTCAGCAGTCCAGATTAGCCTGTTAGAGAGTCATCACAAGTATACCTTGCTTTTAAACAACAACAGAAACCTTTTTTTTTTTTTGGAAACAAAAGATCAAAAACTAATACTGATCACTTTTCTGACAATATAGAACTACTCAGAATTAACCAGTATCGGGGGAGGTGGGGGGCCATACCGATGGGCCCTGCCTCACACAAGTGCGTGTGGGGAGGTGCAGGGCATATGTCGTTATTGGAAGGACAGGTTTTAATTTTTGAGTCAGACCTCCCTTTTAGTACGATGCTGACACCAGCCGTGCAGAAAGGGCTCTGTAGAGACGTTCATAGCAGCACATGCCTGCGGCTCTTCTTCGGTCTCCGGCTGGCGGGGGCAGCCGGTATTGCGTCATCAAACACATTCTTTAGGCCTTTCCGTATGAGTTCAAAGCACTCCACATACGTGATAGCCTTCAAGCAGTCTGTGGAGTGGTAGGCTTCTGTTTGTTCTTAAAGCTTCTCAGTAGGAGAGCGGTCATCTCTGATATCAGTTTGATAGCTGAAGGCAGACACTTAACGACTGAGCCACCCAGGTGCCACCTAATGACTTTTTTTAAAGACTAAATAAAAACAAACCAAACACACACCCCCAAAATGGAAAAGGAACCAGCAAGAAAGGGGTCTTTTCTCAGGTACTCACTTTTCTTTCACATTTTGAATGAGGACAGAGACAACAGTGAAACACACAAAGTGCAAGAGTATGTGGCTCTCCACCAGTCATGACCATGCCTGCATGGTTGTCAGAAACAGTTGGGTACATATTCAGAGGGAAATGTGTCCTGTAGGGAATCAGGAGACGCATTTTACCAGCGGCACCATCCACCATCGCCCACAGCAATGTACTTGTTTATTCGTCTGCAGTGCTGAGACGGTTTTGTATCTTTTTTGAGTATTTCAGATTTTGTGTTGACCTCAGCTTCTCCACTGGGGCCTTTCTATCCTTTCATTTTCTTCTACCTGCATCATTTTTTTTTTTTTAAAGTAAGCTCCACACCCATGTGGGGCTTGAACTCATGACCCCAACATCAAGAGTCTCATGCTCTACCAACTGAGACAGCCAGGCACCACTCCTTTCATTTTCTTAACTGTCTTTTATTTTTTGAAGGGAGAAAATACGTTTTTTATTGTTTTTATTTGAATATAGCTGACACACAACATCACGTTAGTTTCAGGTGTCTAGCATAGTGATTCCACAAGTCTGTATATTACGCTGTGCTCACCACAGATGTAGCTACCACTTGTCACCATTTAGGAATGAATAAATCCCAGGAATAAAAGGCACCCCATAGGCATGTAGTGGATGATGGTGTAATCGTTTACTTACCTGTCTTTTGAAGAGTAACAGTTTTTCATTTTGATGTCCAATTTATCAGTTTGTTCTTTTGTGGATTCTACTTTTGGTATTCTATCTAAGAAATCATTACTTAGGGGCGCCTGGGTGGCTCAGTCATTAAGCGTCTGCCTTCGGCTCAGGTCGTGATCCCGGGGTCCTGGGATGGGGCCCCACATCGAGCTTTCTGCTCAGCGGGAAGCCTGCTTCTTCCTCTCCCACTCCCCCTGATTGTGTTCCTTCTCTCCTGTCTCTCTCTCTCTCAAAAAAAAAAAAAAAGTCATTACTTAACCCAAGGTCACCTAATCCAAGGCCACATGCCTAATTCTTTGCTTTCTTCTAGAAATTTTGCAATGATAGGTTTTACATTTAAGAATGGTCCAATTTGAGTTAACTTTTGTATATGGTACTTTCCTTTTTTTACATATGGATATCATAATTGTTCCAGTGTCATTGTTGAAAAGACTATCCTTTCTGTACTGCATTGCCTTTTGCACCTTTGTCGACAGGGGTCCAAAACTGTGAACAACCCACTTGTCCATCAGCAGGTGGATAGGAAAATGAGTGGTGGTGTATCCATACAGTGGAGTGCTGTGCTTATACAGGCAACAGCAGGGATGTATCTCAAAATTATGTGGAGTGAAAGAAGCCTGAGGGATACATATTGCATAATTCTAGAAACTCTAGGAAATGCTAATTAACCTATATAGGAAACAGTGTATTTAATTCAATGTATTAAGGAGGGTGGCGATAGAAGGGGAGATTACAATGGGTCAGACTTTCAAATACGTGCAGTTTATTATATATTATACCTCAATAAAGCTGTTACAAATAAAATTCTAAAAATTCTATAGAATAACACAGTAAACTTTTGATAGCTCATATTTTTCTTTTCTTATTCCTTAATCTTTTCTTCATACAATAACCCCTGCTTTATTATTCCTATTAAAAAAAATGGTGTGTAGATCTCAACAAAGCATTCAGAAAATGTGATCATTGTAAACTCATTTCAGGTATACCTTCTGTTTCTTTATTCAAGTCCTTATGTCATGTCAGTTCCTACAGGGTCTGTTATCTTTCCTTGGTACCATTGTTCCACTACGTACAACCCACTTTGTTATCCATTTAACTCAGACTCCCCCAAATGTCCACACTTATTTCACTAGTAGAAACTGAAAAATGCATAGGATCAAGATATATAAGGTTTAAGGGGAAAAGTGTAAAAAAGGAAATGATCGGGGACAGATAACATAGGGAGACAATATTACAGAATTTAGATTTTAACCTAAGAGCACTACGGAGTCTTTGAAGAATTTTAGCTGAGCCATGTCAGACTAATTTCCCTTTTAATGTGATAGGTTGTAGTTACATAAAGAGGCAGGCAATATTAACAACGAGGGGCTTTGTATCAGTCTCTTTGGTATTTTAGTTAATATGTAGTTTTTTGGGGGAGGCAGGTCAATACTCTTCTTCTGATACTTTAATTCATTCCCAGGCTTTGTACATTATAGTTGCATCCTGTCAAGTGAAATATAAGTAGCAATTCAAAGTTCAGAGCTACCTGAATTTTCTTGCTTCTGCTTCTTGGATTTGTGAGAATGACAGCTATATTTAGGCTTAAGAATTTAGTCTACTGGAATTAAATACAGGCTTCATGTATTCATCCTTGCTGTTTTTCAGTATGAAATCTTATAAAATGGCATGTAAATGGTTTTAATATCTTATTTTTCTTCCTTTCAAACCTGTAGAGTCAAGGGTCACTAATTTGGGATTAGTTATGATTCTCGGTAAGGCCCTACTGATTCTCGATGACAGCAAGAGACGGCAAGAACCCAGAAAGGAAAAAGGTGATTTAAGAGCAGTGGCCAGGCTTCTGGCAACTGGAATGCTCTGTTGTTAAAGTGACTTTATTGTTAGAAGTTTCTTTGTCTTCATGCAGCACCTGTCACCGCCTAACCAAGACCATGTTTTTCAACACCTGGCATAACATGAAACTACTAGATCATATGAGACCAGTCCTTCAGGAGGTGAGTTGAACTCAGTCCTCCGGTAGGATGGATTGGTGACTGTGGAAGCCCATAAGTGGGTACCAGTTACTGCTAAAATAAACATGCTCAGCCCATCCCTCGAACTGAACCCTGGGTTTTGGGATAGAGCAAAAGAATGAGAATAAGGGATACTGGCTTCAAAAGTCATGTGTGAGTATGCAGTGATTTCCCGTCTGCTCTAACTACACGGACGCAGATACGTGGATTCTGCTGGACCATACCATCCTGGGTCAGTTCCAGTTTTAACTCTACCACAGCTTTCTGTGGAATTTCTTGCAAGTGACTTAACTCTTCTCTAGCCCTTATTTCTTCTTATGAAGGATGAGAGAATTGACTATTTTAAGACTTCCTTCTCAGTTCTTCAGTTACATTGTATTTACTTGACTTAACATCTTACAGTGAAACTTCTAGGTAAAAATGGAAATAACTTTTTAAATCCTATCACTTGTAAAATTGGAAGAAACAGGCTAGTATACCGAAGGGGATATTGTATTGAATGAGGTCCCTAGGTAAATCTCACTTTCTATGGGGCCTGGACCTTCCAAATGTTAGCTCTTTGATTATCAGATTGTCCTCTATACTGAAGGGAGCCTTACATGATAATGAGATGCTACAACTTTGCTTCTACCCCCAGTTTGAATTTAGGTGCACATGTTTAGTGTTTTCATTTTAATATATGGTTGACTTTTGGTGATGCCGTTTAAAGAGATGGGAAGCTTCCTTGTGCATGGGCCTGCTACCCAGCCTGTGATTCCCGACCATTCCTGATGAGCCGTGACTATCCCTCATCAGCCCCTTCCACCCACTCTCGCTCACCGGCCCACCCCCTGACCCCACTTACAGTAATAGGACATGCATTCTGCTCTGTATTCTGGCTGTTAGACGTGTTGGAAATGACCGAGGAGGCTTGTCCCTCCTTGACCACCTAGACAGTTGCTGTATGTGGGACTCGTTTTAAATTAATGTCGTCCAGTCTCTGTTCCTGCCTCCATCAATCCATCTAGAACCCCAGTGGTCTTTATTCCAGACATAATGATGATTTGCCCTGTGGTATCATTGCTGACTCCGCTCCTCCTCTTCTCAACTGCCTTTCTTTCCCCCTCATTTCCCCATACAAAGTCCAGGTATATTTTTGCCCATTTCTTGGCTAGTGTTAGGAAACTTGCAGCGACAGGTGTACAGAACTTAGTGTCTGGTACAAAGTAGTATATTCAGTAAATGTTAGCTGTTTTTAGTCTTGGCCACTTTCTATTAAATGAATCAGATGAAATTGCTGTTTTGTAAGTAAAAGAAGAAATCTAATGTTGGCAGTTTTATATAGTTCAACTTTATAGATATACAGAGTGATGGTTTTTAACCAGGATGCAAATTAGAATTATCTAGTCAGCCTTTTGAAATATGTAAATATACACTGCCCCCATCCTATCCCATTGAATCAGGATCTTCATGCATGGATCCTGGATAAGTACTTTTTTTTTTTTTTTTTTTTAGAGAGTGGGGGCAGTGCACAGAGGGAGAGAGAGAATCCCAAGCAGGCTCCACACCCAGTGTGGAACCCAGTGCTGGGCTCGATCTCACAACCCTGAGATCATGACCTGAGCCAAAATCAAGAGTCTGGCGCCCAACTGACTGAGCTACCCAGGTTCCTCCTGGGTAAATGCATTTTTTCCCAAAGATTTTATTTATTCATGAGAGGCAGAGGGAGCAGCAGGCTCCCCATGGAGCAGGGAGCTCGATGCGGGACTCGATCCCAGGACCCCAGGATCATGATGTGAGCAGATGCTTAACCAACTGAGCCACCTAGGCACCCCATGGGTAAATGCATTTTTAAGAAGCTCCCCCGATGATTCTGATTCATATTCCTGCTAAAATACCTGTCAGAGAATCTTCCCTTCGGGTTGTTTTTCTTTTAATGTGCAAGTTCTTTTATACATACCTGTATGTTTTTCATGTAATCCATTATCTGGTCATGAACTGAAACTATTTTTATGACTCCACAAATTACCATCATTTTTAACTTTCAGATACGATCAAATCTCAAATTAAGATTTATCAGTACTCAATCTTGGGAAGGCAAATCTAGGTGCTATAGGATGTTTTCATGATTTTCAAGGAATTTCCCAAGTCTTTCTTTCCCCTGGTTGTGAAAGGTCACTTCACATTATCTTTCATACAACTTAAACTTAGGATTTTGCACTTTTCCAATATACTCTTGCCTTTTCACACAAAAGAGAATAAACAGTAGTAAGCGGGCCACAGTTCAGTTTAACTTGCCTTGACTCACGTGACTCACAATGGCAGCTTACCCATGTAATTTTAATGTAGCCAAGAGAAAATGGAGGGAGTTTCTTTGAACAGCAGCTTCTCCCTTCACTGATGGTAATTTGTGTCCTGTTCTCTTGTTGTTAACCAGTGTTGTGAAATCTCTGGGTAAGTGGGTTCTAGATAAGCCCAAAGTTACGGGCAAAATTTTTCTGTTAGTTCATTGGCAGCTATAGACAAAAATAGTAAAACACAGAAAAGAGGATTCTGAGCTTTTTTCTACCTCCCGCCACCATGTTCTCTCCGATTTGCATTCCTTCATCATGAAGTGGGCTTGCTTTAGTGGCATGCATACTCTTAAAATACAGAGAAGTTTAAGGTTAGTGTGGCTCCTGAAGAAAAATGACTGTCAGATTTGTAAAGCATTTCATTAAAGTGTATGTATACACTAAACAACATGCAGCCTTTGCTAGTTAGCTCAAAAATGTTTTATCAGGAAGGAATATTGAATTTTACCTAATGCCTTTTTCTTTTCTCTTCTGTTGATTATATGGGTTTTCTCATTTGGCTTATTCATGTGATTAGATCATATTCTAGCATTCTTATTATTAAGCTGTTAGTATTTCTGGGATAAAACACATTTAACTGTAATGGATTATTCATTACTAAGAGGTAAAAATCAGGTATTTGTATTTTATGAAATGTTCTTTAATGAAATTATAATGTGGCCCTTTTTTTGGTATGATTACTGCTATTGTGGTACCACTGGCTTTTATTACCCAAATGAAATGATTTGGGTAGTTTTTCTGTGCAGCCCTTGAGAATTCTCTTTTTATGTTTAAGAGAAATTGCCTTTAAAACTGTCTGGGGCCCGGGGCACCTGGGTTGAGGCTCTGGGCGCTCAGTCAGTTGAGCTTCCAGCTCTGTGCTCAGTGCAGAGTCTGCTTCAGATTCTTCCTCCCTCTACCACTCCCCACTCACACTCTCTCTCTCTCAAATGAATAAATAAAATCTTTAAAAAACAAACAAAAACTGTCTGGGGCCCAAACCCTGTAGAAAGGTCATTCTTATCAGTTTCTTCCATAATGGTAGTAAAGTTTAGATGGTAAACACTTAGGATTTGGATTTTTAAAAATCCTGGCTTCACTCCAACAGTGTGACTTTGGGCACCTTCTAAAAGCTCTCTGTGGCTGAGCTGTAAAATGTGGGTTATAGTTTTAATGTCCTTTAAGAGTTTCTCGAGATACTCAAGTAGTTGAAAAAGTGTCCAACTTAAATACTCAATAAGTGAAAATATTTATTTTCCTCCAATGTTATTATCTTATCTCCCGGTATTTTTTCTCAATTTCCCTTTTTTTCTTTTTCCTGCTTTCCTTGGGATTTTTCTCCCAGCTTCTTGAACCATATGATTGGTTTGAATGCTCTGTATAAGATAGTCCTGGTGGGGCGCCTGAGTGGCTCAGTCGGTTAAGCGATTAAGCGTCTGCCTTGGGCTCAGGTCATGATCCCAGAGTCCCAGGATTGAGCCCTGCCTGGGTCTCCCTCCTTGGTGGGGAGTCTGCTTCTCCCTCTGCTCCTCCCCCGCTCCTGTGCTCACTCTCTCTGTCTCTCAAATAAATAAAATCTTTTTAAAAAGATAAGATAGTCCTAGAAGAAGATAAAAATTCAAAAATATTAACATTGGGTAATAGGACCACACAGGTGACTTTTCCCCTTGTCTCTTTACTCTCAAAGTTTTGTATGATGAGTACATGTTACTTTTTATAATAATGAAAAATTGAAGGAGTACACATCCCATGCATGTGTGTGTATGCACGTGTACGCATACGCACACATGCATACGTTTATGTAGGCGGTTGATCAACACTAATGATAACATTAAGAGTACTCCACAGCATTCAGGATAGCCTTCGGAAGTGAGCCTGTGGTAAAGAGATTTGCAATGGAGAATTTAGTTGATAAATACTCAAGTTGTTATTAAACATAAGTTCAGATCGTCTATTTCTTATATTCATTGTTAGAGTTTTTAATTAAAAACGGTGGTATTTCCTGTCTTTTTGCTGTGCCATACTTATACAGTAAGCATCATAGAGTCCATACCAAAAGCGTAATGGGACTACGTGGATGCCTGGTGCCATGCATAATAGCAAGTCAGAATTTCAGAGGTTACCAGTTTCTGTTTTCTTTCTTTCTGTGTTTTGAATGACTCCCTGTTATTATTTAAAAAGAATTGGCTGCTGGCCCTCCGCTCCGCCCTGCAGCTCCCCACTGCCTTCTCTCCGCCCACCATGGCCCTACTGCACCCCCGGGCCAGGCACGCTGTCCCGGTTCATTGCCACCTTCCACCCAGGCCTTGCTCTGTGGCCTCTGCCAGAGTCAGCTCCTGGTGGACCCATGTGGAAATGGGGCCCCCAACATCCTATCCGGGGAGTCCCAGAAGCCTTCCAGAGAGACACCAACAGCAAAAAGATGAGTCTGGGAGTTGGTGCCTACCGGGATGGTAATGGAAAGCCTTATGTGCTCCCCAGCATCCGGAAGGCAGAGGCCCAGACTGCTGCAAAAAATTTGGACAAAGAATACCTGCCCGTCCTGAGACTCGCTGAATTTTGTAATGCAGCTGCAGAACTAGCCCCGGGTAAGAACAACCAAGTGCTGAAAAGTAGCAGGTATGTCACCCTGAAGACCATTTCTGGAACTGGGGCCTTGAGGAATGGAGCCAGTTTTCTGCAAAGATTTTTTAAGTTCAGCCAAATGTCTTTCTGGGAGCCATCCTGGGAAATCAGGGATGCAGGCATGCAGCCAAAGGTTAATTGATACAATAACCCCAAGATGTGCGGCTTTACTTCACAGGCACTCGGGAGGACACTGAGAATGCCACAGCCAAGTGTTCTCCTGTGTGCCTGTGCCCACAGCCCCGCCGGAGGGGACCCTCGCCCTGAGCAGCGGCAGGAAATCCAGCAGTGGTGAGGAAGAGCAGCACTTCTTGGCATTCTTTGACGTGGCCTCCCAAGGCTTTGCCCGCGGTGATGGCAACAAGGACACCCGGGCTGTACGCCACTTCATTGAACAGGGCATTCATGTTGGTCTCGGCCCATCCTGTTGCCAAGAACAGGGGCCTGTATTGGGAGCACGTGGGAACCGTCACTGGTCGGCCAAGATGCTGAGGCAGCCAGAAGCTTGGAGTCACGGTTAAAGATCTTGATCCGTCCCATGTATTCCAACTCTCCCTGATCAGTGGGGCCCAGATTGCCTCGACCATCCTGACCAGCCCCATCCTGACCAGCCCCGACCTGGGAAAACAACGGAGGCAGGAAGGGAGGCAGGAAGGGAGCGTGCGGACTCTACTGGTCTCCGGCCTCAAGAAGGATGGCTCCTTCCACACTAGCAGCACATCACTGACCGGATTGGCGTGTTCCGTTTCACAGGCAGAGAGGCCAAGGAGTTCTCCGTCTGTATGACAGAGGACAGCCGCATCTCTGTGGCAGGGGGCTACCTTGCCCTGCCTTTCACTAGGTCGCCAAGTCATTTCCCTGGTGCCCGGGAACAGAGACAACCTTCCCATCTCTGGCCTCCGCTGTTGGGAGAGTCACATGGAGGAAGAAGGATGGTGGATGGTGGCGAGCCGGTCACTTCTTTCAACCACAGGACTTAACACTCAACCACTGAATGTGTTTCTCAGAAAAGAACATGTCGTGGAATAGGGCAGGGGCATCTGTGCGGGGGAAACATTGTGGCTCAAAACCAAACTCCTGCTCATCCTTTAACTCCAGCTCTTCCAAAAGAGTTTACATGTACAAGAAAGACCTAGCCCACCAAAAAACACAAAAAGCAAAAAACTCTCGATATACCATTGCGATGTTCCAGAAGCTTTCACTGCTGCACATGATGGTGTTGGGGGCACCTCTGTAGATCCAGCCTGAGCATAGCACCTATGGGAGGTGTTGCGGGAAGACCCGGCTCTAGCATAAGCAGGCAGCCTCTTGTTTGTCCTCCCGTGACTGAGCAAGCTGATTGGCCGCAGACCTCCTTACAGAAATCGTGTTGCATGAAAACCAGCAAGCGTGCTGCCACTGCATGAGGAAAATAAAAGATGTCGTTTTCTGTCTTATTTAAGAAAGTGAAAAGGTTCTTCTTTTTAATACTTTCAGGCATTTTAATGTTCCTGTCTTCTCCCTTAGCATTGCTGTTCTTTGCCTTAGGCACAGAGATCAGTAACTAGCCTAGGTTCTCATCCTGTTAAAAGAGCTGTAGTAGAGGTTAATTGGTACAAAGGGAACTTCTCTTTATTGCTGTAGAGTTCATCTTTAGCTTGAAATCCCTAGTTTATGGGGCATCTGAGTGGCTCAGGCAGTTGAGCATCCCACTTCAGCTCAGGTCATGATCCTGGGACTTGGAGGATCCAGCCCCGTGTCAGGCTCCCTGCTCAGCCTGGAGTCTGCTTCTCCCTCTCCCTCTGCCCTTCCCCCTGTTTGTGCATGCTCTCAAATAAATAAAATCTTAAAAAAAAATAAACTCTTGGTTTATAAAAATAGTTTCAGTACTTAATTTGCAGAGCACGACTGATCAGTATGGCCCTTGGTAAATTCTTAGTTTTAGCTAACCTGTCTCAGTGCTATAAAGAACACATTTTTTAAAAAAATCACTTCAGTTCTTCTCTATAGCAGCAGTGAAGACTACTGGCTCTCCTTTCTCTTTTCTCCCACTTGTGCCTCACTCCTCCTCCTTTTCTGTGCCAGATATTGCCTAATCTTAACTTTTTTCTTTATTTATGGTTAGTTGGTCACTCATTTCAGGAAACCTATTTATTCTTAAAATTGGTAGTGGATAATTGTATTCTTTAAAACTGAGGCTAATTTGGGGCCCCTGGGTGGCTCAGTCAGTTAAGCATCTGCCTTTGGCTCAGGTCATGACCCCAGAGTTTTGGGATCGAGTCCCCGTATCACGGTCCCTGCTCAGCGAGGAGTCTGCTTGTCCCTCTCATTCTGCACCCCCCCCCCCGCCCCGGCCCCACTCGTGCTCTCTTGCTTGCTCTCTTTCAAACAAATAAATAAATAATCTTAAAAGATAAAACTGAGGCTAATTTTAATTGGATGTCTTTGAGATTTTCATAGTTTCTGAATTTGAAGTATTTGGGGATTTCAAGTAAGCCAACAAAGAATTTTAACTCAAGTTTGTAGTGAAAGCCAATAGACTGACTCCTCTGTGTCCCTGACTCCCAGTGAGATGACAGAGGAAAATAAAGTTTACAGACAGAAATTTGTAAATTCATGACAGCACTGAAAATGGGAACAGATGGATGACCATCAGCAAAGCAAAGATTTCCCAGGTTTTAAAGATTTTATTTATTTATTTGACAGAGAGAAACATAGCGAGAGAGGGAACACGAGCAGGGGGAGTGGGAGAGGGAGAAGCAGGCTTCCCGCCGAGCAGGGAGCCCAGTGCGGGGCTCGATCTCAGGACCCTGGGAGCATGACCTGAGCCGAAGGCAGACGCTTAATGACTGAGCCACCCAGGTGCCCCCTTCCCAGGTTTTAGAAGGCAGAAGACAGATGGCATTGATGGATGAACCGGGGTGGAGGAAGCCCCAGTCCAGCATACCCATGAGGAAAAGCTGCAAGTGGAATCTCTCCTTCCCCATAGATTGCTGAAGAGACTTTCAGCTGAGTCAGTAGGAACAGAGCAGAAGAGATGGTAGGACATGGTATTATGCATGTATGCATTAAGAGCTAACTGGGTGTTCTGCCCACACACCCAGCCCGTACAAATGTTGCAACAGCATTGGTTCCCATGCTAATTTTGGAAATCTGCTTTCAAAAAAAGTTTCTTTTTAAACTCTCAGCCTGAGGAGGACTAGGAGTTCCAGTGAAAGTGTTAGTGACCCAAGGTAAACTCTTCTTGTTTGGATATTTGGAGAAGAATCCAACCTGTCATCCTGTTGCTTGCCCAAGAACCTTGAAGTGAAGTGTGTCTGTTAAAATGCCAGTGAACATGGAGTCTCCAGATCTGTAATGGGAAGTATATCTACCCACCACCAGAGGAAACCTGCTATGGTGGCCTGGGGAAGCTAGAGGAAAGAAAGCCTAGCCAATGGGGACATGAAATTATATAAAATGTAATACGATACTATTGCCAGATTAGTACAGGATATGAATTAACAATTCACAAAATAAATACATGGAAAAAATATTCACACTCTTCATGTAATCAAAGATGGAAGAGAAATAACAGATCTTTTTCCTAATATATAAATAGCAGGTTTTTTTAAAGAATACTAATCGCTAATAGGAATATCGTGAACAATTTTACAGTCCTTTTGAAAAGGAGTTGGACATTATGCCTAATAAACCTTTAAACAATCCATTCATTCATTTCTGTTTCTTAGAGTCTACCTCATGAAAAGCATTTTAGGTGTAGAAATAGATGGTCATTCATTGTTACACTGAAGAATTCTAACCGGCTATAACGTCTTCTGTTACAGGACTTGGTAAGTAAACTGCCGTACATCTACAGAATGACATATTAAGTAGCCATAAGAATTACAGCCATGAAGTCAACAAAATAACACTGAAAAACAAGTATGACTTGAGTGGAAAGGGATGCAGAAAGCAAACTTGTGTGTTACAACTTAACCTCTTCCCACCATGTCTCAGTACTTGATTGTGAGATCCTTGAAGTCAGGGATCCTGACTTGCTTATCTCTGTGCCCATCCGCTGCTGCCCCCTGATGCCTAGCATGGTACCTGACTCTCAGTAATTATATATTGACTCAGAAGATGGGCATAGGAAAAAGAAACAGGAAGGAAATCCAAAAATAAGCCAAAAGATCAGAGAAGCCACTTGACACAGAGAAAGCTAGCTTACTAATGAAACATGTGTTGAAAAGCAGAATTTAACATGTCTTCATGTGAACTTAGATTCCTTAAAAATATTTCGTGACTATTTACTCTGAAAGTTTTTGTCAGTATTTCTTCTAATATCTAGGGTTTTTTCTTCTAATATCTAGGGTGGTTTTTTTTTAAGATTGGCTTATTTTATTTTAGAGAGAGCGCAGGGAGAGGGCAGAGTGGGGAGAGAGAAACTCAAGCAGACTCCACTCTGAGCGCGGAACCCAACACCGGCCCAATCGCACAACCCCAAGATCACAACCTGAGCCAAAACCAAGAGTCGGTCGCCTAACTGACCGTACCACCCAGGCGTCCCTCTAATGTCTAGGTTTGATATAAGTCTTATTTACTTGAATGATTTTTAAGCTGGATCATTCAGACATGATTAATTCAATTCTTTTTTCTGGTTACATTTTTTAAAATAGCAAGGCATTCATAGACAATATGAAGTTCATAAATCTATCAGTAAGAGAAACTGTAACCGTATATATCTATACCTAATTTATAGCTCATACACAGTAGAACCTGAAGCAGATATAAGTTACCCAAATTATACTTTTTTATTAGATCTGTTAAGCATCCAGGCTCTGAGTATTATTTCTTTATCCAGTTTTGTAGCTGGTAAATTCAGTAAATAACACTTAATGTATTTAATTTTCAAATAAGTAACATATCCGCATGGTTCAAAATTCAAATGATTACTATCTGTTATGTATCCTTCCAGAGTTACCATAGCAGTACAGAAGCAAAATGTATATTGTTTATAATTATTAATTATTTACTGTTTTCGTAAACTACATAATCTTATTTCAAAAGCACGTTTAGGGGTTCAAAGAGAAGTGTTAAAATAGCTGTAAATAGTAGTTTATCAGTTTTTTACCTTTCGGGTTCCGCCCTGTTACTTATTTCTCAACATTATTGAAATCAAGTAATAAAAGGATGCCTGGGTGGCTCAGTCGGTTAAGCATCTGCCTTCAGCTCAAGTCATGATCTCAGGGTCCTGGGATCGAGCCCCACATCGGGCTCCTTGCTGGGCAGGGAGTCTGCTTCTCTTTCTCCCTGCCCCTCCCCCCTACTCATGCACTCTCCATCTCTTTCACTCTCTCTCTCTCTCAAATAAATAAAGTCGTTAAAAAAAAAAAAATCAAGTCATAATATGGTAACAAAACCACTGAGGCCTGGGTGAAAAAAAACACTTAGGCTATACTTAGATTCTTGTTTTAAATTATTTTGCTCTATTAAAAGATCAGTATTGATTTCCATTATTTCCCTGCATGAACCCTTCTTACCACCTACCCCTCTCCCCCCAACAAAAGGCCGCTCATTCCTCCTCTTTTCCTTACCCATCATGTCCATTCTAGCCAGAGAGTTGGGTGATTTGGCTTGAACTTTCCCCTTTACCTCTCACATCTAACCTGTCCCCAAATTGGTTGAGTATCTCTTGAATCCATCCTCACCTTCTCCCTGGTCCACACTCAAGTCCACGTGGCCCTCTAGCCTTCCAGCCGTTCTGCCTGCCTCTGAGTCATAGTCTCAGTCTTCAAAACTCCCAGTGGGTCTCCACTGCTCTGAGGACAAAAATCTAAATTCCTGGTACATCAGGTTCTATTTCTGGCCCTTTTTACTTCTTCTGGCTTCATCTCTCACTCGTTTACCTGGTTGGCTAGTGCTTTGTCTTTTAAGTCTCAGCCCTCACTTCCTCATTTGTTCTAGAGAATTTTTGTTAGTTTTAACTGTGGCAAGGGCTTTACCTTTGTGCTGCTGTTAGTAATTTTGCCCTGACTGGTGGCAGAATGTATGCTGCATAGAAAGGTAGGATCTTCTAAAAAGATGCTTAAAAAGATGAATGTTTATGTTACGCATACTTACTCTATTAGACATCTTCCATATGCTGTTTTATTCATGTTAACCTTGGCTTTCCAAACAAGCCGAGACCCAAGGAGATAAAGTAATTCGAGCCTTTGTGATTTTAAGTCTGTGCTTTGATATCTGACATGTTTGGCAAATCATATAAATAAATTTTATTATTCAGACAAGGGAAAATGTTAGGCCATCTTTAAGTGGTTTCCAGCTACTGTATCTTTAAAACAGTATTACTTTCCTTAGTTCAGTCTTTATGATAATTTTGTATTCTCCTTATTCAGTGCAGCTTGAATAATTGGAAAATATTATGTTGTTACATTTTAAAAATAAAACAGCGCCTCAAAAATAAAACTTTCCGACTTTGAATGTTGCTCATATAGAGCTTGATTGTATCCTTTAAAGTGAAGGAAGACCTCCTGAGACTTTAGGGTGACAGTTACTACTAATGTTATATTTCACCTGGACTTCCTTCCACCTTCTCTTTTTAATAATGACTAATTACTAAGGTTTTGTTTATAAATATTCAAAACAGTAGTTTCTTTGTCACTTAATATTTGTCAAAGATATATTGGAATTCTAAAAGTATGAAACAAAAAAAATGATGAATGGGACTCTGTCAAAATTAAAAGCTGCTCCTCTTCAAAAAATGTGTAAAGAAAATGAAAAGAGGGGCACCTCGGTAGCTCAGTTGGTTAAGCGACTGCCTTCAGCTCAGGTCATGATCTCAGGGTCCTGGGATCGAGCCCCGCGTCGGGCTCCCTGCTCGGCGGGAAGCCTGCTTCTCCCTCTGACCCTCCCCCTGCTTGTGTTCCCTCTCTCGCTGTGTCTCTCTCTGTCTTATAAATAAAATCTTTAAAAAAAAAAAAAAATGAAAATGAAAAGATAAGCCACAGACTGGGGGAAAATATTTTCTGGTAAAGGATTTTGTTCCAGAAAATGTAAAGAACTGAAAAAACAAAAACCCAATTTTTATAAACGGGCAAAAGATTTGAACACCAAAGACATAGATGGCAGACAACCACATGAAGATATGCTTGCTATTAGGAAAATGCAAATTACAACCACAGTGAAATACTACTACTCGTCTACTAGACTGACAGTACCAGAGAGAAAGCAACTACAAGTCGCGTACATGTTAGTGGAAATGCAGAAGGGTACAGCCACTTGGAAAATATATTTAAACACAAATTTACCATGCAGTTTAGCAATCCTATTCCTAGGTATTTACCCAAGAGAAGTAGGAAAAAAATATATATATTTATACACACACACACACACACACACACACAAAGACTTCTATGTGAATGTTTATAGCTTCTTCATCCTTAACATCTTTTAAATGGAAACAACCCAAATAAATGTGAATAGATAAATAAATTGTGCTATTTGCAGGCAGCTGAATACCATCCAACATTAAAAAAAGATAATATGCACTCCTGGTACATGTAACAATATGGATGTATCTCAAAAGCCATAGCTAAGTAAAAGAAACCAGGTACAAAAGGTTACGTACAATATGGTCCATTTATATAACGTTCTGGAAAAGGTCGTAGGAACTGAAGTTGGATCAGCGGCTGCCAGGGGATGGGGTCATGGGGGAAGATTGACTGCAAAGGGATAAGAGGAACCTTTTGGGGGGGATGGAAATGTTATATATCTTGATTGTGGTGGTGGTTACATGACTCTATACATTTATCAAAATTCATTAAAAGGGTGATTTTATTGTATGTAAACCAAACTGCCTTTAAAGAAAAAGTTAAAGCCAGTTTTCAACATCAGAAACTATTTTCACAAATTTAAGGGTAAAGAAAATTCTAGGAGGTAGATCCGATGACTCCTAAATCAGGTCCTTTGTCTTTTGAGTCAGTGGTGTTTGTTTTTTTATTGTAAATAAATTCTTAGATATTAAAAAATAATAGTCTTTTTTTATTAACAGGATTTTGTGCCTTTACCAATATATGATCTTCTTTCCCCACAACAGGATCTATCTTCATTTATTTGAATCACTCTTTATAAAGTTAGTACATTATTAAATTGTCTTCATGTGTATCTTAGACAGTTTGTGTCAGTCTTATGTACCCTTTGTGAGTGCTGTTGTAAATTCAGTCTTTTTTTCCATTATATCTATATATTTTTTTTTTTTTAATTGTTAGACATTTGGTTGTTTCCAGTTTTTGGCTACTGTGAATAAAACTGTGAACATTCTTTTTTTTTTTTTTTTTTTAGATTTTATTTATTTATTTGACAGAGAGAGACACAGCAAGAGAGGGAACACAAGCAGGAGGAGTGGGAGAGGAAGAAGCAGGCTTCCCGCGGAGCAGGGAGCCCAATGTGGGGCTCGATCCCAGGACCCTGGGATCATGACCTGAGCCGAAGGCAGATGCTTAAAGGCTGAGCCACCCAGGCGCCCCAAAACTATGAACATTCTTGTACAAGTCTTTTTGTGGACATATATCACTTGGGTAAAGCATAGGAGTAGAACTTTGGGTCATAGGGTATGTATATGTTTAGCTTTTTGAGAAATCACCATTTTTCAAAATGATTATACCATTTTTATACTCCCATCAGCAAGGCATAAGAGTTCTGATAGTTCATCATCCTTGCCTGCATCCAATGTTGACTTTTTAATTTTAGCTATTCTAGTGGGCATGAAGTAGGATATCCTTGTGACTTTAATTTGAATTTTCCTCTAATGTTGAGCTGTTTTTAATGAGCTTTTTGGCCAAAAAAATATCTTTTATGAAGTGTTTATGAAGGTCAAGTATTATGCCCAGTTTTTATTGGGTTGCTTATAATTTTTTCATGACTTTGTTGGAGTTATTTATATATTCAGGATGCAAGTCCTTTGACAGACATAATAAGTTGCGAGTATTTTCTCCCAGCCTGTGGCTTACCATTTAATTTTCTTAACAACCTCTTCTGATGAGCAGAGGATTTTAGTTTTGATAGTCCAGTTTTTCAGTTTTTTCTTTTGTACTTCATATATTTTGTGTCCTCTCTAAGAAGAAATCTTCTTCTCCCTCAGGGTCTCAAAGGTATTTTCCTGTTTTCTGAAAACTTCATATGTTCGCTTTACATTTGAGTCTATCATACATATCAAATTAATTTTTTGATACAGTGTGAGAAATGCATAGAGGTTCTTTTCTCCCAAGGTTTATACAGTTGTTCCAGGACCATTTGTTGAAGATTGTCATTTCCCCCATTTAATTGCTTTGCCCCTTCTTCCATTATACGTTCTAACTGGTTATTTGAAAAGAAATTTATTTTTTATATAACATATTTGTTAACAGAACCATTTATCCTTTGAAATCTCTTATAATAGCAATTTTTCAATTGATTCCTTTGGCCTAAGTATGAAATCATGTTCAGTTAATAATGATCATTTGCTCCTTATTTCTCTTTCTGATGCCATCAGATGCTACTTCCAGAACAATGCTAAAAGGAGTGATGATAGTGGGCATTCTTACCTTACTCCTGACAAAAACATTAGTGGAAGTGCTTTTATTTTATCATGAAGCATGATGAGATTTTTAGGGTTTTGGTTTTAAGGTCGCCAGTTTCTGTATTGTGTGAGTACCAATAAATTTCTACTTTGTTAAGGGTTTTTATTAGTAGTGGACTTTTGAGTTTTATCAAATATTCCAGATCTTATGAAGATACTAATATTATTTTCATCTATTAATATGAGGAATTATATTGACTTCCTAAAATATAAAGCTGTTCTTGCAATATGTGGTTGAATCCCACTTGGTCACTTTGGTTTATTCTTCTAATGTGCTGGATTCTATATGGTAACATTTTTTTATTTCAAGTGTTTACACTGTATTCACATGATAGGTCAGTTAATCTACATTTCCTCTAGTCTCTCTTTGTTAGGATTTCATCGATGTTAAGCTAGTTCTCTGAGGAGGATTTGGAAGCTTTTTCTGGAACAGTAAATAGTATTGATAATACCTGTTCTTTAAATGGCTGGAAAATTATACCAGTGATATTATTTGTGCCTGGTAATAAACCTTATTAGTCTTAAATCCCTTTCAAGAAAGAATAGTGTGTCTTATTTCCTTGGTCAAGTATACTCTAACTCTTCTAAAATTGTTAATTTTATACTAAATTCCTGGGGTTTTTTACTGAGCAGATATTCTTAATGCAGATAGTGAGTGTCATGGGTGAGTTTGCATGAAATACCTTACATTTTGAGAAAAAGTCACTAATTTGGCTTCTACCTACTTGTGATTAGTAACGGTGTGATAGGAACTGAACTTGAGTGATCATAAACCTTTAATGCACTATTGAAATTGGAGGGAAGGTGAATGTTTCATTTAATTTCTTTAGTACAAGGAATCTCTTGTTAAGAACTTTTACAGCTAATATTTTTGTTAGACTAAAGCCTAATAGTGCCTTTATTAGGAAAGTCTAAAGACAATAATGAACTCTGGAAATATGAAGATTGTTGGGATTTTTGGTTTTGGTGGGCAGGGACTGTTTGATACCTTACTTGGTAAGAGTATTCCTCATTCAGTATTGGAGAACTAGATGGATCGTTTGTTAGAAAGTTTCTTAAAGTTTAAAATAGAGAATTTAGAATTTGGATTGAAGATTTGTAGTCTGAAGCACCTTGCCCTTTCTGTACGTGCTAGGCTGAGTAATGGCCCACAATATCCATGACCTAATCCCTGGAATCTGTGAATGTTACTTTCTGTGGCAAAAGGGACCTTACAGGTGTGATTAAGTTAAGGATCTTAAGATGGGATACTTATTCTGGACAATCTGGGTGGGCCTTAAATGTAATCATAAGTGTCCTTTTTAAGAGGGAGATAGAAGGGGGGTTGACTACGGTAGAGTGACCACAGAAGCAGAGATTGCAGTGATGCAGCTACAGAATTTAAATCTTTTTGCAAAGGGATTTAAGACTGTTTAGGGCCAAGGGAAGCCAGTCTCTAAAAACTGGAAAAAGCAAGGAACAGATTCTCCCCTGGAGCATCCAGAAGGAATCTGCACAGCTGACACCTTGATTGAGTCTTAAGACTCATTTTGGATTTCTGGCAATCAGAAGTGTTAAGACAATAAATGTGTATTATTTGAAGCCTCTATAGGTTTGTGGTGATTTGTTACAGCAACCACAGGAAACTCATACCGTGCGGCTACCTGTCCACTAAAGCTCAGTGGCAAGGCCTCGGCCTGTGGAGTTCACAGTGCCTTTGTGGGTGGAGGGAGGGAAAGAAGGAAGGCAGAGAGGGAGGGAAAATCAGGGAATTCGTATTTTACATGAATATTTTGAGCATGGTTATAGGTGTCTAGTTTCTGAATGAAGCAGAGAAAAACAGTAAGATCGAAAACTTGAAGCCCACCCATAACCAAACAGGTTCTATAGTATTATTCTAGGACATCACTTTTAAAAAATTGAACAGTAAAAGGTAGAAGATAATTGAGAAACCAAATAAACCAAACCATTTGAAATTCAAGAATCCCTATCTCGTAAGTTGAGGGGGGAAACCCCTGCACACACATGGAGATGTCATATTTTAATTAAAATGTAGATTCAGTCCTTCAATTCCTAGTTTGGATGAAAGTTCCAACAAGGTAGTTAATTGCACTTTTGCCAGGTGGATGCAAGAAATAAACAAGCTTATATTGTTAATTTTATGACTAATTTTAATTCTTTATTTAAAACAAGTTGTATATACACATGATACAAAATTCAGAATGCAAAAAAATGGTATGCAGTGAAAAGCCGTTGTCCCACTTCTATCCACCAGTGACCTCATTTCCATCCTCACTGGCAACCCTGTGTTACCATTATTTTATATTGTTCCAGATACAATAAACAAGTAAATTCCTAAATAAGAATCTTCCTCATCTGTGTATGCGGTTCATAGCATACGAGGTACATTGTTCTAAATCTTGTTTTTTACACTTTAACAATATGTTAGAGCTCCCTCCATATCACTGGGTAAAGAGCATCCTTGTGTTTTGTGGTTGGGGTTATTCCCTGTATCCAGCTTACACTCCCACTGCAGCGAATGAATGTGCCCGTTTCTTTACACCAGGGATAGATAAACTGTCTGTAAAGGGCCAGAAGTAAACATTTTAGACTTGTGGGCCACATACATTCTCTGTTGTATATTCTTGGTTTGATTTGGTTTGGTTTGTTTACAGTCCTTCAAAAACAAAACCATTGTTAGCTCACGGGCCATCCAAAAAGCAGGCCAAGGGGCTATCGTTTGCTGACCTTTGCAAACATACTGTTATCAACCCGTTGGGCAAAACAGTGGTGTCCCAATGTAATTTTATTAGTATTTCTCTTATCAGCAAAGTTGAGCATGTTAGAGCCATTTATATTTCCTTTCCTGTGACTATTCATATCTTTTGCCCATTTTCCTATAGTTGTTGATCTTATTTATAGTAACGTTTTATATAGGGAAATTATCTCTTTGAAATGAATTGCAAATATTTTCCTCAGTTTTATCTTTATCTTTTTACTTCGCTTGTAGAAGATTTTGTCATGTAGAAATTGTTTTGAGTAGTAAAATTTGTCAGTTATTTGATGATGAGTGCTCTGCAGTAATTCATGCCTTTCCCATTCTGAGATTATCAAACAGTTCTTTCAGGGTTCTCCCCGCCCCCCCCCACCCACCCCCTCCCCCCGCCCAGGTGCTTTTGTGATATTTTTTTTTTTAAGATTTATTTATTTATCAGAGAGAGAGAGAGAGAGAGCGTGCGTGCACGAGCGGGGGAGGGGCAGAGGGAGAGAGACTCTCAAGCAGACACCCTGTTAAGGGAGGAGCCCACCGCACAACCCTGAGATTGTGACTTGAGCCGAAATCAAGAGTCGGACGCTTAACCAACGGAGCCACCCAGGCGCCCCGGTGCTGTTGTGATTTTATCATCTAAATCTTTGATCCACTTACAGTTTATATTGGTGTGAGGAGAATGGATCCAACTTTATTTTTTTCCAGATGGCTCACCAGTTGTCCCCATACCGTTTATTGAATTATCCTCCATGCTCCCCTTCCCCCCTCCATTTGAAATGCCACCTTTATTACGCACTAAACTATAGTATGTATTCAGATCTATTGCTGTATATTCTGTTCCATTGATCTTTCTAGACAGGCTTTGCTTTTGAATTACAACTCCCTCAGTGAATTGCTGTGTGATCATATTTCATTGAGGAAATATAGATGCAGTTAAATAAAGAAATGATCAAATCTGTCTGCAACCTTCGCCTATACCCCTGTTCTTCGCTTTACCTCCCCTCCTGTTAAAAAGGAAGAGATGGCCCTCCTCCTGCGTGACCCTTCTCCATTCCTCTGGCCCACTATTAGAGGTACTTTGCCCCTGGAAGCACCCTCTCTTCTACATCATTAATTTCTCTTTTATTTACTTATTTTTGAAGTATAATTAACATATAGTGTTATGTTAGTTTCAGGTGTACAGTATAATGGTTCAGCAATTCTATACTTTACTCAGTGCTCATCACAATAAGTGCACTCATTTTTTTTTAAGAGAGAGTATGGGGGGCTGGTGGTGAGGGGCAGAGGGAGAGGGAGAGAATCTTAAGCAGGCTCCACGCCCAGCACGGAGCTGGACACGGGGCTCGATCTCATGACCCTGAGATTATGACCTGAGCCAAAATCAAGAGTCAGACGCTTAACCGACTGAGCCACCCAGGTGCCTCGGTAAGTGCACTCTTAATCCCCTCTGTTTATTCACCCATCCCTCTACCCACCTCCCCTTGGGCAGCTACCAGTTTGTTCTCTGTATTTAAGAATCTGAGTTTTTGTTTGTCTCTTTTTCTTTGTCTCTTTTGTTTCCTAAATTCCATGTATGAGAGAAATTATATGGTATTTGTCTTTCTCCTACTGATTTATTTCACTTAGCATTATACCCTCTAGGTGTTTTCGTGTTGTTGCAAATGGCAAGATCTCATTGTTTTCATGGCTGAATAATATTCCATTGTATACACAATTTAGCACATCTGCTTTATCCATTCATCTGTCAGTGAACACTTGGCTTGCTCTCATATGTTGCTTATTATATATAATGCTGCAATAAACATGGGGTGCATATCTTTTTGAATTAGTGTTTTCCTTCTCTTTGGGTAAATTCCCAATTAGTGGAATTACTGGATAATATGGTCATTCTATTTTTAATTTTTTGAGGAACCTCCATGCTGTTTTCCACAGTGGCTATGCCAATTTGCATTCTTACCAACAATGCAATGAGGGTGCCTTTTTCTCCACATCCTCTCCAATACTTGTTTCTTATGTTTTTGCTTTTGGCCATTCTGACAGGTGTGAGGTGATACCTCAGTGTGGTTTTGATTTGCGTTTCCTTGATAACTAGTGATGATGAGCATCTTTTCATGTGTCAATTGACGACTTTGTCTATACGTCTTTGGAAAAATGTTCGAGTCCTCTGCCCATTTTTTAATCAGATTGTTTGATTTTTTTTGGCATTAAGTTGTATAACTTCTTTGTATGTTTTGGTTCCTAACCCCTTATTAGATATATCATTTGCAAATATCTTCTCTCATTCAGTAGGTTGCATTTTGTTTTGTTGGTTTCTTTTACTGTGCAAAAGCTTTTTATTTAGGTCAAATCCCAGTAGTTTACTTTTGCCCATGTTTCCCTTTCCTGAGGAAACACATCTAGAAAAATGTTTCTACAGATGATATGAAAGAGATGACTGCCTGTTTTCTTCTAGGAGTTTTATAGGTTTTTTTTGTTTTTTTTTTTGTTGTTGTTGTTTTTTTTTAAAGATTTTATTTATTTATTTGACAGAGAGAGACACAGCGAGAGAGGGAATACAAGCAGGGGGAATGGGAGAGGGAGAAGCAGGCTTCCCGCGGAGCAGGGAGCCCGATGCGGGGCTCGATCCCAGGACCCTGGGACCACGACCTGAGCCGAAGGCAGACGCTTAACAACTGAGCCACCCAGGCGCCCCTAGGAGTTTTATAGTTTCAGGTCTCACATTTAGGTCTTTAATCCATTTTGAGTGTTTTTTTTTTTTTTCCCCATTTTGAGTTTATTTTTATGTATGGTGTAAGAAAGTGGTCCAGTTTCATTCTTTTGCATGTAGCTCTCCAGCTTTCCCAGCACTATTTGTTGAAGAGACTGTCTTTTCCCCTTTCCGTATTCTTGCCTCCTTTGTTGAAGATTAATTGACCATATAATCATGGGTTTATTTCTGAACTGTCTATTCTGTTCCATCTGTCTGTCTGTTTTTGTGCCATACTGTTTTGATTACTACACCTTTGTAGTAAATCTTGAAATATCCAGCTTTGTTCTTTCTCAAGACTCCTCTGGCTACTCAGGGTTTTTTGTGGTTCCATGCAAATTTTAGTATTATTTGTTCTACTTCTGTGAAAAATGTTGGTATTTTTATAGAGATGGTATTAAATCTGTAAATTGCTTTGGGTAGTATGGACATTTTAATAATATTGGCTCTTCCAGTCCATAAGCATGGAATATCTTTCCATTTGTGTCATCTTCAATTTCTCTCATCAGTGTTTCATAGTTTTCAGAGTACAGGTCTTTCACCTCTTTGGTTAAGTTTATTCCTAGATATTTGTTTGTTCTTGGTGCAATTGTAAATGGGATTGTTCTCTTAATTTTTCTTTCTGCTACTTCAGCATTAGTGTATAGAAATGCAACACATGGGCGCCTGGGTGGCTCAGTCGTTAAGCGTCTGCCTTCGGCTCAGGTCATGATCCCAGGGTCCTGGGATCGAGGCCCACATCAGGCTCCCTGCTCGGCGGGAAGCCTGCTTCTCCCTTTCCTACTCCCCCTGCTTGTGTTCCCTCTCTAGCTGTCTCTCTCTCTCTCTCTGTCAAATAAATAAAATCTTTAAAAAAAAAAAAAAAAAAGAAATGCAACACATTTCTGTATATTAATTTTGTATCCTGCACCTTTACTAAATTCATTTATCAGTTCTAGTAGTTTTTTGTTGGTCTGCAGGATTTTCTCTATATCGCATCATGTCATCTGCAAATAGTGAAAGTTTTACTTCTTCCTTACTAATTTGGGTGCCTTTTTTCTTGTCTGATTGTTGTGGCTAGGATTTCTAGTACTATGTTGAATAAAAGTGGTGAGTGGACATCCTTGATCTTAGAGGAAAAGCTCTCAGTTTTTCACCATTGAATATGATGTTAGCCGTGGGTTTTTCATGTGGCCTTTATTATGTTGACATATGTTCCCTCTAAACCTACTTTGTTGAAAATTTTTATCATGAATGGATATTGTACTTTGTCAAATGTTTTTTCCTGCATCTATTGAGATGACCATCTGGTTTTTATCCTTTCACTTGGTAATGTGTTTCTGCCTCTTTTAGATGATTGTCATATGAACATCCATTAATAATGTTTTAAAAGCAACCAAACAATAAATTTGTCCATCTATGGCCTCACTTCTTCATCTTCAGAGTAAAAGTGCACTTCTGTACCTCTTGTTTTCTCTTCAACCAACTCCATCCGGGCTGTGGTTCCTACCACATTGGTGAAATGACTCTTCCCAAGGTCATTAGCAACCTCCATCTTGCCAAATCTGGTAATCTCTTATCTTATCTATCTTATATATCTTACGGTAAATCTCTTATCTCGTCATATCTCAGCTCAGTCTCCCAGCAGATTTGACATTTAACCACCTTCTGACTATACAGTCACTGGATTTTCTCCTGAGTGGCCACTTCTGAATGAGACTGCTGGGTTGTCTTAGGAATCTCTCCTCTGCTGCCTTTTCCTGTCTGTCTTCATCTTATCCCCAAGTGACTTCATTCAGATTTGTGACTTTAAATACATCTGTAAACTGGTACACCTGGGTGGCTCAGTTGGTTAAGCGTCCAACTCTTGGTTTCAGCTCAGGTCATGATCTCAGGGTGGTGAGATCAAGCCCCACGTCAGGCTGCGCACTCACTGGGGAGTCTGCTTGAGATTCTGCCTCTCCCTCTGCCTCCCCCACATGCGTGTGCATGCTTTCTCTCTCAGATAAATAAATAAATAAATAAATAAATAAATAAATAAATAAATAAATAAAATCTTTAAATACATATGTAAACTAACCTTCAAATCTTGTGTCCATCTCTACCCTCACTCCTGAATTCCAGACTAGAACGTCCAGTTTCCTTTTCAATTCCCAGCTGGAGCAGAGCTTAGGATTTCTTTCGCAGACCTATTCCTTCCTGTCTTTTTCCATGTTCGGTGGTGGCACCACCACACATCCAGTACTTTTAGAAGATACTCTTGTTCCCCCCGCCCCCCTGCCATCTCCCCCACGTCAGCTGTTTCTCCAGAAGTACGCCAGGTAGCATAGCAGTTGGGAGAGCCAGGCTGCCTCAGTTTGAGTCCTGACTCGGCCTTGAGCGAGTCAACTTCTGTGATCCTCAGCTTTCAAATGAAATTAAGATAGTACTTCTCACAGGACTGTTCATTCATAACATGTGGTACCCAACTGAATTGGTATGTGTAAGGTGCTCTGAGCAGTGCCTGGCACTGGTGAGTGCTCAGTAAAGGTTTGTCGGTGTTGTCCCCAGTATAGATAGTATTGATAGTTATGCAAGTACTAGTTACGGGGGCCTAGTAGTATCACCATTTGGGCTGCAGCTGCCGTAGGCCAAGCATCTGCCCTCTCTTAAGTGGACTGTGAGACAGCCTCCTGGGCCCTCCGCTCCTGCACCTCTCCCAGCCACTCTCTACACACCAGCCAGGCTAATCTTCTTAAAGGTATAAGTGCAATTATGTCACTATCTTGCTTAAAAACTCTCCAGGAGCTTCCCTTACAATTAAAATTAAACTCTGACACCTTTCCATGGCCTGCAAGGCTTTTTGTCAGTTGGCCTCTTCTACCTCTCAGTCTCACCTCCTGTTACTCTCCCCACTGTTGCTCCGAAGGCTCCATCCACTCAGGACTTCGGCTTGGTCCCTAAAACATGCCAGACTCTCCCATTTTAGGTCTTTGCACTTGCCATTCGTCTGGAATGCGCTTCCCTCAGAGCTGCCTGGTTCTCTCATAAAATTCAGGTCTCAGCTCAAATGCTACCTCTTCAAAGGAGTCATCCTTGACCATCCTGGTTAAACTAGCCTGTCCCCCTACTCTTCAGCCCCATGCCCTTCATCTTCTTTATTGAACTCAGCGCTATGGAATTTTCTTATTTATGTATGTGTTTGTTTTAAGTTCTAGGTAAGAAGGGGCTTCGGCTTATTTACCATCAAAACAACATCTAGACTAGGAATTGGGAGCTAAATGCCAAGTTTTTGAACTGGGAAGAGAGGAGTGTCTCCTCGGCGGAAGCTTCTTGTCCTACATAGCCTCTTGAACGTATGGGATATGCAGCTCATAGTTATTAGGGACCGATTGCACTTTGGAAAAATATCTTTGGGAATCTGCCTTTTTTATATCTAAATCACAATATTTTACAATATTTAAATACCTTATATATTTAAATATGTATATGAAATAAATATGTGAATTTTGAATTATATATTACAAATATTTAAACAGTATTTTTTTTTTTTTTTAAAGATTTTATTTATTCATTTGAGAGGGAGAGAGACAGAGAAAGCACAAGCGGGGGAGAGGCAGAAGGAGAGGGAGAAGCAGACTCCTGGCTGAGCTGGGAGTCCGATGTGGGGCTCGATCCCAGGACCTGGAGATCATGACCTGAGCAGAAGGCAGATGCTTAACCATCTGAGCCACCCAGGTGCCCCTTAAACAGTATTTTAAATTGTTCTGGAAAGAAAAGTGTTCTAACCCAGTTGCTATTGCTGCTAAATGTTTTGCTTTCAAAACACACACACACACAGCTCTTAGAGTATACTTACTGTTTTAAAAATAAGACAGTAGTTACATGAAGTCATGAAGTGATTACAGCTACCAGCAAGTAAGGATCATAATGGTGAGAAGTCATTTCCTGATTCACATAGGGACACCAGCAACATCATGTTCCATAAACTGCTTAGGCTGGGAAGACTTCAGGCTTTTAGTTCCTTATCTGAAATAATGCTGTTATTTTTCACTATTTCTGAGCAGTGATAGTCATTCATAATCTAATGATTGGTCCCAGGAAAAAGGAGGGACTCAATTCTTGTGGTTGAGTTGATCAAATTGCTGGCCTCCAAGTACAGATTCCTTACCGGCTGCTTCACAGTGCAGGCTGCTTCTGCTAAAATGATTGTGATGCACGATAAGAACGGGGCCAGCAGTGGCATAGCTAGCGTCAGCTCAGGTTATGCTCCGTACAGATTGAAAGGACCCTCAAAGTATAACATGTTCATGCTGTTAAATGGATAGTAAGATTATGGGTGGTTGTGTTTTTTTTCCTTAAGACTTTTCTGTTTGAGGGGGCGCCTGGGTGGCTCAGTGGGTTAAGTGTGGGACTCTTGGTTTCAGCTCAGGTCATGACCTCATGGGTTCTGAGGTCGAGCCCCTTGTGGGGCTCTGTGCTCAGCAGGGTGTCTGCTTGAAGATTCTCTCCTTCTGCCCCTCCCCCATCTCACACATACGCGCTCTCTCTCCCTCTTTCTCTGTACAATAAATAAATAAATCTGTTAAAAAAAAAGACTTTTCTGTTTGGGCAAATAGTCATATGGGTGTGATCTCTGGGCGCAGCCTGAGAATTGCCCAGCTCTTGAGTGCCTGTAAGCCAGTGTGTGAGGCACAGACCCACAGTGGACTGTCCTTGCCCAGACTTGTGATCGGATCTCTAGTAGCAATGGCTTTATACCAGTACAGTCTAAATCACTCCCCAAGGCTGTCAGACTGAGAACATTTATTTGTTCATTCAGGACGTTTGTACTGAATGGCTGATTTCGCCGAGCCATGTTAGTCACGTTGAGCATAAAGTAAAGCAAGTAGGCATGGCTCCCTGCACTCGAGTTGTTTCTGGTGTATTAGGGAAGAAGACCCGGAAGAAGCAACTAACACATTCAAGCAGTTTCAACCTGTAATAATGGTTATGAGGGAAAGTATCATCAGATGTTGCATGAGAGCACAGGGCAGGGGAGAGCCTAACTAATTGAGGTTGAGAGTTTCAGGTAAGGCTGAGACCCCAAAACTGAGAAGTCTTAGCCAAATAGAATATAAGTATGCCAGACGCAGGCTACTGCATGGTGAGGGCCAAGAGGCACCGAAGAGTACCTGCAGAACTGAAGGAGGCCAGTGGGGGGCTGATGCAGCCTAGCTGGGAGACGGAACGGGGAGGTAGGCAGGAGGAGGTGTGGTCCTGTGAGCTGCAATTTGGGAAAGCCATACGGGACCAGAACCAGTCAGAGGATGCTGAGAAGGAAGGCTGCTGCCAGCCCCTTGAACCTCGAATAACAAAAGGCTTCTAGCTTGGGCTCCACATGCTGCTGGTTGTGACCTCATGGCCTCTTTTTCTAAGGCCAGGTACTGGGTGCCATAGTGTGGAGCAGCGCTCCAGCTTCTGGAGGAACCTGGTCTTCCCACCCTGAGCACATACAAGTAGTACACAAGTGCGTGCTCTGAATAGAGTGAGGGCACACTGCATCCAGCCATTTAAGTTAGATCGGCCATCTACTCCATGATGCCCCTTGGGAGGTGTGATATACAGTATTGGATTCTATCTATAATTCTGCTGCCAAGTTACCGGGATGAGATTTCTTCATTTATAAACTGACAGTGAGTAAACCTTTCAGTCGGCAACCTCTTTTTTTCTTTTTTCGTTGCGGGGCTGGGGCGCGGGTCAGTTGTTTCTTACTAGAATTAGAAGAAACATCTCCTTAATTATTGCCAATAAAGGTTAATATGAAAACAAAGTGGGGCGCCTGGGTGGCTCAGTCGTTAAGCGTCTGCCTTCGGCTCAGGTCATGATCCCAGCGTCCGGGATGGAGCCCCATGTCGGGCTCTCTGCTCCGTGGGAAGCCTGCTTCTCCCCCTCCCACTCCCCCTGCTTGTGTTCCCTCTCTCTCTGTTTCTCTCTCTGTCAAATAAATAAATAAAATCTTTAAAAAAAAAAAAAGAAAACAGTGATTGTTTAGCCCGTTTTCATAATCTGTGTGATTATATTCTAATACCTGTAACACTCCATTATTGTCAGGATGTGGTTGCACTGGGAAATTTTTGCTTTGGGTCACAGCTCATTACTGAAAATGAGCTGTTCTAGCAGAAATGCCTGCCCTTGATTCATATACTTGTATTGTCATGGTCTTCTCTGATAAGTGGTTCTTCCTCTAAATGAGCATACTTCATTTGCCATCTGTTGAAAATCACCACAGTGATTTCATGAAAATGAAAACTAGTATCTTGAAGCCCAAGGACACCGTATCTTTTTCCTACACTTGGAATTCTGAAGAAGAATGTACTGGGCATTACTTATTTTTTCATTCTTCGTTTTTAGATTCTTCTTACTCCTTTGCTGCAAACTCTGTGACACAAGATGGCTGCAAACAAGCCCAAGGGTCAGAATTCTTTGGCCCTACACAAAGTCATCATGGTCGGCAGTGGTGGTGTGGGCAAGTCCGCTTTGACCCTACAGTTCATGTATGATGAGGTGAGTGCCCATTTTTAATGAATAGCTAAGTTTGGGCTTTCAGAGAGGATTTCTGTGGCTTCGTTTTGGTGCTGTTTTAGATGTATTCCTGAATCATTGAAAGCTACTGTAATCGTTTTTTCCCATTTTTAAATTCAGAGCCAATGTTTGTACACATCTTGATTTAACAAGTCAATAACTTAAGATCCTTAAAAACTTTATACTTTAAAAACAAAACAAACCTGGAAACAGTACCTACTTAAAGCAATCTAACTTTGGCTTTTTCGTTTTAAGTGTTTAATGGAGGTTCCCACCTTGAATTAATAGATCCGGTAGATACAGTACCTAATTGAGACTTGAAGTTGACATAATAAGGTGTCCTGTGATAATAATAATAATAAAAAAATAAAATAATTTAAAAATAGTGAAAAAATCCGTTGTATTTGGCATGGCGCTACACTCACCATTAGACAGGTAAAGGCTGTGTCCCTAAAACATAATTACGAGAAGGCTATAGATTTGTGTGCCTGTATTTATATCAGACTTTACTGCCCCAGAGTTAAGGTCTCAGCCCATATACAGCAATATATTCTTTCCCCAGAAGACTCTTACCAAGCCTAAATGATTTAAGAGTTGATAATCCAGCTTAAGCATTTATCCTCAACTCTTCCTTCCAGTAGAAGCAAGATTTTATGATTACTCTTTTTTACTTAATCCTCATAACAATCCTGGTATGGTAGTATCCCCATTTTACAGATGAGAAAACAGAACCTCGGAGAGGTTTCTCAGCCTGTCCAAGAGGAGTGTGATCGCCAATGAGTAACGGAGCATGAAGCCTGGTCTTCTAACGACAAATCCTGCAGACCCTTACCACCCGATTGCCTGCTCATCAGCATTTCTGTCACATGCGCAAATGGCTTAAATCCAGCCAGTCGTCTCGCTGACTGGGGACTATAGCAAAAAAATTGGAAAGAGGGGCACCTGGGTGGCTCAGTTGTTAGGCGTCTGCCTTCGGCTCAGGTCGTGATCCCAGGATCCTGGGATCGAGCCCCGCATCGGGCTCCCTGCTCGGCGGGAAGCCTGCTTCTCCCTCTCCCACTTCCCCACTGCTTGTGTTCCCTCTCTCGCTGTCTCTCTCTCTGTCAAATAAATAAATAAAAAATCTTTAAAAAAAAATTGGAAACAGAAGAGATTGAAATGGTTCTTTAAATGAACTTGCTGATTTATCTGTTCAATCTGTTTTCCATACTATTCATTTTAATAGCTAGTCTTTCAAACTAATCACTAAATCCGGCCCCTTCTTAACAATAAGGAGGAGGTCAAAAGTAATACTATTCACATACCTGACATTTGATGAATGGTTAAGCTTTCACTTAGTATTCATCAATATTAATATTCACAGTAGTATCTGATGTGATATCTGAATATTTGTATTTGTTAAATCTTCGTAAATATTTAATACTTATAAAAATAAGCATGGAAATATGGCAGAATGTTCTGTAGCCTTTATAGTTACAAATATACTGTGTTCATTTTTTAAATAATTATATATTGAGTATCCTCCATGTACCAGGAACTGTTCTAAGCTCTGGGAGCTACAGTGATGAGTAGAATAGTCAAGGTCCCTACTCCCAGGGGTTATATTCTCATAGGGGGATATAGACATGAGCAAATAAATAAGAAAGTATCAGATAATGAAAATATTTTTAGGAACTAATAAAAAAAAAACCTGCAAAAGTATGTGTATCTACATACACACATGCTAACAATGATACACTGATCAAAAATACCAAGATGAGATTTACAGAGTTGAAGATAGATGTGGGAATGTAAAGTTGTTTAATTGTATTATTTAAAAAGTCAGACATTTAGAGAGAGATCTCAAAGTTCGTGATTTGCTGTTCTGCTGAGTAGTATAGGCCACTTTATTGACTTGGTTCATTTTAGAAAAGATTTCACAGCAACTTTCAATGCTTACCTCAATATTGACTCACTTTCAAGTTATTTCCACAATTCTGGCATGAAAATTTATATTTAGAGTCACATTGAAAGGTGTTTTTATATATTTGATTAAGTAGATGTATAATCATTTTTGCAGGAAGAAAAAGGCACAGTTTTCAAGCTGTAAACCATCTAAACTTAATCATTCATCCCTTGCTTTTTGCAAAAGTAGAAGCCACCGAATTACCTAAAATGAAAATGTAAATTAATATTGTGTTTACCACTGGGGAACACGGAAGCAGAGTGCATGGGAGCTCTCTGTACTGTTTTGGCAACTTCCTGTGAATCTGTATTTCATCTTTTCCAGTTTGTGGAGGACTATGAGCCTACCAAAGCAGACAGCTATCGGAAGAAGGTAGTGCTGGATGGGGAGGAAGTGCAGATCGATATCTTGGATACAGCTGGGCAGGAGGATTATGCCGCAATTAGAGACAACTACTTTCGGAGCGGGGAGGGTTTCCTCTGTGTCTTCTCTATCACAGAAATGGAATCCTTTGCAGCCACGGCCGACTTCAGGTATGATGGGGACGGAGGCCTTTGCACTGACATCCCGCACAGCGATGTCTTCCCCCGAAACAAGCGGACAGCTGGAGCTGGCTCCTCGTTAGTCTCTCACTCTGTGTGTGATTGTGTTTATTCCCACTGTGACAGCCTCAATACCCGCTACTCAAGTGTTTCTCTTTGGAGTATACTCCTACTGCTACCGTAATACTTGACACTTGGCTCACCTCGTGGAGCTCTGCCCCAGATTTTAGATCTGTCTCTGTGAGTCACCGGTGTTACGGCGCCTCCGTAAGGCTCCGCAGGCACGTCGCCCTCCCCCCACGACACACATGCCCGGCAGCACACGCTGATTGTTTTAATAGAAATAATAACACTTTAGATTGGCACACAAGGTTCTGTTATCTATTTCTTATATCTTATTTACTATTTGCTTCATCAAAATCTCATCCATTTGGTTTGCAGGGGCGTGGTTGGTGAAGGAGAGAGAGGTTCTAAGAGAGATATGGCATAAATAAGTTCTTGAGTAGTCTCAGATACTACATGCATAATCAAAAGTATTGTTTTTTTTTTTAATATTTTATTTATTTATTTGACAGAGATAGCGAGAGCAGGAACACAAGCAGGGGGAGTGGGAGAGGGAGAAGCAGGCTCCCCACTGAGCAGGGAGCCCAATGCAGGGCTCGATCCCAGGACCCTGGGATCATGACCCAGGCCAAAGGCAGACGCCCAACGACTGAGCCACCCAGGCACCCAAAAGTATTCTTTAAAAATATATATTTTTTATTTATTTATTTTAGAGAGAGAGTGTGAGCGGGGAGAGGGAGAAAGAGAATCCCAAGCAGACTCCGCACTGAGCACGGAGCCAGATGCGGGGCTTGATCCCACTGGGGTCACGACCTGAGCTGAAACCAACAGTCAGACACTCAACCCACTGAGCCACCCAGGCACCCCCAGAAGTATTCTTTAATTACATTTTTTTATTTTTGTGTTGCAAGTTTGCCTTGGTATGAGGGACGCAAAAGAAACATGTCGTGTATCCTCTATTTTCAAGATTCACACAGCCTAGTTGAAAAAGGCATGAAACCAAGAGCAAGGTAGTGACAAAGTAAGAGACGTGGGCAGTGATCATTGCCGGGATCCTGGAGAGGAGAGAAGCTGAGAGGCCTTCATGAGATAGGTGAGCCTGGATAAGAAGGATTTCCACTGATGAGGAAAGAAGTTTTCCGGTGGTTGAGCAAAAACTGAACCTGGGCTTATATAAAGCTTCCTTTTCATGTCCACTTGAAAGTCTCAAGAACTTAAAGGAATTTAAGAGAGCATTCTTTGCAAAAAAAAAATGTCATTGAGAAACTTTCAAAATGCAGATGTATGGGGCACCTGGGTGGCTCAGGTCAGTTAAGCATCTGCCTTCAACTCAGGCCGTGACCCCAGTGTCCTGGGATCGAGCCCCGCGACAGGCTCCCTGCTCAGCAGGGGTTCTGCCTCTCCCTCTGCCCCTCCCCCTGCTCCTGCTCACTCTTTCTCTCAAATAAATAAGTAATTGAAATGCAGATTTATTTGTAAAATTAACTTTATTGGTTTCTCTAAGGAAGGAGTTTTGTATGTGATAAAGTGCAAAGGGTGCAGGCCCTGGGAACTTATAATCTTGGGAGGCATGTTGCAAGTTATATAAATGTCAGTGCTCATTCACTCATTCAGCAAATACTTGAGTGCTTGTTATATAGCAAGTCCTGTTCTAGGTAAGGGGATAAATGTTGTCACCAGAGTTTGCCAAAGCCAAAGTGGTATCTCAAGGGAATAAAGTATTTTTACGCCAGGAGTGAGAATCTTGGGCTACTGCTGTGACAGAGAAGAAGTGAATCATTCACTGCTCTTCTGTCGTACCTCCGTACCTCCGACGTGTTGCCTTCCCATAAATAAAAATAGTCCCAGTGACTCAGCGGCAACAGGAAAGCATTTTTGAGGCCATCTGAATGGTTGCGCTCCACATGGTCTAACCCACAGTGGCGGCTCCTCTCTGGAGCCTTCCTGGGCCTCCCGTCTCCAGGGCAGCCCACCGTTTCCTCATCTGCACACACAGGGTGCTTGCAACAGCGCCTCCGGCATACTTACCACACTCCCAGAACCTGCTCGGTTTGCAGGTGTTTTCCCTGACGAGGGGAGAACTCTTGAGAGCAGGACCCACTTGTTACCATCTGAGTATCCCTAGTACCCATATTCGGCCCGGTCCCTGGCACGTATCATACAGGGCATGCTTAGTAAACAAACGTTTAATAGAAGTGTTAGAAAACGCTCGTTTTTTTTTTTGGTTCTCACTTTTCTTATGTCAAAAAGAAATTGGACCAGTTTGTGAAGGTACTTTCCTGTTCTAAATTCTATAACAGCCTCTAACACTCTATTTAAAGGGGGCGTCACATTAAGTAAAATGTGTCTGAAGATTGTAGACATAGCATTGCCTTTCTCTGACATCCAGGAAAGTAGCTTATTCAAACCAACTAATTAACTCTCATGAATATTGTCCTCTCACCCCTGAGCCCAGTAAGTCCAGGCTTTCCATGGCCTCGCCTCGTTTCTGATAGCATTCATTAATGCTCTCACTGCATTTTCAGTATTGGTCTTCCTGAAGCACCTGACTCAGAGTAGCTTAGTAGGTGTTTTACTAAGAAACTAATGACTGTATATACATATGACCAGAAGTACCAGAGTCACAAAAACCAGAGTCCGTCTCTGGTGGTTAGTGAGATCAAGTGGTAAGCCCGTTGTTGTTAACATCTTAGTCGAGGCTGTTGATCACAAAGGAAACTGGTTAAGAAGGCACCAGCGCATTTGTTGTTACCGGCACTGGACAAAGATAAGGACTGGCCCATATTCCCTTCACAAGCACATCAGAAATGTAATAGTAATGGTGAGTGTTGACATGCTCTTTGCAAGAGGTCATGTGCGTGGTGGGAAACATCACAGCCCTCCAGTCCTGTACAGCTCAGCACGTGTCCCCCAGTTACTGTGCCCCACTGACCTTGTTCCTTCCTAAAAGGGAAGGGAGAAAGGGAGAGAGAGAATCAGCGAAAGATGGAGGTGACTGTGTGGTCCATAATCTATTCCTGCTAGAAAACTGGGAATTCGGGTGCAGAGAGCTGCCGGCAAACACTGAGTCTGTTAGAATGTTTACGACAACATCGGTCATCAGGTGAATGAATACTAAACATAACCCTGCCCAATACTCACACAGTGCTCACCACGCACCAGGCACTGCTCTGAGCATGAACAAGGTGCTAGGGAATTTCACAGATTCTAAGACACACATTTTTTGCATTTTATCATCTCTTAAAATCAGGGCCGTGTCTTGTAGTGGGACATCTTACAGTTGTAACTAGCAGCGGTTTTTCCCGGTGGTGCGTGACATAATGCGTGCAGTGCGCGGCATTGAAAGCCCGTGGCCCACTGGGGATGCTCAGTAAATTGCTAGCGGTGATGGAGGTGGCAGTGGTATTCAGGCGACGCTGTCTAAGAAGCACAAAATAGACAAATCTGAGATTAAGCCTGGGTGAAGATCCATATTCCATCTCAAACATCACGAGAGATCCCTGCAAAATCAGTGTCCTCTGCTGACCTGTCATTCTAATCACCCCTTTAATTTTCTCATTTTCTCTTAGTCTAAAATACTGTTTCTGTAGTTTCAGCATCTCTTCATTTCAAAGGAGAGGCATTGGTAAGGTAGAGAATGTTGATTTTAGAAGAAAACCTCTTTCTCCAGTAGAGTACTGGTAATCGTTAAGAACAGCTAACATGTGTTGAGCATTTACTCTGTGCCAGGCTCAGTTCTAAGCACTTTACATTTCATCCTGCTGGCAACCGGGTAAGGAAGGTTCTGTTGTTAGCCCCATTTTATACACGAGGAGACCGAGGCAAAGTACTTTGCTCAGAGTCACGTGACTAGGAGGGACAGAGAGCCATGATACCTTTAAAACTGGTGACGGCCTATAACTTCTCTCTAAACATAAAATCTATACTCAAGAGATATCTGGCCCTTGTGGGGCTTTTAAAAACATTTAGTGGGACCATCGATACAAGGTAATAAGGATATGAGTAAGAATAAGAATGGTGCTCTCTCCCTCTGTGGTCTTCCTCCCCAAATCTCATGACCCCAGTTTAATCACAAGAAAAACATCAGACAATCCCGGTTGAGAGATGTTCTACAAATGAGCTGACCAGCAAGTCTCAGAACTGTCAGGGTCATCAAAAACAAGGAAAATCTGGGAACTGTCAGAGCCACATGGAGTCTAAGGAGAGCTGATGACTAAATGTCATGTGGGATCCTGGATGGGATCCTGGAACAGGAGAAGGACATTAGGTAAACACTAAGAATATCGAAATAAAATTTGGACTTCAGTTAATGATGTATCAGGATTGGCTCGTTAGTTGTGGTAAACGCATACACTAGCGTAAGATGTTACCAGTAGGGGAAACTGGGTCCAGAGAGTACGGGAACTCTGTACTGTCTTCACAACTTCTCTGCAAATCTCAAACCACCCTTCTCATAAAAGTTTATTTTTAAAAAGCATTTGGAGGAAGTTGCACTTCCATTTTGTTCCTCTACTGCCATATTTATATTGTCTTCTCTGGTGTATTGTTCCTTCATCGGAAAAGTGAGTATGTAACACAAGTGATTGATGATAGAATGAGGAGGTCGTGCTGCTCATGTCCCACCATGCAACGAATGAGCTCATTGTTGCTGTAAAGAAACATGTAAATAAATGCTCGTTGCAGATGGTATTTGTTATTTTGTTGGTCTAACACATGGGGGTAATATTAATATTTCTTTCTCATTTCCTCTCATCCAGGGAGCAGATTTTAAGAGTAAAAGAAGATGAGAATGTTCCATTTCTGCTGGTTGGTAACAAATCAGATTTAGAAGATAAAAGGCAGGTTTCTGTAGAAGAGGCAAAAACCAGAGCCGACCAGTGGAATGTTAACTATGTGGAAACATCTGCTAAAACTCGAGCTAATGTTGACAAGGTAAAGGGCGGCCCTTCTTACAGCTACATCGTGTTAACAATACGTTGATTCGCTCTAACTCCGCTCCATTGTGTCTAGAGATTTGTGCAACTTTCGAACAGTGATTTAATATGTGCTGATTGTTATCCGCCCTGAACGCTCAAGTACAACATGTTCGGAATTTCTTACTTCACCTTGTCCTCAGGTTCGCAAGAGACATTGAAATACGAGACACCACTTTTTTTCTAGCACTGACAGGATTTCTGACCTGAATCCCTCCCCTTTTTAAATTTTTCTTTTTACTTATCCTGATGGGCTGGGTAATTTATTTATTTTTTTTTTTTTAGATTTTTTTATTTATTTATTCATTTGAGACACAGAGATACAGAGAGAGAGAGAGAAAGCATGAGCAGGGAGAGAGGCAGAGGGAGAGGGAGAAACAGGCTCCTCGCTGAGCCAGGAGCCTGATGCGGGGCTCGATCCCAGGACCCTGGGATCATGACCCGAGCTGAAGGCAGACGCTTAACCATCTGAGCCACCCAGGTGCCACTGGGCTGGGTAATTTAGAAGGCAGGGTGTTAGGTCCCCTGAGCTGACACCTGCCCAGCCCCATGTAGGTTCGCTCCCAAGACAAAGGAGCCCCAGACGAGAGGGCTTTGGAATTTTTTACTACACTTACACTCCCCACCCTCAACCTGTTTGTCCCTCTGCCCTCTTCTGTATGTCCCCCCTTTGCTCAGGTGGCCCTTTCCTGAGTCCAGGTGAGGAACACCCTTGCCTCCTTTCTAGGAGCCAGCCCAGGTGCATTATTTCATCCTGCTGCTGGAGACCTACATCTTCAGTGTTCAGGAAAACTGCCCCCTGGGCCGAGGCACGGGCTCCTTGAACGCCCCATGTAGGGCCTTTTCCAGCCATCAAGCGTCTCAGCTCTGCCGAGTGCCTCGCAAACTCTAACTGGCAGAATCGTCTGTGAAACTTCATAAAAACGGATTCCTGGGTCTGACCCCCAGAGATTTTGACTCATTTGCTGTGGGTGGAACTTGAGAATTTGCATTTCCAGTAAACTGCCTGGTGGTACGGACTATGGCCCAGGGGACCGCACACTTCAAGTAACACTGCTCCTAGGTGGCCTCAAGTGTTAGTGAACTGGTCTGCTTGTTGCCTGTAGATTTATAACGCTGATCCAGGAATCATTAGGCTAAAAAAAAATTAGAGATTCTTAAAAAAAAGAAAAATTAGAGATTCGTTCTGTTCATTTACTGTAGGTCTTAAGACAATGTCATTATACTGTCTTAAGCCGATTAGGTTTTTTTGTCACGTGGTCAGATTCCTATAGGCCCAAGATACCTGTACAAAATGAGTGTTACAGGATTTCTACTCAGTATACTGGTTTTCTCTAAAGCTATGGCAAATGTATTTAAACTACTAATGAAAATATGTCTTAAAGTTCAGTGTGTTTGGAGTTTTGAGAGGCAACATTGAATATTAGCGTTGTGTGTGTATTGGGGTTCCTCCTAATTGATGTCTTGAGCAGGTAGAACACACTCTGTTAAAACCTATTTGAACTGAGGGGAATGGGGAGAGGAGGCGAACAGGAAGCAACCAAGCCATGAAGCTGTCGTCCCAGCGATCCCTGTGGTGTCATCTGCTCGCATGAATTTTTTTGCCCTATGCGTGTATTGTCAAAGGAGGAAAGGTCAAGGTATAGGGCTATTTTAGTTACTCTGGCTGCGTAAGAAACTGTACCCCCAAAACTTACGGGTGAAAACAACCATTTATTATGCTCATGGAATCTCTGGGCCGAGCATCTGGACAGCTCACAGGGGAGATGGCTTGTCCCTGCTCCACAGTGTCTGGTGCCTCCGCTGAAAAGCTTCAGGTCTGGGAACTGGCAGCCTCTCGGCTCAGCTTCTAAAGACCGTTGACACGTGTCTGGTTCAGCCAGTGGATGCTGGCTGTTGTCCAGGGACACCTCGGTTCCTCGCCATGTGACCTGTTCCAGGTGCCCTACTTGAGGCTTTCTTCCAGCAGGGAGGTGGGGTGGGTGCCAAGGGCCAGCGTCACAAGAGAAGAAGAACCAGGCAGGAACCACGTCACCTTCTCTGACCCAGCCACGGGAGTTTACGCGGCATTATTTCCGGTTTGTTCTCTTGCCCGAAGGAAGGAGGCCCGAAGTCCGCCCCCCTCTCCCCCCCGGGTCAACAGGAAGGGGAATGGACTCCAGCTCTTGATGGAGAGTGGCAAGACACTAGAAGAACACAGAGGGAGTATTGCTGTGGCCGGTTTTGGAGAGTGTAGTCTGTAGCCAGTGGTCACCTCTCCAAAGCAAAATTAGATGCAGTGTGGTGGCTTGTAAACCAAGGTCCAGGTTCATACTGAATACTGTGATTGCATGTACTGCTACCCCCTGAAGAGGGCACATGCCGGATAAAATACCTCCGTGGCTAAATACAAGTAACTCGCAGCAGCTATTCAGTTTCTAGAATTAGGTGCTATGTGGTTTCTTGCTGAGGAAATCATGTGCATAGTTGAAAGAGCTCGTACTCAGTAGGGTTGATAAGACACAGGCACGGTGGCCAGCACGAGGCGTGCATCTTTAACCCCGTAAGGCAGAGGTGCTCTTCTCATGCTCGCTTTTTAGATGAGGAGACTGAGCTGTGGAGCGATGACGTGCCGGAGTCAAGTTCAAAAGGCCTGTGATGGCAGCTGCTGGCTCTGGGCGTGGCCGACTCTGGGGCCCACGTCCTCTCGCTCTTCTACTCCACACGGTGGTTGGAGTACCTGTGGTTCCCCCCGGGGTGTGCGTCACCCACTGTGGGAGCCTGCTACAGGTTTTTCTGGGCTCGTGAGTGTTAACATTGTCTCCTTCTATTATATTGGGAAGTGTCTTGTTTTGTCACAGAAAACAAATCCTAGCTCCCCTACAAGACATTAAGGGCTCATGCCGTGTCCTCTTGGATTCCCAATAGACTATGGAATGAAGTTTCAAAGAGGCAGATTTTGAATCCACCCTGTGAAAAGCTTCCTGACCACCTGAGTGGTCGAGCCGGGGCCTCACCGGTCTCAGAGGCCACGTCTGTCACAGAGGAGTCACCCAGAGGCAAACCTGCTTGCGGACTCACTGGGTGCCAGGTTCATCTCATGACCTTGTTAGTGGCCTTCTGGCTAAACGCTCTGACTCTCTAAAGCGTAACTCCAAGGTTGCTCCTAATTTCTAAGGAACGTCTTGGAGGAATGGAAAGAGGTTGAGCAAGTAGATGGATGTCAAAAAGGAGAGTATGATTTCTTACATGAAGAGAGCCAATTTTATGTCGGGAAAAGAATTTTAGTAGAAATGTACTGTATTTTTAATTTTTTTTTCATTAAAAACATGAACACATGCTTATTGTGTAAAGAAAAATTCGTAGTAAGGAGAGAAAGGGAATCACTCTTCACCCAGATTCCACTCCACTCCCCTTCCTGTGAGGTAACAGTGGTAACGCAGGTGTGTCCTTCCAGACGTTTATCTGCATTTAAAGACCAGTATATAGTCTAAGGGAAGGCTTGTGTTTGCTTGTGTTTTCCCTGTATAAATAGGATTTTTACAGTATATATAGTGCATTTATATACTACATATATATAGTATTTCTGTGTATGTAGATCATGCATTTCTGTAGTTTGCTTTTTAAATTTTATAACGGGCGCCTGGGTGGCGCAGTCGGGTGAGAGTCCAGCTCTTGATTTCTGCTCAGGTCAGGATCTCAGGGTCGTGAGATCAAGCCCCACGTTGGCCTCCATGCTGGGCATGGAGCCTACTTTAAAAAAAAAAAATTTTTTTTTATCCAAAGTTCATTCCATAGTGATGCATCTGCATCAGAAAGCTTCAGGGGAGCCCTCTGACGTTACACGTAGCTGGTTTGGAAGCTTCCTGCCTCGGCTGGCCAGCTGTGGGCTCGAAGGCCAAAGGCATTCCGAAATCACCCCAGGGAAGCCAAGGTGCAGCAAGTGAGGCAGAGACCCCTGGGGTCTGCGTCACTGTGTGTTTCAGTCTCCTGCATTCTCTGCGGGTTTTCTTTGCTTCGTTTTTTCCCTGTTCTAACCATTCGCACCCCTTTGTTGGTCCTGTGTCCATTTGACTTAAGCCATTAGTCTCTAATCACTTGCCCTTTTTTTTTTTTTAAATAGCTTCCTTGCTTTCTGTCTGACTTTTTGTTTCTTGCTCCAGATCAGGAATCAGCCGTTTATCTAAGGAACACTGGTTCCCTTGGGAGGAATGGTATTTAGCAGCCATAGCCTGAGGACGAATGCGCTCACCATTGTTAACGTCATTGTTTCAGGGCCTTTCAGTGAAGTGCTGGGAAATGTGTATTATTAAAGAAAACAGATCATGAGAGCATACTGTTACTTCTAATTCAGTTTTAGCCTTCAGGATTTTCTGCGTCTCTGACTTTGTACCTTCTCTCTTACACTGAGGGCTAACCTACATTAGCATGCTTGCTCTCTTATCCTATCCTGCAACGTATATATAAGATTGTGCCCTGTTCCTATTAACAGCTAAATTACAAAGTGAGGTTTAAGATTGGTCTTGTTTTGTTTTTTATTTGTTGAGGTTTTGTTTTTATTTTTATTCTTAGCTTCTATTCTGAGATGTATATTCCGTATGCTGTGTTTGAAAGTCTCTTGAGTTCTTTCCTCTGTATAATTATGTCACCAACTCTGTGTGTAGTTCGTCTTAATTTGTTTTAGTTTGATTTTCAGTCTTTGGCAGCTGCTTTTTTGTGTTTAATTTCATTTTTTAATATGTAGAACAGTTAGTTGACAAAGTAGAAGTTGTATAATGAAGCATATTCAGACATGCCTCACTGTTCCATGTCCCCTGTTCCCTTCATCCCGAAAATGATAGTAGTGTTTGGTTTATCATTTCATCGTTTCTGTTTCAGATGCAGGCAAATCCACATAACTCCTGCAGGTAGCTCTCTACCTACGCTTTCCAGCACCTCGCTTTTTCAGTTAGCCTTTCCTTTAGAGAGCTAGAAGCACACCGGCCATTACATAACATACATTTGTTTACTTACAACAGTCACAATGCACAAGCTAACTAGAATTTTTGAAATCTTTGTTTTCCGTTGAGTTCTTAATAAATCGGTGTGGTGTCACTTCTTACTTCATGCTTACGAGAAAAAGAGATAAAACAGAAGTAATAACTGAATTTTTTTAATTCAGAATTTTAGAGTACAGACCATGAAAGTTATTCATCCAGTCATCATCCACATACTCATAACTCTTTGTGTACGGTGTGAGCCCATGTCCTTCTAGACCCTTGTCTGTCTGCCCTCAGACATTTGTTAGTGATACTTAACTTTTGAGTTGTTACACTAGTCATTTTTAAATTATTATGCTAACAGCTCTCATTTGCCAGTTTCTAGACATCAGACAGAACTGATAAAATCTCAGCTATGTTGCAACAAAGAAAATTGTTTTCTTAGTACCTGGTATCAAAACGATAAAGGAAGCACTCATTTTCCTCAGCTTTGTTTCTAAAAATGGAGCTGAAGGAAAACAAGTTATTAAATACAAATTTTATTAAACATAAATTAATTACCTTTAAATATGAATTGGTGAAATACATTCATTAATTGTATAAATGGAATCCATTGAGTTGTAACTTTGGAACTGTCATCATTTGTAGTGCTCTTGTCTTCTTTATCTTGAAAATTGGGATGGGAAGATTAGGTTATGTGATGTGACCAATTTTACCGAAAAGTGTAACTCAGAAAATTTCCCAGTATACTTGGAGAAGGAGACTGGTTTTGTGCTGTCTCCTCCCTCTACTCCCCAAACAAGAGGTCTTAAGTAGTTATTCTTAGTTAATTCCCAAGGCTTACTGCTGTGGTTCCAAGAAGTACCAACCTCATATTATCTGTTGGCTTTATTTACCCTGTTTTCTTCTTTCTAGGTATTTTTTGATCTGATGAGGGAAATTCGAGCCAGAAAGATGGAAGACAGCAAAGAAAAGAATGGAAAAAAGAAGAGGAAAAGTTTAGCCAAGAGAATCAGAGAAAGATGCTGCATTTTATAATCAAAGCCCAAACTCCTTTCTTATCTTGACCATACTAATAAATATAATTTATAAGCATTGCCATCGAAGGCTCAATTGACTGAAATTACTTTAACGATTTGGAAATTGTTATGTATCACTAAAAGCATGAATTGGAACTGCACTGAAAGTCAAATTCACTTAAAAAAGAAATCAATGTGGCTTCGCCGAGAAGCACAGTTCAACTTCTTTCGTAATTGCCTACATTTATCGCGGTCCTGAATGTAGCGTGTCGGCTTGTGTTTCGAGGGCAGTCTTTCTGGAACTGTTAGAGCTGAGACGGGGTGGGGGGATGGGAGGAAAGGCTACTTCCTCTGGTTTATTATAAAGCTTAAATTTTATATCATTTTAAAATGTCTTGGTCTTCTACTGCCTTGAAAAATGACAATTGTGAACATGGTAGTTAAACTGTACCACTTTTTTTAACCATTGTTATGCAAAATATAGAAGAAAAGTGATTGGCATGATTGTTGCGTATAGTTAAATTGAGAGTAATTCATCTGTGAACCTGCATCGGTTACCTGGTGATTCATGTGGAAAAGTGGTGTGAACTTGGACATGGAAATTTTTGAATATGCCTTAATTTAGAAACCGAAAAATGCCCGGTGACATCATTCTGGGTGTGTCCTCACTGGTGCCGTGGGCCCGTCGCCCCGTGTGTCCTGTTGAGGAGAGCATATTTGCCTGGTACGGAGTACAACTTTTGTGTAGAAGGTTCATAAAACATAAGCATCTGCTAGGAGTCTGTCCAAATGTAAAATGTGTGCCATACTCTGGTTCTTGAACGCAAGGGTCCAGAGCAGCTTGATTACTTTTAATTAACTGTAAGGTAGTTTGCAATGAAGGGCCAGCATATACTTGTAAGATAATTTTAGACCGTGAGGGTTCAGCACAGTCACGTTTCAGTGATCCCTCTTTTTCTCTAAGATGCCAGTCCCTGGAAATCCCTTTCTGCAAGCGGTGAGCATGTGTTAAGCTGTTGGTTTCTCTGGACCAGGGCACAGGAGAAAGGTCATTACTGCTGCTGCATTGTGCGCTGGGACACTTGGGGAAGGCGGGCGTGCTGGCCTCCTGTTAATTTCTCAGTCTATGCTCAGGAGGTGACAGCTTGGCTCTGGGAGAGTTTTCAGGAGTCTCTCTAGTCCGCATTCATCAGCAGAACACCAGAGCCACATTTTCCTGACGCTAACACCGGGCAGTCGACCCCGAGGGTCGTGCAGAAAGCCTGTTTGGTAAATGCAGGCCACACATGGGCTTGTGTCACCGTTGGGTGGTGCGCCCACTGGAAGAATTCTAGCGTGCTATTGGGGAACGTAAATTCAACGGGAAATACACCGCTGCCCAGATTTTTCTTCTCTTCTTCGGACTGGGGCTAAGACAGTTGATGCAACAAAGTTTGTCTTTCTTTTTTGCTCAGTCCTAATTTCAACAAGTCAAAGATGTGTTCAGGCATTCCAGGTAACAGGTGTGTACGTAAAGTGAACAAAAATAGGCTTTTTAGGAACTCCGCTCTTTAGGTATTACATCTGACTTGTCATGTTAAATATTTGTCCTTAAAGGGTTTGAGATGTACATCTTTCATTTCATATTTTTCATAGGCTATGCCATGTGCAGAATCAAAGTTACCAATGTAACACCGGCCCCGCGGGCCCAGCGATCTCCATGTGTACTCATTGCAGTCTTATTTAACCAGGGGTCCTAACCACTAACATTGTGACTTTGCTTTAGACCTTTCCTCTCCTGGGTACTGAGGTGCTATGAAGCAAACTGACAAGGATGCATCACATGTCAGGCTGATGCCACTACCCGATTGGTTTATTTGCAATTTGAGCCATTTAAAGACCAATAAACTTCCTTTTTTTAAATGCTTGTGGTGTTACTTGATGTTTACTATATATATATATATATATATATAACACGTAACATTCAGACTTACCAACCTGGGCATCTTTACAGGAGATTTTAAAACAGCTAAATTCCCGGGCACCTGGGGGGCTCAGTCAGTTAAGCGTCTGCCTTCAGCTCAGGTCATGATCCCAGGGTCCTGGGATCGAGCCCCACGTCGGGCTCCCTGCTCAGCGGGAAGCCAGCTTCTCCCTCTGCCTCTGCCTGTCGCTCCCCCTGCTTGTGTGCTTTCTCTCTCTGTCAAATAAATAAAACCTTAAAAAAAAAAAAAATAACGCTAAATCTCCTTTGCTCTCAGTGTAGGGCTTTCTTTTGGGTAACGCCAGATTCCCCAGATGATTAGCATCGGTGCTCGGCGGCAGCCCGGGCTCAGACGGGGGAGAATCGCATGTGCACAATTGCAAGGAAGATACCCGTATGTGGTCATGAAAGTCACACTGTGTGCAGTACTTTTAGAATACTACTGAAGTCCAGAATGACTAGGGGATGGCTTTATACTCATATTCTGATCAGAATGATCCCCACAGATCATTTAATTTCCAAATTGTGGCAGGAGTCACCACCCTGCTACCATCTCATCAAGCCTCAGACCATTCATTCTCCCTCACATCGGATGTCTGGTGGGAAATGGTGGCGTATTAACTGTCAAACAGCCTGTGGGTTAGAAACAATCTGGCCCGATTTTGACTGAGCACTACTTTTTCAAAATCCAGTTGATTTTAATTTCTTACTTAATTCATGAACAGCGCCAGAATGAGCACGTTTGAGTTATAATCGGCATAGTTTTAACCTCACTGAACCCATTTTTAAAAAGATTTTATTTTGGGGGAGAGAGTGAGCGTGCATGTGCGGGGATGGGGGGCGCAGAGGGAGAGAAGCAGACTCCCCGCTGAGCGTGGAGCCCAACTCCGGGCTCAATCCCACGACCCTGAGATCATGACCTGAGCCGAAACCAAGAGTCGGACACTTGACCGACTGAGCCCATGGACCTATTTTTAACACCAATGTAGGGTATGCTGTTAAATATTACATAACCAAACAAAGGTTAGATTAAGTTACAGTCTTAAACTAAATCAGAATGTCATGTCTCAGAATTGTGCGACAAGGACGTAAAACTTAATATTTGGCAACCTTATATTACCACCTTTAGAGTAAAACCATCAAAACATTTACCAAAAGTTCCCACAAGGTTTTCAAAACAATCCTTTTGATTGAATCCAGTGTGATGTCTCCTTCAGCAAATTACTTTGGAAGTCAAGAGTGGCATGTCAATAGAGGTCTTCATGCCTTTCCTTTTCAGTAGATATGTGTGTGCCCACTTGTGGGCACTGCTGGGAATATAACAAGGGGAAGGACAGACATGAGTGAGGGGTGACTAGAGATTCTCGCTGAAGAAAGGACCTCTGTGCCCCATGCAGAAGGAGGGAAAGTTAAAAAAAAAAAAAAAAAAAAAAGATTAGGTCTACTTACTCTGAGCTAGACCCCCTATGATTGGGGATCTCAGATGGGGTCCCATTTCTTATGATTGTCAACATAAAATAATCATAATAAGGGGCACCTGGGTGGCTCAGTCGGTTGAGCATCCGTCTCTTGATTTCAGGTCATGATCTCAGGGTCGCGGAGTTTGAGCTCCGCATTGGGTATGGAGCCTACTTTAAAAGATAATACAGGGGCGCCTGGGTGGCTCAGTCGTTAAGCGTCTGCCTTCGGCTCGGGTCATGGTCCCGCGGTCCTGGGATCGAGCCCCACTTCGGGCTCCCTGCTCCGCAGGAAGCCTGCTTCTCCCTCTCCCACTCCCCCTGCTTGTGTTCCCTCTCTCCCTGTCTCTCTCTCTCTGTCAAATAGATAAATAAAATCTTTAAAAAATAATAATAATACTAATATAATAGCAAACTGCATCCTATATGCCAGATACTGTATATATGTATTTAATGTTCATCCTGCGAGGCAGGTGCTAACACTAACCCCTTTTTTGCGGATGAAGGAACAGGCCAAAGAGCAGTTGAGTAACTTGCCCAGGGGAGCTTTGGCCATCTGCATTCTCAGTCTTCGCAGAACACCGTTTCTGGGGGGCAGGCAGGGCCGGGGGCTAATCTGATAGAAGAACAAGATGGCTTTTAGCAAAAGCCCCAAAGAGAAAACAAACAGCTGAAGCCTTTAGGTGCCCTCGAGCACCCAGGAGGAAGCGCTCCGAAGGGCAGAGTGTTCCAAACAGCCAAGAACCAAGAGTGTGTTGAATGGAAGGGAAAGGAGTGGACAGATCTGAAAGCTAACATCTCCGGGTCCCCCCGCGGCAAGGAATTTCAGGCTGTAGCCCCGGGAGTTGTCTGCGGACTGACCTTGGCAAAGGATGCCCGACGTGGTGGAAAGATCCTCAGATGTATTTTCCAGAGTCCTAGAAGTTGGCTTAGAAAGGGCCAGAGCCACCATTCATTCCATCGGTCTTATAGGCCGGCAGGGGGAGGAAATTGCCCAAGATCACATGAGTCATGTAAGAACCAGAATTAGAATGCGCGTGTTGGCTTCTGACTGCAGCTCTTCCGATCGTTCACCTTTCCAACTTGTGGGTGGTGCTGAGGGTGCTTTACCTGGAGACAGCGCGGGAGAGACGGACGGAGGCTCCCAGAACCCGGCGAGCTGACGCTGCAGGCCGGCCTCCGTGGCTTCTCCGTGGCCTTGAGGAGCTCCCACAGGCCTCAGGTTCTTGGTTGTAAAACAGGCAGTCACTGCCTACTTCCTGGGATGATTGTGAGCATGGCCCAGAGAATACACTATTTTTACTACAGGGCATACATCTTTTAAAGGCAGAGGAAGGTTCTAACCGTGCCTGGCCCCCTGTCCTTAATAAAAACTGTGTCTGTGTGACGTTCTGTTGGGCACTGATTAATCCAGGCGGATACCTCCTGAGTCCATGCATTTCGTGCTGGCATGTGAGAATAAAAGGAACTAGGACACTTGGAGAAGGAGCCAGAGACTCAGGTTATCCCGCATCTGTACTCTCTGAATCTTAGCACTGAAGGGACCCTCCGATGAGAAGGCACAGGGACTGGGAAGTGAAGTCTGCAGGGACCAGTGACAGGTGCGATGTCCTAGCAGGAGAGGCAGAACCCAGGCAATCCTGCACGGCGGGCTGAGCCCCGCTTCACGCCTTTCTGTCCCACTCTGGTACCCCATGAAAGTCAGGAATTCCTCCCAGCGAGGCCTGAGGACCGTGGAAGGGAGGACGGGTCAGATGCAACTACTGGTTCCTCATCCTCACTGGAGCACTGGGGGAGGGGCAAACTCAGGGGTCCCTAACGTGGCCATGGATATTCTCTGTGGCTCCTGATATGAACACTCCCGCTGAGAGGAGCCGTTCGTCGGTACACTGGCCCGTTGACTGAGTCTGGGGCGATGCAGTCATTCAATGTTTTGACCCTTGGTTTGCAGGAAGCATGCAGTTGAGCACTGCTGAAGAATTTCATTCCTGAAGAATTTTTTTAAAAGATCTTATTTTTTACGTAGTCTCTACACCCAACCCAGGGCTCGAACTTACAACCCTGAGATCAAGAGTCACATGCTCCACTGATGGAACCAGCCAGGCGCCCCCTGAAGAATGTTTTTTAAGCAACCCAAGGTACCAGGTCCAAGAGTTTGTGGGGTTGAACTAGCATGCCCAACTTCATAGGCTCTGAGTAAGGTTGTATTTTGGGAAGTCTGGGGTGGTTCACTGGCTCAGGCCACTAAAATCGAATAAGCTGCCTTCGCCTAGATCCTCCCTTTGGGTGGTCAGCTCGCAATCACAAAATCGCATCAGTGAAGCAAGCAGGTGAGAAGGCACATACACATATGTGGACATGCCATACCTTGCCTCGCTCTCATCTGGCCCCCAGCATACAACACTCCTGAAATGCCGCAAATCCCAGAAAAGCAACAGTAAATGCAAAGATCAGCTAAGTAAGTTATGAAACCTAAGTCACGGTTTTACGTATTTATTCTGAGACAGAGTAACATGCAGGAGCTCGACCCATGCAGAACTTGGAAAGGCCAGCCCCAGCCCGTACCGAATCCAGGTTACCCCCTGTCCCCCGACCCTGCCCCACTGGGTGTCTGCCAAGCAGAGAGGGAAACATTCAAGACACTCAGCAACTGCTTTGTCTTTTTGCTCCTCTGCTGGGTCACCGTCCTGGTGCCAAAGATAAAGGTTTCCAGGAGAGGAGGGATGAGCCTTCTGAGGCTATCGACCATGTGGGCCTTGGAAGGCCATGCTGTGATGGTCAAGGTCTGCATGTCTCGGCAGCACACTGTGCTTCTAGAATGGAAACCTCTAAGCGGGGAAGCAAGTTCCTTTTGTTCCAAGACAGACCGTTCGTTCGTTTGTTCGTTCGTTCGTTCATTCATTCATTCATCAAACATAATTCTTCATTCTTCTCCATCTTTACCACCTCCATTCTCATCCAGGCTAAATGATTTCACCTGAGCTGTCCCGACAGCCTCCTGCTTTCTCACCGTAGCCACCTTGCTCCCCTCCTAACCCCACCCAGTCCATCCTGGATACAACCATCAGAGCAAAGGTCAGACCTGATCAGGTCCTCCCTTTGCCTAAACCATCTCATTAACTTCCAAGTCTTTTTTAGGATAAACACAGAACTCCAAAAAAAGATGGAGTCGGCTGAAAAACACCCCCTCAAAGATGTCTATGTCCTCACCCCCCAGAACTTGCGAATAGGTTACTACCTGACGTGGCAAAAGGGACTTTGCAGGTGTGATGAAGTAAGGCTCTTGAGATGGGGGATCATCCTGGATTATCTCGGTGGACCCAGTGTAATCACAAGGGTTCTGATAAACTAGAGGCCGAAAGGTCAGATGTAAAGTCAGAGAAGGAGTTAGGACAACAGAAGCAGAGCCAAGCAATTCAGTGCCATGATCCGCCCCACCCTGGATTATAAATTCAATGAGTTAGCAACAGCGTTGCTTTTCCTTACCATCCCATCCCCCAGGGCAGCACACAGCCTGGTACATATTAATGCTCCACAAGCTTTTATCACTGGACTGGATGAGGTTGGCCCACAGATAAAACAGCCTTGGGGAGCCTTCAGACCAGAGAGGAGGCAGGGTCTACGGCCGGCGGCAAACAACAGAGGAAGTGCTATTGAAGTGTGAAAAAGTCCCGTGGGAAGAAAAAGTGGGGTGTCACGAAGTCACTCCTATCCCTGGAGCTGTGTTGTCTGTTCAACTTTTTATTACAGAAAAATTTAGTCATTCTTAGGAGTAGAGAGAAGAGTAGGACAGACACCCGCCCACACCCTCTACCTTCCATTCAGTTTCATTAAGTAGCAACATTATGCCCATTTTTTTCATCTTTTTCCCAAAACTACATTTTTCTTTCTGGGATATTTTAAAGTAACCCCAAGAAATTATATCACTTTACCCATAAGTACTTCTCTTTTGTTTCTGAATATTTTAACTTTTTTTTTAAAGGAGATATCCATTTATATTTATTTATTTTTTAAGTAATATCTACACCCAACATGGGGCTCAAACTCATGATCCCTAGATCAAGGGTTGTACGCTCTACGGACTGAACTAGCCAGGCGCTCCCATTATTTCTGAATATTTTATTTTATTTTTTTAAGATTTTTTATTTATTTATTTGAGAGAGAGAATGAGAGGGAGAGAGCATGAGAGGGGGGAGGGTCGGAGGGAGACAACAGACTACCTGCTCAGCAGGGAGCCCAATGCGGGACTCGATCCTGGGACTCCAGGATCAGACCAGAGCCGAAGGCAGACGCTTAACCGACTGAGCCACCCAGGTGCCCAATTTCTGAATATTTTAAAACAAATTCCAGCTATTATGTCATTTCACCTATGAATACTTCAGCATGCGCCTTCAATAGGTAAAGATGATTTTTGTTCATCACACCTAACAAAATTAATAATAATTCCTTAGTATTATCTAATACCAGTCTATATTCAAATTTTTGCTGTTTTCTCCCCCACCCCCCAACAGTCTCTTCGTTTGTTTCTATTGGGATCCAAATACAGTCCACACGTAGTATTTTATTGCATGTTCAAGTCTTTTTTTTTTTTTTTAATATTTTATTTATTTATCAGAGAGAAAGAGAGAGAGAGCACAAGCAGGGGGAGCAGCAGAGGGAGAGGGAGAAGCAGACTCTCCACCGAGCAGGGAGCCCGATGCGGGCCTCGATCCCAGGATCCTGGGATCATGACCCAAGCTGAAAGCAGACGCTTAACCGACTGAGCCACCCAGGCGTCCCTCAAGTCTTTTCTTTTACAAATTTTTATGTTACAGTAATTTTAGATTTACAGGCCAGTTGCCAAGATTGGACAGAGTTCCTGTATGTCCCTCTCCCAGCATTACCCGGTCACACTTGTCACAAGGAATAAATTCACACTGGTACACAAGAGTTAAGCTACAGACTTCGTGGGATCTCACCAGTGTTCCCACTCTTCCCGTGTCACGTTCTAATCCAGAATCCACACTGGACTTAGTCTCATGGCTCCTCTGTCCCCTCCAGCCGATGACAGTTCCTAACAGAGATGAGCTGGAAGCATGTGGCCGCAGGGCCCGTGGCACAGAAGGCACCGTCAGTGTGAGACCCCCTAACCCTCACCCGCCACGTGTCTGAATCCCACTCCTCTTCACCGCCCTCAGCTGGTAGGCAATCGACATAGGGAACAGTGGGTCTTACATTCAGAAGTCACGTGGTTGTCGGCCAAGGCGTGGGGAAACGCGCACATCTCGGAGGGTGATTTGGAAGGATCTAGTAAAATAGAAAAAGCATGGGGCGCCTGCGTGGCTCAGTCCGTGGAGCGTCTGACTCTTGATTTCGGCTCAGGTCATGATTTCAGGGTCGTGGGACCGAGCCCTGTGTCGGGCTTCGCACGCAGCGCAGAGTCGGCTTGTGATTCTCTCTTTCTCCCTCAGCCCCATCTCTCAGTCTCTCTCTCTCCCTCCCTCCCTCTCTAAAATAAATAAAATCTTAAATAAATAAATAAGTAAATACATAAAGCACATACCTTAATGTTCACAACATTCCCTTTCTCTGTACCTTGCTAAAGAAACACTCCCACGTGTGCCCAGAGCCCTGTTCGGGGCAGTTCCCGGCTGCACTGTTCGCTGGAGAAGCACTGGGAAACACCTGGATGTCTAGGACCAGAGGTGTGGCTAAACATAACCTAGTCACACAAGGCAAGGCTTTTACAACAGTGTGAAGGAACAGACCAGAGATATCTATCGGCATTAAGAAGCTCTCTAAAATATCCCCAATTCAAAAATGCATCTTGCACTGTGATACAAACAGTATAACGTTTTTGTAAAACCCATATAAAAAACAGCACCATATACATTCTGTGAGTTTGTGTATCTTGAGAAAAGTTTTTTTTTTTTTAAATCTAGGTGAGGGCGCCTGGGTGGTTCAGTTGGTTAAGCGACTGCCTTCGGCTCAGGTCATGATCCTGGAGTTCCAGGATCAAGTCCCGCATCAGGCTCCCTCCTCAGCAGGGAGTCTGCTTCTCCTTCTGACCCTCCCGCCTCTCATGCTCTCTCTATCTCATTCTCTCTCTCAAATAAATAAATAAAATCTTTAAAAAAAAAATCTAGGTGATATGCCTCAAATACATAATGATGGTCATCCCTGGGAAGGTGGTGGAAAAGGAAAGGATTTGGGGGTTTAAACTTTATCGAATTTATTTTATTTTTTTTTATTTTTTATTTTTTTATTTTTTTTAAAGATTTTATTTATTTATTTGAGAGAGAGAGAATGAGAGACAGAGAGCATGAGAGGGAGGAGGGTCAGAGGGAGAAGCAGACTCCCTGCCGAGCAGGGAGCCCGATGCGGGACTCGATCCCGGGACTCCAGGATCATGACCTGAGCCGAAGGCAGTTGCTTAACCAACTGAGCCACCCAGGCGCCCCTATTATTTTTATTTTTAATTTTTATTTTTTTAAAGATTTTATTTATTTATTTGACAGAGAGAGACAGCCAGAGAGAGAACACAAGCAGGGTAAGTGGGAGAGAGAGAAGCAGGCTTCCCGCTGAGCAGGGAGCCCAATGAGGGGCTCGATTCCAGGACCCTGGGATCATGACCTGAGCCGAAGGCAGACGCTTAATGACTGAGCCACCCAGGCACCCCTATTTTACTATTTTTAAATAAAGAACGCATTCATGTGGGGTGCCTGGGTGGCTCAGTCAGTTGAGCATCTCCTTTTTTTTTTTTTTAGACTTTTTTTCTTTAATATTTCATTTATTTGTCAGAGAGATAGAGCATAAGCACAGGGAGTGGCAGGCAGAGGGAGAAGCAGACTCCCTGCTGAGCAAGGAGCCAGATGCGGGACTCGACCCCAGGACCCTGGGATCATGACCTGAGCCAAAGGCAGATGCTTAACCGACTGAACCACCCACACGTCCCGAATATCTGACTCTCGATCTCAGTTCAGGTCTTGATTTCAGGGTCGTGAGTTCAAACCCTGTGTTGAGCACGGAGCCTACTTCAAAAAAAAAAAAAAAGGATGCATTCATGTACTACTTACATGGTTGAAACTAATGTGTTTTTTTTTTTTAAGATTTTATTTATTTATTTGAGAGACAGAGAGAGTGAGAGAGAGAGCTCAAGAGGGGGTAGGGTTAGAGGGAGAAGCAGACTCCCCGCCGAGCAGGGAGCCTGATGTGGGACTCGATCCCGGGACTCCGGGATCATGACCTGAGCCGAAGGCAGTCGCTTAACCAACTGAGCCACCCAGGCGCCCTGAAACTAATGTTTTTAAGTATATGATTACATATATCCAACAAAGGCCTTGTATCAAGAATATATAATGAACTCTTAATATATATATTAAAGAATATATAAAAAACTCAACAGTAACAAACAAACTCCAATTAGGAAACAGACAAAAGGCATAAACAGGTATTGCACTAGCTGGCAAATAAACACATGAAAAGGTGTTCAGCATCATTAGCCATTAGAAAAAATGCAAATTAAAGACAGTGTCAAGACAATGAAAAAGCAAGTCACAGACTGGGAGGAAATATTTGCAAAAGACACATCTGTTAAAAGACTGTTATCCAAAAACACACAAAGAACGCTTAAAATTCAACAATAAGAAAACAACTCAATTTAAAAATGGGCCAAAGACCTTAACAGATACTTCATCAAAGAAGACATAGGGCTGGCAAATAAGCATATGAAAAGATGCTGCACATCATAAGTCATCAAGGAAATGCAAATTAAAACAACCAGATCCCACCACCCACCTATTAGAATGGCCAAGATCTAAAACACTGACAACACCAAATACTGGTGAGGATGTGGAGAAGAAGAACCCTCCTTTGCTGCTGGTGGGAATGCAAAATGGAACAGCTACTTTGCAAGACAGTGTGGTGGCTCCTAGAAAACTAAATATGCTCTTGCCACACAACCCAACAATCAGGTTCCTTGGTATTTACCCAAAGAAGTTGGAAATTTTCATCTACACAAAAACCTGCACTTGGATGTTTATAAGCAGCTTTATTTTTAATTGCCGAAAATTGGAAGCAACCATGATGACCTTTGGTAGGGGAATGGATGAATAGATTGTGGTACATCCAATCATGCAATATTGTTCAATTCTAAAGAATTAAGTGCATATCACTAAGTGAAAGAAGCCAGCCTGAAAAGACTACATATTGTATAATTCCAACTAAATGACACTCCAGAGAAGGAAAAATTATGGAAATAGTTAAAAGATGAGTGGGTTGCCAGGGTTTAGAGAGGAGAGATGAATAAACAGGCAGAGCACAGAGGATTTTTAAGGCAGTGAAAATATTCTGTGTGATACCATAATGATGGATACATGTCATTATACATTTGTTCAAACCCATGGAATGTACAACACCAAGAGTGAACCCTAATGTAAACTATGGATTCTGGGTGATAATGATGTGTCTGTGTAGCTTCACCAATTGTAATAAATGTACCCCGCACTCTTGTGGGGAATGTTGATAATGAAGGGAGCTATGCATGTGTAGGGGCAGGGACTGTATGTCTCTTGATTTTGGTGTGAAACTAAAACTGCTCTAAAAAATGAAGTCTATTTTAAAAAACATGGAGGGGCACCTGGGTGGCACAGTTGGTTAAGCCTCTGACTCTTGATTTTGGCTCAGGTCGTGATCTCAGGGTTAGGAAATCAAGCCCCGAGTCGGGCTCCGTGGTCAGTGTAGTCTCCGTGAGATTCTTTCCCTCCCTCTCCCTCTGCCCCTCCTCCCACCCCACCCCCACTTGCATGCATGCTCTCTCTCTCTCTCAAATAAATAAATACAACTTAAAAAATAAATGAATAAAAATAAAAAATAAAAATGCATGGGAAAAAACCCTCTCTATTTGCAGACGACATGATTTTGTATATAGAAAATCCTAAGGAGGGGGCGCCTGGGTGGCTCAGTCAGTTAAGCGTCTGCCTTTGGCTCGGGTCATGATCTCAGGGTCCTGGGATCGAGCCCGGCATCAGGCTGCCTGCTCATCGGGGAGCCTGCTTCTCCCTCTCCCTCTACCCCTCCCCACTACTTATGCTCACTCTCGCTCATGCTCTCTTTCATTCAAAAAATAAATAAAATCTTTTTTTAAAAAAAGACAAAAAACAACAGAAGAAAAATATATAGATAAATTGGACTTCATCAAAATTAAAATTGTCTGTGCTTCAAAGAATACCACCAAGAAAGCACAAAGAATGGAAGAAAATATTTGCAAATCATAAATCTAAGGGACTTGTATCTACACTATATGAGAAAACTCCTACAACAATAAAAAGACAAATAACCCAATTTAGAAATGGACAAAGGATTCAAGTAGACATTTTTTCCAAAGAAGATATGCAAAAGGCCATAAGCACATGAAAAGATGCCCGATGTCTCTAGTCATTAGAGAAATGCAAGTCAAAACCACAGTGAGGGGCGCCTCACTGGCTCAGTTGGTGGAGCGTGTGACTCTTGATCTCAGGGTTGTGAGATCAAGTCCCATGGTGGGTGTAGAGATTACTTAAAAATAAAGTCTTTAGGGGCACCTGGGTGGCCCAGTTGGTTAAGCACCTGCCTTCAGCTCAGGTCATGGTCCCAGGGTCCTGGGATCGAGTCCCACATTGGGCTCCCTGCTCAGTGGGGAGCCTGCTTCTCCCTCTCCTCCTTGCTTGTGCTCTCTCGCTCTTTCTCTCAAATAAATTAATTAGATCTTTTTAAAAATAAATAAATAAAAATAAAATCTTTAAAAAAAAACACCCACAAAACCCACAATGAGATCCTACTCCTCACCCACCAGGATGGCTGGAATCAATAAGACAATCACAAGGGCTGGTGAGGATGTGGAGAAATCAGAACCCTCATCTAGTACAGCTGCTTGGGAAAACAGTTTGGCAGTGTTACAGGATTTCTTTTCCTGTAGTGCCTGGGGTTCTTGGTCACGCAGCTTCGAAGAATGAAAAGATAGACCAAAGAGTGGTGGACAGCAAATCAAAGTTTATTGAGCAAAAGAATAAGTTTACTGAGTGATAGTACAAAGCTCCCAAAGAGGGGGGGGACCCAAGAGGGTTGCCTCTGGATTTTCTAAGTCTAGGGGGTATTTATGGGCTTGTGGGAGGGCTGTTCTAATCTGATTAACTGTCCATGCACATCCAATCAGGTTGTTGTCATCTATCACATGGGAAAGGGTGGGGGGCTCCTTCCAGTGTGGTGTAAAATCCTTTTAAGGTTGGTTTCCTCTTAGGGCAGGGGTCTCTTTTCCAGGCCTGCCTTTCTTCCAACTATGCTTCATTGGCAGTTCCTGGAAAGGTTAAACACGGAGTTACCATAGAATCTGGCAACTCCATTCCTAGGTACATACCTAAAAAAAAATAAAAACCTAGATCCACACAAAAACTTCTATGTAAATGTTCATAGTAACATTATTCAAAACAGCCACAAGTAGAAACAATCGATCAATTCATACTAGCCAATGAATTCGATCTATAAGGTAACCAAGCAATTCTATCAATTCATCATAGCCCAAAGTGGAAACAATGGGGAAATGGAGAAACAAAGGTGCTACATCCATTCCATGGACTATAAAATGAATAAAGTCCTGATTCCTGCTGCAGCCGGGATGAACCTTGACATCATCCTCAGTGAAAGAAGCCAGAATACAAATGGCTAAATAGATATGATTATAAGTATTAGATGATTCCATTTGTATGAAATGTCCAGAACAGGCGAATCTCTACAGACTGAAAGCCGATCGGTGGTTGCCTGGGGCTGAGGGTTGGGGAGAAATCGGGAGTGAGTGCTGACTGGTGGAAAGTTTCTTTTTGGGGTGACGGAAAGGTTCTGATTGACTATGCTGATGGTTGCAGAAGTCTTTTACTACATTAAGATCTTGCCACTGAACTGTGCACTTTAAATGAATGGTATGTGAATTATATATCCCTCAAGCTGTTACCTTTCAGATGAAGACTGCATGCTGTACGAGTCCATTTATAGAACATTCCCCATCTAGAAACGGGTGGGTGTGAACACAAAGAGGCAGCAGGAAGTTCTGTTTCAGTGATGAAACAGATCTGTATCTTAAATACAAGAATTTCTATACAGATCTATAGAAGTAGCAAACACAAATGAATGCAGGGGTTTTTTTATTTAAAAAGTGATGAAAAGTGGGGCACCTGGGTGGCTCAGTTGGTGAAGCATCTGCCTTCAGCTTAGGTCATGATCCCAGGTCCTGGGATGGAGCCCCGCATCAGGCTCCCTGCTCAGCGGGGAGCCTGCTTCTCCCTTTCACTCTGTCCCTCCCCTTGCTTGTGCTCGCTCTCTGACAAACAAATAAATAAAATCTTAAAAAAAAAAAAAAAAAGTGATGAAGCGTGAATAAGGCCTGTAAGTCTAGAACAGTCTTGTGCCAATGTCAATTTCTGGGAGTGAGGGGAAGGGTACACAGGACTCTCTGGCTAATTATGCCGTGTCCTGCGAGCCTATAATTATTCCAAGATAAAAATTTTAAGATAAAATAGAATTTTCCAAAACTGGAATTCTCTCGCTCCTGAGAAATGATGAGTTTGTAAAAGGTTGTGTGACTCCTTGTATCAGGATGGCAAAAAATATATAGTTAGTTCGTCCAATGGCCGGCAATTGGAAAGGCTTTTCTAGAGCAAAACTTGGATCTGCAGCTCTGCAAGCCAAGGGACCCTCCGTGGGTTTCCCAGGCCTGCGTGTGTGATCTGGAATGTGGAATTCTCCCAGAAGTGCCTGGAAGCCCTCGGGGGCTCCAGGTGACCCAAAGCTCTTTATCTTCCGAGGCTGACACAATAGCTCAGTTCAGCTCTCCCTGAGCAAACCCAGCCCCAGCCCCAGCTCTTACGTAATGAAGCTGGGGGTAGACAGGGAGTGGGGGAGAGGCTCTTTCCAGAAACAACTCTGATAAGAAACGGAGCAACTTCCAGCTCCAGGAGCCATTTGAAGATAGAGACCAAGTCTTACTTTTGAATTTCCCCCCAGTGCCTTGCCCAAAACAGGAGAAACGCCTTCTGGATGAAGACCTGTTAAAGTTCCCTCTCAGTCCCAGTGGGTCTCAACTCTGGCTACACATTAGAGCTTCTGAAACATCTGCCATAGTTCCACACCAGAGCAGTTAAATCAGATTTTGTTCTTGTTTTTCTTGCTTTCCGATTTCACAGCATCCTCAATATCATTCTTCCATCGCCCTCCTGGTGAGCTTCTGAGGGACGTTTCTTATGATGACCCTCAGTAGAGGACAGAGCTCAATCCCCAGCAGGATTCAGTTAAACGTGATTGCCAGTTTGGGGCTTATCTAAGCGTCCATCAATTTGTTGTCTCTATTTTAGTACATGTGTCGGCAAGCCCTCTTGCTCAACTATAGACCCCAACCATTAAAATCAGAAAGAGACAAGACGGCTTAACTCCTGCTCTCACTGAAACCCATGGTTCTTATTTCTCATTGCACTTTCTTGAGGCGTTGAAGATGTTTTGCAATGACGGGAACATTCCAATTGCCAGGTCGGGAAAGCCCCCATAGCAATGGAATACCTAGAAGACCACCCCCCCCCCCGACAGGTCCCCTTCCCTGCCCATGATCACATGCTGAACACAACCCTACCACCCTCACCAGGGATCACTGGCTCTCTGCCTGCTTTGTTGCACCTGCCCTGGCTACCAGCACCCGAAATAAATCTCTCCCTTTCTCTTTTCCAAAAACCTTGTCTCTTGACTTATTGGCTTGTCTTGAGACAGGTCTATCTGAGTTTGGTCGGCAACAGCGTTGGCAAACCCAGCCAGGAGCTATGCTTTCGATTTGTCCAGCTCCCCCCTCCCCCCGCCGGGTTTTCCTGGGCAGATGGCCTTGGCCGTGCCAGGGCTCACCCGCTCCATTCCTGGGTTAGCGCCCGTTCCAGATCGTTAGGTAACACGTACGCATAGAAAGCACAAACCCCAAAGAGCAAAAGTTGTACAGTGAAAAGGAAGTCAACTTCCCACCTTGGATCCCCAGAGGCCACCAGCTTATGTTTTCTCCGGACAACGCACACATATACTCCTAATAGAGATGTGTCTTAGATGATCGAACTCTCATGTGCTTTTGGTGTGCTATATATGGTTCTAGAAAGGAAGATACCTTTAGGATAGGCTGCACTCTGTCTACATCGCAGTGCATATTTGTGTAGTAAAAGCTCTGTTTCTCAAACTTATTTGAACCCAGAATTCTTCTTTGGGGGAGATTCTTTTTTTTTTTTTTAAGGTTTTTTATTTATTCATTTGAGAGTGAGAGAGAGCACAGGCGGGGCGGCAGGGGGGGAAAGCAGAGGGAGAGCGAAGAGCAGACTCCACCCTGAGCAGGGAGCCCAATACTGGTGGGACTCGATCCCAGGACCCTGGGATCATGACCTGAGCCAAAGGCAGCCGCTTAACCGACTGAGCCATCCAGGCGTCCCTGGGGGAGATTCTTTTTTTTTTTTTAATTTTTTATTGTTATGTTAATCCCCATACATTACATCATTAGTTTTAGATACACTGTTCCATGATTCATTGTTTGTGCATAACACCCAGTGCTCCATGCAGAACGTGCCCTCCTCAATACCCATCACCAGGCTAACCCATCCTCCCACCCCCCTCCCCTCTAGAACCCTCAGTTTGTTTTTCAGAGTCCATAGTCTCTCATGGTTTGTCTACCCCTCCGATTTCCCCCCTTCATTCTTCCCCTCCTGCTACATTCTTCTTCTTTTTTTTTTTTTCTTTCTTAACATATATTGCATTATTTGTTTCAGAGGTACAGATCTGAGATTCAACAGTCTTGCACAATTCACAGCACTTACCAGAGCACATACCCTCCCCAGTGTCCATCACCCAGTCACCCCATTCCTCCCACCCACCCCCCACTCCAGCAACCCTCAGTTTGTTTCCTGAGATTAAGAATTCCTCATATCAGCGAGGTCATATGATACATGTCTTTCTCTGTTTGACTTATTTCGCTCAGCATAATACCCTCCAGTTCCATCCACGTCGTTGCAAATGGCAAGATCTCATTCCTTTTGATGGCTGCATAATATTCCATTGTATATATATACCACCTCTTCTTTATCCATTCATCTGTCGATGGACATCTTGGCTCTTTCCACAGTTTGGCTATTGTGGACATTGCTGCTATAAACATTGGGGTGCACGTACCCTTTCAGATCCCTACTTTTGTATCTTTGGGGTAAATACCCAGTAGTGCAATTGCTGGATCATATGGTAGCTCTATTTTCAACTTTTTGAGGAACCTCCATACTGTTTTCCAGAGTGGCTGCACCAGCTTGCATTCCCACCAACAGTGTAGGAGGGTTCCCCTTTCTCCGCATCCCCGCCAACATCTGTCATTGCCTGACTTGTTAATTTTAGCCATTCTGACTGGTGTGAGGTGGTATCTCATTGAGGTTTTGATTTGGATTTCCCTGATGCCGAGCGATATTGAGCACTTTTTCATGTGTCTGTTGGCCATTTGGATGTCTTCTTTGGAAAAATGTCTGTTCATGTCTTCTGCCCATTTCTTGATTGGATCATTTGTTCTTTGGGTGTTGAGTTTGATGAGTTCTTTATAGATTTTGGATACTAGCCCTTTATCTGATATGTCATTTGCAAGTATCTTCTCCCATTCTGTCAGTTGTCTTTTGGTTTTCTTGACTGTTTCCTTTGCTTTGCAAAAGCTTTTTATCTTGATGAAGTCCCAATAGTTCATTTTTGCCCTTGCTTCCCTTGCCTTTGGTGATGTTTCTAGGAAGAAGTTGCTGCGGCTGAGGTCGAAGAGGTTGCTGCCTGTGTTCTCCTTTAGGATTTTGATGGACTCCTGTCTCACATTGAGGTCTTTCAACCATTTGGAGTCTATTTTTGTGTGTGGTGTAAGGAAATGGTCCAGTTTCATTCTTCTGCATGTGGCTGTCCAATTTTCCCAACACCATTTGTTGAAGAGACTGTCTTTTTTCCATTGGACATTCTTTCCTGCTTTGTCAAAGATTAGTTGACCATAGAGTTGAGGGTCCATTTCTGGGCTCTCTATTCTGTTCCATTGATCTATGTGCCTGTTTTTGTGCCAGTACCATACTGTCTTGATGATGACAGCTTTGTAATAGAGCTGGAAGTCCGGAATTCTGATGCCACCAGCTTTGCTTTTCTTTTTCAACGTTCCTCTGGCTATGCGGGGTCTTTTCTGGTTCCATACAAATTTTAGGATTATTTGCTCCATTTCTTTGAAAAAAGTGGATGGTATTTTGATGGGGATTGCATTGAATGTGTAGATTGCTCTAGGTAGCATTGACATCTTCACAATATTTGTTCTTCCAATCCATGAGCATGGAACGTTTTTCCATTTCTTTGTGTCTTCCTCAATTTCTTTCATGAGTATTTTATAGTTTTCTGAGTACAGATCCTTTGCCTCTTTGGTTAGATTTATTCCTAGGTATCTTATGGTTTTGGGTGCAATTGTAAATGGGATCGACTCCTTAATTTCTCTTTCTTCTGTCTTGTTGTTGGTGTATAGGAATGCCACTGACTTCTGTGCATTGATTTTATATCCTGCCACTTGACTGAATTCCTGTATGAGTTCTAGCAGTTTTGGGGTGGAGTCTTTGGGATTTTCCACATACAGTATCATATCATCTGCAAAGAGTGAGAGTTTGACTTCTTCTTTGCTGATTTGGATGCCTTTTATTTCTTTTTGTTGTCTGCTTGCTGTGGCTAGGACTTCCAATACTATGTTGAAAAGCAGTGGTGATAGTGGACATCCCTGCCGCGTTCCTGACCTTAGGGGGAAAGCTCTCAGTTTTTCCCCATTGAGAATGATATTCGCTGTAGGTTTTTCATAGATGGCTTTTATGATATTGAGGTATGTACCCTCTAAACCTATACTCTGAAGAGTTTTGATCAAGAAAGGATGCTGTACTTTGTCAAATGCTTTTTCTGCATCTATTGAGAGGATCATATGATTCTTGTTCTTTCTTTTGTTAATGTATTGTATCACGTTGATTGATTTGCGGATGTTGAACCAACCTTGCAGCCCAGGGATAAATCCCACTTGGTCGTGGTGAATAATCCTTTTAATGTACTCTTGGATCCTATTGGCTAGTATTTTGGTGAGAATTTTTGCATCCATGTTCATCAGGGATATTGGTCTGTAATTCTCCTTTTTGATAGGGTCTTTGTCTGGTTTTGGGATCAAGGTAATGCTGGCCTCATAAAATGAGTTTGGAAGTTTTCCTTCCATTTCTATTTTTTGGAACAGTTTCAGAAGAATAGGTATTAATTCTTCTTTAAATGTTTGGAAGAATTCCCCTGGGAAGCCATCTGGCCCTGGGCTTTTGTGTTTTGGGAGATTTTTGATGACTGCTTCAATTTCCTTAGTGGTTATAGGTCTGTTCAGGTTTTCTATTTCTTCCTGGTTCAGTTTTGGTAGTTGATACATCTCTAGGAATGCATCCATTTCTTCCAGGTTATCTAATTTGCTGGCATAGAGTTGCTCATAATATGTTCTTATAATTGTTTGTATTTCTTTGGTGTTGGTTGTGATCTCTCCTCTTTCATTCATGATTTTGTTGATTTGGGTCATTTCTCTTTTCTTTTTGATAAGTCTGGCCAGGGGTTTATCAATCTTGTTAATTCTTTCAAAGAACCAGCTCCTTGTTTCGTTGATCTGTTCTACTGTTCTTTTAGTTTCTATTTCATTGATTTCTGCTCTGATCTTTATTATTTCTCTTCTCCTGCTGGGTTTAGGCTTTATTTGCTGTTCTTTCTCCAGCTCCTTTAGGTGTAGGGTTAGGTTGTGTACTTGAGACCTTTCTTGTTTCTTGAGAAAGGCTTGTATTGCTATATACTTTCCTCTTAGGACTGCCTTTGCTGCATCCCAAAGATTTTGAATAGTTGTGTTTTCATTTTCATTGGTTTCCATGAATTTTTTAAATTCTTCTTTAATTTCCTGGTTGACCCGTTCATTCTTCAGTAGGATGCTCTTTAGCCTCCATGTATTTGAGTTCTTTCTGACTTTCCTCTTGTGATTGAGTTCTAGTTTCAAAGCATTATGGTCTGAAAATAGGCAGGGAATGATCCCAATCTTTTGGTACTGGTTGAGACCTGATTTATGACCTAGGATGTGATCGATTCTGGAGAATGTTCCATGGGCACTAGAGAAGAATGTGTATTCCATTGCTTTGGGATGGAATGTTCTGAATATGTCTGTGAAGTCCATTTGGTCCAGTGTGTCATTTAAAGTCTTTATTTCCTTGTTGATCTTTTGCTTAGACGATCTGTCCATTTCAGTGAGGGGGGTGTTAAAGTCCCCCACTATTATTGTATTGTTGTCGATGTGTTTCTTTGCTTTTGTTATTAATTGGCTTATATAATTGGCTGCTCCCATGTTAGGGGCATAGATATTTACAATTGTTAGATCTTCTTGTTGGATAGACCCTTTAAGTAGGATATAGTGTCCTTCCTCATCTCTTATTACAGTCTTTGGTTTAAAATCTAATTTGTCTGATATAAGGATTGCCACCCCAGCTTTCTTTTGGTGTCCATTAGCATGGTAAATGGTTTTCCACCCCCTCACTTTCAATCTGGGGGTGTCTTTGGTTCTAAAGTGAGTCTCTTGCAGACAGCATATCGATGGGTCTTGTTTTTTTTTTTTTTTAAAGATTTATTTATTTATTTATTTGAGAGAGAATGAGAGACAGAGAGCATGAGAGGGAGGAGGGTCAGAGGGAGAAGCAGACTCCCTGCCGAGCAGGGAGCCCGATGCGGGACTCGATCCCGGGACTCCAGGATCATGACCTGAGCCGAAGGCAGTCGCCCAACCAACTGAGCCACCCAGGCGCCCTGGGTCTTGTTTTTTAATCCAATCTGATAGCCTGTGTCTTTTGATTGGGGCATTTAGCCCATTTACATTCAGGGTAACTATTGAAAGAGATGAATTTAGGGCCATTGTATTGCCTGTAAGGTGACTGTTACTGTATATTGTCTGTGTTCCTTTCTGGTCTATGTTGCTTTTAGGCTCTCTCTTTCCTTAGAGGACCCCTTTCAAGATTTCTTGTAGGGCTGGTTTCGTGTTTGCAAATTCCTTTAGTTTTTGTTTGTCCTGGAAGCTTTTTATCTCTCCTTCAATTTTCAATGACAGCCTAGCTGGATATAGTATTCTTGGCTGCATATTTTTCTCATTTAGTGCTCTGAATATGTCCTGGCAGTCCTTTCTGGCCTGCCAGGTCTCTGTGGATAGGTCTGTTGCTAATCTAATGTTTCTACCATTGTAGGTTACATATCTCTTCTCCTGAGCTGCTTTCAGGATTTTCTCTTTGTCTCTGAGACTCGTAAGTTTTACTATTAGATGTCGGGGTGTTGACCTATTTTTATTGATTTTGAGAGGGGTTCTCTGTGCCTCCTGGATTTTGATGCCTGTTTCCTTCCCCAAATTAGGGAAGTTCTCTGCTATAATTTGCTCCATTATACCTTCTGCCCCTCTCTCTCTTTCTTCTTCTTCTGGGATCCCAATTATTCTAATGTTGTTTCGTCTCATGGTATCGTTTATCTCTCGAATTCTGCCCTCGTGATCCAGTAGTTGTTTATCTCTCTTTTTCTCGGCTTCTTTATTTTCCATCATTTGGTCTTCTATCTCACTGATTCTCTCTTCTGCCTCATTTATCCTAGCAGTTAGCGCCCCCATATTTGATTGCACCTCATTAATAGCCTTTTTGATTTCTACTTGGTTAGATTTTAGTTCTTTTACTTCTCCAGAAAGGGTTTCTCTAATAACTTCCATGCTTTTTTCAAGCCCAGCTAGTATCTTTAAAGTGATGATTCTGAACTCTAGATCTGACATCGTACTAATGTCCGTATTGAGTAGGTCCCTGGCAGTCGGTACTACCTCTTGTTCTTTTTGTTGAGGTGATTTTTTCCGTCTTGTCATTTTGTGCAGAGGAGAATAGATTAATGAGAGAACAAAATGCTAGCAGGGTAACAACGTCCCCAGAAAATATACTCTAAACAAATCAGAAAAGACCTTCCAGAAAGTGGTCGCTTTTCTGTTCAGAGAGTTGTTGCTATTCTTTTCTTTGATCTCCTGTTGAGTTTGTAGGTGTTCAGAATGGTTTGATCCCTATCCAGCTGAATTCCTGGGACCAGACGAAATCCAGGTCTCCTACTCCTCCACCATCTTGCTCCTCCCCCAAGGAAGTATAGCGTTTTGAGCCAGTGCTGAGTGTTCTTGTTGTTGTTGTTGCTGCCCTGGGGGTGTTTCAGCCATTGAGAGCTACCTGAGGGGCTGCCATTGCTCGTTGCATTGCAGAATGAATAATAGCAGTTACACTGAACAGTTCTTTGGAGAGACAATGCACGGAACATGTGGTAGGCTGAATAAGGCCCCCGGGGACACCGACGTCCAAATCCCTGGCACCTGCGGTGGGGACAAGTCGGGGCTCGCAGGGCCACTTGGGGGAGATTCTTAAAGACAACATCCAGTACTGGCATTTTCTGACACTGCATAGAGGCGAATGCTCATGGGGCAGGGTCATATTTGATAAATTAGCTAGCGTGTCTTCACCCCTGGTCATTCCTGGGCCTTTGTGACTTTTCCCCTACGAGGGCATAAGCTGTAGCATTCTGGGCTCACAACCCAAGAGAAAGGAGGGGAACAGCCACACAAAAATGTCAATTCTGGGTGTCTGGCTTTCAGATTACATCTTTGAGACAAAAACATGAGAGATAAAGCTTTTGAGTTTCAAAAGTCAAAGCCCCAAGGGACTCAGGGCAGACAGTTTATGGCAGAAATCATAGATTTGGGTGAATGCAAGGGAGTAATTTTTTCCCTGCCCTGGAGAAAAAAGTCAGAGGAGCAGAGAGAGATGAGGCACTGGTGAGTGCCCCCGAGAAGGAGAGGAGGTGACAGAATCCCCAAGTAAGTTTGAAAACCTAAAAGCAAAAGGACCTGTCCTCACTTCCCCGTGGTAACTCTGACGGGAAACCAATCCCCATGGTGAAATCCCAAGTCCAAGACGGCACAAAGTGTATTAGTTGGAACTGGGCTCTGCTGCTATGGGTAGACTCTCCACAAGAAAGAATTTATACACTTTGAAATTTCTTTCTTTTTTTTTTTTAAGATTTTATTTATTTATTTGACAGAGAGAGACACAGCGAGAGAGGGAACACAAGCAGAGGGGGCAGGAGAGGGAGAAGCAGGCTTCCCGCCGAGCAGGGAGCCCGATGCGGGGCTCGATCCCAGGACCCTGGGACCATGACCTGAGCCGAAGGCAGATGCTTAACGACTGAGCCACCCCGGCGCCCCGAAATTTCTTTCTTTTTAAAAAAAAATTTATTTGAATTCCAGTGTAGTTAACATACAGCGTTACCTTAGTTTCAGGTGTACAACATAGTGATCCAGCATTTCCATACATCGCCTGGTGCTCATCACTGACAAGTGCCCTCCTTGGTCCCCTCACCTGTTTCCCCCCGCGCCCCACCTCCTGCCCCCTGGTAACCATCAGATTGTTCTCTATAGGTAAGAGTCTGTTTCTTGGTTCGTCTCTCTGGGTTTTTTTTCTTTCCCCTTTTCTTATTTGTTTTGTTTCTTAAATTCCACATATGAGTGAAGTCATATGGCATTTGTCTTTCTCTGACTGGCTTATTGCACTTAGCATGATACCCTCTAGATCCATCCATAAAAATATGGAACACTTCACGAATTTGCATGTCATTCTGGCTCAGGTGCCATGCTAATCTTCTCTGTATCATTTCCAATTTTTAGTATGTCAAAGCGAGCACTGAAAATTCTTTCTTTTGTTTTTTTAAAGATTTCATTTATTTGAGAGAGAGAGAGAGCACAAGAGCAGGGTGAGGGGCAGAGGGCTGAGCAGGGAGCTCGATCCCGGGACCCCAGGATCATGACCTGAGCCGAAGGCAGATGCTTAACCCATTGAGCCACCCAGGTGCCCCTGAAATTTATTTCTCTTTAAAGTAGAAGTCCAGGTTGGCTGTCCAGGGCTGGAGGGGTGCTCCACACTATGAAGACCCCAGGCTCCTCTGCGTTGCTGCTTGGTCTCCCATGGCCTCAACATCAGAGTTCAAGTTCTGGGCGGCAAGAAGGAGGAAGAGACAGTGACAAAGCAAAGGGAACCCACATGCTGTTTCCTAAGAAAGGGCTATGGATGCTCCTTCGTCACAGTCACTTAACAGGAGCTTAGGCGCCTGTTATTATGGGTTGAATGATGTCCCTCAAAAAGATGTTGAAGTCCTAATCCCCATACCTGTGAGTATGACCTCATTTGGAAATAAGATCTTTGCAGATATAATCAGGTTCAGATGAGGTCATGAGGGTGGGCCCTAATCCAACATGACCCATGGCCTTGTAAGAAGAGAGAGAGACACAGACACTGGGAGACACGTAGGGAGAAGACAGCATGTGATGCTGGGGGCAGACATTTCTCTACAAGCCGAGGAACTCACAGAATGGCAGCTCCCAGCAGCAGAAGCTGGAAGAGGCGAGGAGGGTTCGTCTCCTAGAGCCTCCAGAGAGAGGGTCCTGTGACACCGTGATTTCGGAGCTCTAGCCTCCAGAACTGTAACACAATGAAGTTCTGTTGTTTGAAGCCACCCAGTCTGTGGGACAAAGTGGACAATAGGGAGGCACGGTGGCTTCTGAGTGGGATCATGACATGAGGAAAGTTGTTCTAAAGAGACTATCTCCCCATTGTGCCATTACAATACTTAGCGACTGATACAGGGGCCAGCAGGGGCCGGATCTTGAAGGACCTTGAATGGCAGGCTTCGGAGTCCTCCGAGGGTGGAAAATACCCACCATGAGGTGCCGTCATTTACTCTTTGAGAGGATCCTGAGACAAGGTCATGCGCAGAGGGAAGGCCATCAGCAGACCTTTCTAGGCTCCTGCAGTCCGTGTCTTATCTAAATGAGCCAAAGGTGGCCTCCCTGTATCAGTCCCTAGGCTGTTCATTCCTTCACTGTGGGCTGAGACCCATCAGCTCAAAAGCCCCCCCCAGGGCAAAACTCAAATTTTTACACATCCGCTTATTTAAAAAGTAGCTCAAACAAGCAGATTTTTAACCATTTAGAGCCTGCCTGCTTTGCATACCTTGCAAGGCACAGCTCACCCCATGTCTGCGAGCCAGAGATAAGATAGAGTCTGATAGTTACAAGACCGCAAGCTGCCCTTTGACTCAGACACTCCCCCACCCCCATGCTGCTGAGCAAGAGTAGCTAGACCTGTAAGCCCCCTCCTTGAGTCCCACATCCCTGGGGGTTCCCTTGCCTCCCTCTCCTGGGTGGTGGCACCTTCAGCTCACTTGAAGCTTCCGATGGTCTCAGGCCATGAGGGACTTCCCTGGAGTGCAATCTTGTTCAAGCCCAACTTTGTTAAAGCTTGCTTGTGACTGCCCATCATGGTCATATGTTTTTCCTTGGCCAGCCCCCAAATCCCTCGAACCTGGACACCGTACCCCTCTTACTCCCACCTGAGACCGCAGCTCAGAATAGGACAGTGGCTCGAACCCAGGCCCTGTTCCTCCTGGGTGAACCTCTGATCAGAGACCAAAGGGGAGAGAACGTACTGGGGCAGAGGGGATAGATACTACCCAGGGGCCTGGAGAGTTGGCCCTGAGGCCTCAGTCCTTAGCATGAGGGAAGGGCAGTTTGGGGGATATGGTTGGGATGCCATCAAGAAAGGATACACTCCTTAGTGAAACGCCAGACTGTGAAAAACACTTAAATGCGAAATCTTTTTTTTTTTTTTTTTAAAGATTTTATTTATTTATTTGAGAGAGAGAATGAGAGAGAGAGAGCACATGAGAGGGGGGAGGGTCAGAGGGAGAAACAGACTCCCTGCTGAGCAGGGAGCCCGATGCGGGACTCGATCCTGGGTCTCCAGGATCATGACCTGAGCCGAAGGCAGTCACTTAACCAACTGAGCCCCCCAGGCGCCCTTAAATGAGAAATCTTAAAAAAAAAAAAAAAAAAAAGTCAAATTCATAGAAACACAGAGTTGAAAAGTGGTTGACAGAAGCTGGGGTGTGGTGGAAATAGGGATGGTAAAGGGGTATAAACTTTCAGCTATGAAATGAATAAGGTCTGAGGAGCTGATGTAAAACACGGTGACCATAGTTGAAAACACTGTATTGTATAACTGAAATTTGCTGAGAGTAGATGGTAAATGTTCTCATAAAAAGAAGAAGGAGAGGGGTGCCTGGGTGGCTCAGTCGTTAAGCGTCTGCCTTCGGCTCAGGTCATGATCCCAGGGTCCTGGGATCGAGCCCCACATCGGGCTCCCTGCTCCACGGGAAGCCTGCTTCTCCCTCTCCCACTCCCCCTGCTTGTGTGCCCTCTCTCATTGTGTCTCTCTCTCTGTCAAATAAATAAATAAAATCTTAAAAAAAAAAAAAAGGAGAAGGAGAAGAAAGAAAGATAAACATGTGAGGTGATGAATGTGTTAATTAACTAGATGGGGGAATCCTTCCACAAGGTATACATATATCAAATCACTGCAATGTACCTTCAAATATCTTTTTTTTTTTAAGATTTTATTTATTTATTTGTCAGAGAGAGAGTGTGGGTGGGCAAGAGCAAGCACAAGCAGGGGGGAGCAGCAGGCAGAGGGAGAAGCAGGCTCCCTGGTGAGTGGGGAGTCCAATGCAGGACTCAATCCCAGGACCCCGGGATCATGACCTGAGCAGACACTTAACCAACTGAGCCACCCAGGCATCCCAACGCTTCAAATATCTTATAATTGTATATGCCGATTATACCTCAACAAAGCTGAATTTTTTTTTAAGAAAGGGGGGGTTACCCTCTTTTAGGGCCATGTCTGGTCATGATCTCTTCGCTGCATCCAGCACAAATGATCACTCTCAGAGCAGAGTCTGGGGTCTAGCATCTAGAAGGCAGGCTCGAATGCCCCCTAGAATGCCACCTCCTTGAGGGGAGGAAGCTGGTTGTCTCTGCACTACTCTATCTCCAGGCCTGGCAACAGGGCCTGGCTCACAGCTAGCCCTTAACAGGCACTGAGAAAGGGAGGGAGGGGGGAATGATGGACTTCGCTCCAGGGACCCTCTCCAAGCTGGATTGAGCCAGGTTCTGTGGCCTAAGGAACAGCCCCAGAACCTTCTGGGCCCAAAGAATCTTTGACAAAGACACCCCCCTTCCTCACCCAACCACAAATACCAATGCGTAGATGCTTGCCACCTAGGAATGTCCACTCGGGCCCCTGCGGCTTACACACCCCCATTTTCCACTGTCTGCTCGCCACCTCCAGGAGGAGGAAGTGGAGAAGGCTGGCATTCAGGCTCCGTATAACCCGGGCCCTCCTTCCCCCCCATGTACACCTCAGTTAGCTCAGCCGACTTCTGTTTCCAGGGTGGCATTTCCCTTCTCCACCCTCCCCAATCAAGAAAAGCCTTCTTCCTCACCCGTACCTCCCATTGCTGCCTGAACCCCACTCAACCTTTCCAGGCAGAAGCAAAAGTCAGCGACCCGATTCCTTAGGGAAGCGTTCTCTGACGATGCTCCTCTCCCGTCTCCCCCCGTCTCTTCCCCCCCCACCGACCCACCCCCAGCGGCCACCAGCAGGGAAACTGAATTCAGGAGGAGGAGCAGGTGCGGCGGGTGGGCGGGGAGGCAGGTGAATCTGGGGAGAACACGAGAGGACGTGCCCGTGGGACATCCAGGAGGAGAGGAAGCTGCGACTCTTGGACTCCCACCCAACTCCTCATCCAGCACCATCCTTAGCAACCCCCAGCCCGAGGCTCCAGGCTCGAGGCTCCAGGCTCGGGGCTCTGCTCCCAGCCAACGCCCACCTAGCTACCGCCGACGTCACAGGATTCCCGCTATCTCATTGGCCGAAACCTCTCTCCGCACCCCCTTGCGTGGGAAGGAGGGGGAGCCGTGGTCCCGGGTGACGCGGGAGGCGGTTTCCGTGGCGACTGCAGCCTGGCTGCGAAGAAGGAACCAAGCTGGGCGTCCCCCGGCCAGTTCTAGGACTCGGGATCCCCCAGGGCAGAGGCCACTGCGTCCGCAGGGCCCGGAAACCGGAAGCCGGAGCCTCCCAGCTCCCGCTCGGCCGCACCTACGCGGAAGGGAGGCGCGGCGACGGAGGCGGGCGGGCAGCCTCCTGCGGGACCGCGAGTGCGCTCGCCTCCAGCTTTGTTCTCGCCGTGGCTTCTCCTCTGGCCACGTTCGCCTCCTGTGGCACCAGAGAGAAGGGACTGTCCGCGCGGGTCCGCAAGCAGCTTCAGCGTCACAATGGGAGGTTCTTATTAACCACGAGCCCTGCATTCTAGACCTGGTGTTGTCTCTGGCCTCAGTTTCCTCATCTGTAAAATAGGGATGTTGAGATTTGGACCGCGGAGCGGGGTGCAGGGGCATTAGAGTCCCTCTAGACTGGTGGTTCCACGCCGGGGGTCTCTCAACTGCCAGGTGTCTTTAAGGGGTTCAAGATGAAGGGACTTGCCCCAGGTCCCACAGTGAGACAAGTGGCTGAGTCAGAACGTAGGTCATTTCCAGCGCTTCCCACCAGCAAGGCACTGGGTGATCTTTCAGAGCCAGCGTTTCCTCGTTGGTAGACTGTGACTCCGTCTTCCGTCGGGTGTACCTAGACTTATGTGAAATCACGGAGAAAAGATGCCAAGCACATGGCTCTTAATAAATGGTCATTATGGTGTCTTAAGTTAATATTTAATAAAGAAAATGGATTTTTGTCCAATGTGGATTCTGTGTTGGGTCCCCATGTGCCTTCTGTTAATTATTTCCCCCTTTGGCGAGTCTGGCTTCCCGTGCCTCTCCCTCCCCCAGCCCTCAATTCTGTAATTCCCAGGGACTCGGCTTGCTTGCTTCTCTTTCCTCCTGATCTATCCGCTCCATCCTCCCGAACCTGCTGTACCCCAACCTGCTGTGATCTCCTAGGTTTACTATCTCCAAAGACAAGGCCACAGACTTTGCCATAACTGTTTTGTAGTTTTTACCACAGGAACACATTTGGGTGCAAGAAAAATAACGAACCAATGCAATTGTGAAGCTTAAGGAAATGATACCAAGATGTAATGTAACTGCTCTGCTAGGCACTTAAATATTAGCATCCCTCTGGCTACTGGCCTAGGCTCACTTTCCACCTCAAGCACATCTCTGTAGACGGTTCCCAAATCTCTGTTGCCAACTCATATCTCTCTGACCTGTGGACTCAGCTTGTACTGTGCAATATCCTCATTCTTCCATTCGAGAACGTGGACCCTCCCCACTTCTCTGAGTGGGTTTCAGGAGGAATAAGTCCGTGAAAGACAAGCCCCCACTTCTGATCTAACAGCCTGGAAGGGGGTGGATCAGGCGGGAGCCCACCTTCCTTGGCCAGCAGGAATGGGGGATGCTGTGTGAGAGAACTGAGCCCCCTGTGCACATGTTGCTTAGTCTGATGTTTTGAGACCCATGAGATTCTAGATTCCCCACCTCAGGCAAGAACTGAAAGTGGACCCCAGTGGAGTGAAGCTACAGAGAGCTCGTGGGCTGGGGAAATCTTTTGATACACCGTTTTCTCCTTTCTCCTCTAGTTAACTTAGGCCTTCTAGAACTCGAGGCTGATCCCTTTCTCCTCAAAATGTACTTAGCGCATGCTCTTCTCCCTGTCTAGAACATTCCCAGCTCCTTGTTCCGGTCCTGCACTACATCTCCACCAGGCTATTTGTGACCCGTCCTTCTGATCTCAACTTAGATGTTGCTTCTTCTAGGAAGCCTTCCTAAACCTCAAAAATTGGTTAAATATAACAGATGCATATCACAGTATGTAGGAGTGAAGTGACACAACGTCTAGGATTTGTCTTAAAATATATTGGAAAAAGTAAAGAGGGATAAATGATCAAGAGTGACCAAATTTTGATACTTAATGAAATTGGAGGATTGTGTATGAGGATTCATTATACTATTCTCTCTTCTTTTGCACATATTTGAAATGTTACCAACTAAAAAAAGAGAGAGAGAGAAGAAAAGCACATATACACATACACAAAATCTTCGTTAGGAGTGACAAGGCCAGGCATAGACCCTTTTGCCTTTGGTCAACGTCCTGTTCTTTGTCTCATGAGGGATTAGCTTAGAACTGTTTGTCCCCTTGAAACTAGGTAGACAGTGCAGCGCCTGGGTGGCTCAGTCAGTTAGGCATCTGCCTTTGGCTTAGGTCATGATCTCAGGGTCCTGGGATCAAGCCCTGCATCTCCCTCTCCCTCTCCCTCTGCAGCTCCCCCTGCTTGTGCTTGCTTGCTTGTTCTCAAACAAAATCTTTTTTAAAAATTAAAAAAAAAAATTAAATTAAAGAAAAAGAAACTAGGTAGATACAGAGATAAACATTCCCTGTTTAGCTGACTGAGACTTCCCCTAATTGCAAAACAATCCCACTGTTAAGTCCTCCACACCTGTAACCTGTCTACTCATCCCTACAGAAGTCAGGCAAAACTGCCCTGTCTAGACACTCTGACCTTCAGGTCTGGGAGCTCTCTCTAATGCAGTTGACTGACTGACAAGATTTTATCTTTGTCTGTACTATGGTTTCATAGTATTCCTCTCCATCATAGATATTTTGCTGAACTGTAATTGCCTATCTGTCTATCTGCCTGTCTGTCCTCCCTAGCATCTAGCACAATACCTGGCATAGAGTCGATACTCAGTAAATATTTGTTAAAAAGTGATCATTCTGTGACTGTTCTTTCTGATCTAGCCAAGAGGGTTCTTCTATTCAGGACTTTCTAGTTTGAAGGAATAATGTGTACCATATGTTTATTACAGAATGCTTATCTTTCTGTTCTCTGTAACAGAAAAATGAAATCTAGCTCACTTAGAAGTTTTGTACTTTTAATAAACAAATTAAAAAGAAGGAAGGGACAGAACGTAGTTCTGTATTGGGTTTTCTTTTTTTTTTTTTTTAAGATTTTATTTATTCATTTGTCAGAGAGAGAGCGCACACAAGCTGGGGGAGCTGCAGGCTCCCTGCTGAGCAAGGAGCCCGATGCGCAACTCAATCCCAGGACCCTGGGATCATGACCTGAGCCAAAGGCAGACGCTGCACTGACTGAGCCCCCCAGGCGCCCCTGTATTGGGTTTTCTAACGGTTTAGTTCCAAGACCATTTTCAAGGAGGTCGTGTCTTCCCCTTTCCAGTGAGAGACAGCTGACAGTGGAGCTCACCTGGGTGTTTTGTTTTGTTTTGTTTTATTTATTTTATTTTATTCATTTGACAGAGAGAGACAGCGAGAGAGGGAACACAAGCAGGGGGAGTGGGAGAGGGAGAAGCAGGCTTCCCTCTGAGCAGGGAGCCCGATTCGGGGCTCGATCCCAGGACCCCGGGATCATGACCTGAGCCAAAGGCAGACACCCAATGACTGAGTCACACAGGCACCCCTCACCTGGATGTTTTAAAAAATACTGATGCCTGGTCCCCACCCCCAGAGATTCTGGTGCAATTCATCCAGGGTGTGGCTGGCCAGTGGATTCTTGGAAGTTCCCCAAGTGATTCCAGTGTGCAACCCCCACACTGAGACTCACTGTTAGATCAGAGGCATCCTCGGGGTCCCCTCCTGCCCAGCTGGTGGGAGCAGCCTCAGTGGGACAATGGAGTGAGACTGCACTTGGGTGGCACATCCCTGGGATTGGCAATCTGACCGGCAGTCTCAGCAATGGTAGCCCTAGTCAACTCCAGACAACCCGGCGTCACCAATCTCGACAGGTGGCAGGGAGCCATTTCTGGGGTGGGTCAAGGTCTGGCAGCCCCGATCTGATCACCAAGAGGCCTGGTTGGGGGAGATTGGTCTTTAGCCAGACCACAAAAGTGGCTGAGAGAGTTGGATGATGAAGAGGAGTAGCAAGGCTTGTGTTGCTCGGTCTCATGGGTTGACGACCTCAGCGTTCTCACCTGAAAGTTACCTGCCTCATAAGTCGTGATGGGGAATAAACGAGTCAGTGTACTGAAGTGTTACTAAGTGGGGTCTTAGCTACAATGACTGTGGCTTGGCGAGGTGAGGAAATGGGGTAGATGTTTCAGTGGATAAACTAGGAGGATCCCTTTCCCTACCAGTGGGATCTCCTCACAGGAAGGTGTTCACAGCTGACTTTGTCTCTAGTTCCTATCTTAATGAGAACGTGGCAATGTTTACACTTTCACGGCATTAATGAACTTCTGGTTCACATGTCATGTAGTTTTCGTTTACTAACATGCTTCATGTTCCAGCAGGCTTCCGATCATTGCGTTTTCCTCCTTTGGAACATCAGCGAGACATTGGGGTTTACACTAGGACTTGTCATGTTTGAAAAGGCACCTTTTAGCATGATGGCACAGAGTGACGTTTGGGAAGGACCCCAGGTCTGGGCTGCTCTGTCACCAGAGCTCCTCCCAAGTCCTTTGGGCTGGTGACTCTGCAGCTATCAAACGTGGAGCACAAGGGTAGCAACTCCACCTGCTGACAAGGTTAAACAAGAACATTCTGCCCTCACCGTCAGTGCCGCTGCTTTCGCCCTCCTGAAGGAAAACGGCCCAGGTACTGTCAACGGTTTTGATCAAAAGCTGCTAACACAAGGCAAAAAACAACTTCATAAGAACAAAAGAGACCATAGACTACTTTCTAATTCCCTGGAAATTTGAACCTCTGTTGAAAGGATTGTTGTATCTGAAATCCAAATTCTGAAATTAAGAGCCTCGAACATAGCAGAAGCAGGGCGGCGACATTTAGGAGAGTCTTTGGTGTGTCAGCCAATGATAAATGCTTTACGTACAATGAAATATTTCAAATCCTCTAAACACAATTATCTTCATTTTTGTTGGTCTGGAAGAGGAAGCTCTTAAATTGAGGCAACACCCCCAAGGTAGCGTGGCTGATAAGTGGTGGAGCCTGGAACGCCATTCTGGATCGATCCAGGGTCTAAGTTCTTAGGGGAGGCAAGTCAGCTCTTTACTAACAGCTGGGCCGTCTTAATGTGAATGAAATGACTAAATGTCTTTAGAGATATGGGTTTTATGGGGCGCCTGGGTGGCTCCACCAAACAGGCGTCTGACTCTTGATCTCAGTTCAGGTCTTGATCTCAGGGTTGTGAGTTCAAGCCCCACTTTGGGCTCCACATTGGGCATGGAGCCTACTTTAAATAAATAAATAAATAAATAAATTTTTAAAAAGAAAAATATGGGTTTTATAGAAAAGGTAGAAAATATATTGAGGCAAATATAAAAGCAATCAAATAATCAATCCCCCATCCAAAGTTACTGCCGATAACATTTTAGTGTTATGTCTGAAAACATCAGTGTATCCACCTGCTTTTGTCATCTGAGCCTTTGTAGTGAGCCTTTTTCTAGGTCAATAAATGTAGATCTGTGTCATCTACACTTGGTTGGATAGCATCTCAGTGTATGCCTCCTAAATTATTCATCTGATGCCCCTACCATTAGATATTTAGATTGTTTCTTATTTTTATTTTTTATAAACAGTGCTCCAGTACATTTCTTTGTACATCTTTGGGTGATTTTATTATTGTTTCCTTAGGAAAAAAATCATAAAAATGAAATTGCAAGGTCAAAGGGAATGCACCTGCTTTGTAAAAGACAAACTTATACATTAAAGTATATCTCGTGTACAGAAAGTGCACACATGATAAGAGGACAGTTTGATCAAGTATCTCAAAGAGAACACGCATGTGTAAATACTACCCAAAGCAAGAAATAAAAAAATATGAACAACCAGAACCCCTCTCCTCCCTCCTCCCGTCCTTTCCTGCCCTCACTTTTCCAGATGTAACCACTCTTCGGAAATTTAACACCAAAGATTGATTCTGGCTGTCTTTTTGCTTTGTATACATGGAATCATACAAGTGTGCACTCATTTGTGTCTGGTTTCTTTCACTCACTGTTATCTTTGTGAACTTAATTGTGTTGTTGGTTTAGCAGTAGTTCATTCATTTTCACTGACGTATTTTTTTGGTATATTCTAATAGTGGATTTTTTAAAAAAGATTTTATTTATTTATCTGACAGAGAGAGACACAGCGAGAGAGCGAACATAAGCAGGGGGAGTAGGAGAGGGAGAAGCAGGCTTCCCGTGGAGCAGGGAGCCCGATGTGGGGCTCGATCCCAGGACCCCGAGACCATGACCTGAGCTGAAGGCAGACACTTAACGACTGAGCCACCCAGGCGCCCCTCTAATAGTGAATTTTTTTTAAAAAGTCTATATTCGGGGCACCTGGCTGGCTTAGTCAGTGAAGCATGTGACTCTTGATCTCAAGGTTGTAAGTTTGAGTCCCACATTGGGTGTAGAGATTACCTGATAAAATCTTTAATAATAATAATAATAATAATAATAATAAAAAATAAGTGTATATTCATGAGTAACCCAGCATACCAAGAGCCTCTCTTGTGCCCCCTACCAGTCACTGTTCTTCACAAGGTAACCCCTCTTCTGGTTTTGATCACACTTGATTTGTTTTGTCTATTTTTTTTAAGATTTTATTTATTTATTTGACAAGGGTGAACAGCAGGCAGAGGGAGAGGGAGAAGCAGGTTCCCCACTGAGCAGGGAACCCGATGCGGGGCTTGATCCCAGCACCCTAGGATGGTGACCTGAGCTGAAGGCAGAAGCTTAACCGACTGAGCCACCCAGGCGCCCTGTTATGTCTATTTTTGAACTTTCTATATAAGTAAATCATACAGTATGTGTACTCTTTAATGACTGTCTTATTTCCCTCATCGTTTTACATCTCAAACGCAACCACATTGTTGGGTGCAGCAGGAGATCATTCTCTATTGTTGGAAATAAATTTTGTGAATATACAATGATTTACTTATCCATTCTACTGCCTATGGGCACTAGGACTTTATCTAATTTCTGGCTATTATCAGTAATTCTGCATGCACATTCTTGTACATGTCTTTAATATTTGGAGGGGAAATGTCCCTGTCCACTATTTTTCCTTTTCAGAATTCTTGGGCTGTCTTTGTATGTAATTATTCCATGTAGATATTCTTTAGTACCATTTGGAAAAACCTCAGAAAAGCTAACGTTAGCATTTGATTTGGACAATGCAAAACACAGAGGTTAATTTAATATCTTAATTTTGAGAATTTTTACTCAGTGTTTATTTTATTTAAAGATTTTATTTTTAAGTAATCTCTACACCCAACATGGGGCTCGAACTCACAACCCGGAGATGGAGTCTAACGCTCCACTGACTGAGCCAGCCAGGCGCCCCTCATTTAGGCTTTATTTATCAAAATCTTTATGTCTCTTGGCAAAGTTTTATAGTTTTCTTCACATCATTTGATGCATTTATTTTTAAGTTTGTTCCTCGGCAGTTTATATCTTTGGTTGCCTTTGTAAATAGGATCTTCTTCCAGGGAGGTCTTTAAATGACGCAGTGCAAAAGAAATAAATGAGTACTGCTTAGAAATTCAGTTATCTTACAGAGATTTTGCTTGTCTCTTTTGTTTGTAAACAGTCATTTAGAATGTTCACAGTGACTTAAGAACGTGTCCCCTCCGCTTTTAATCATATGGTGGTAATAGATAACATAGAATTCCAGAGAAATCCAAAATTACATGGTGGTGTTGGAATCATTCCCAGCGGGGCAGTCGCTGCAGGATTTCTACTCCAGCTGACCAGGGAGCATTTAAAGACGGGGTCATTTCACGGGTCCTCACGATGTGCCAGGGACTAAGTGCTGAGGAGAGTCCTCAACCAGACGGATGATGCTAAAGGCACTTATGGAGCTTTCAGTTTCCACAGAAAGAAGGATTCCACAAGAAATCCAGTAAGAGCAGGAATTTTCCAGACAAGACAACCACCTGGGAAAAGGCCCCGTGGTGGGAAGGAGCTGAGCACATTCAGAGAAAGGAACAGAAGCTTGCGGCCTGGATGTAGGGAGTAAGGGGCGTGTCCTGACATGAGTCCCCGCCCATCGCCCCACCCCCGTCCCGTGTTGGGGAGTCCCTGCAGGATGGGCTGCCCACACAGTGCTCAGTGCTCTTCACGACTCTGGCTGACCCGAAAAGACCCCAGGAAGTGGTCAAGGGTATGAAGGGCCGGAGGCCGGAAGTGGGTGGTGAGGCGGCCCTGGGGAGACTGAGTCAGGGTCCCGAGTCTGTGTCCTTCTGTCTCCTTCCACGGGTGCCTGAGTGCCAGTCACCTAACTCTCCCTGCGTCCAAGTCTGGGATTTTCACTTCCTTCCCAGTGAAGTAAAAAACATAACTGGTGAAATAACCATTGAGTGGCTGCACCAGCTTGCATTCCCACCAATAGTGCAAGAGGGTTCCCCTTTCTCCACATCCCCGCCGACACTTGTTTCCTGTATTGTTAATTTTAGCCATTCTGACCGGTATAAGGTGGTGTCTCATTGTGGTTTTGATTTGTATTTCCCTAATGGCTAGTGATTTTGAACATTTTTTCATGTGTCTTTTAGTCATTTGTATGTCTCTTTTGGAGAAGTGTCTGTTCATGTCTTCTGCCCATTTTTTGACTGGGTTATTAGTTTTTTGAGTGTTGAGTTTGAGAAGTTCTTTATAGATCTTGGATATCAGCCCTTTATCTGAAATGTCATTTGCAAATATCTTCTCCCATTCTGTGCGTTGCCTCTTAGTTTTGTTGACTGTTTCTTTTGTTGTGCAGAAGCTTTTTATCTTGATCAAGTCCCAAAAGTTCATTTTTGCTTTTGTTTCATTTGCCTTTGGAGACGTGTCTTGAAAGAAGTTGCTGTGCCCAATGTCAAAGAGGTAACTGCCTATGTTCTCCTCTAGGATTTTGATGGATTCCTGTCTCACATTGAGGTCTTTCATCCATATTGAGTTTATCTTTGTGTGTGGTGTAAGGAAATGGTCCAGTTTCATTCTTCTGCATGTGGCTGTCCAATTTTCCCTTATTGAAGAGACTGTCTTTTTTCCATTGGATATTTTTTCCTGATTTGCCAAAGATTAGGTGACCATAGAGTTGAGGGTCCATTTCTGGAGTCTCTATTCTGTTCCATTGGTCTATGTGTCCGTTTTTGTGTCAGTACCATGCTGTCTTGGTGATCACAGCTTTGTAATATAGCTTGAAGTCAGGCAACATGATGTTGTTTTTCTTTTTCATCATTCCCTGGCGATTTGGGGTCTTTTCTGGTTCTATACAAATTTTAGGATTTTTTTGTTCCAGCTCTTTGAAAAATGCCAATGGTGTTTTAATAGGGATGGCATTGAAAGTGTAAATTGCTCTGGGGAGGATAGGCATTTTAACAATGTTTATTCTTCCAATCCATGAGCATGGAATATTTTTCCATCTTTTTGTGTCTTCCTCGATTTCTTTCATAAGTGTTCTGTAGTTTCTAGAGTATAGATCCTTTACCTCTTTCTTTTTTTAATTTTTTTAAAGATTTTATTTATTTATTTATTTGAGAGAGAGCGCACATGAGAGGGAGGGTCAGAGGGAGAAGCAGACTCCCTGCTGAGCAGGGAGCCCAATGTGGGACTCCATCCTGGGGCTCCAGGATCATGACCTGTGCTGAAGGCAGACGCTTAATGGACTGAGCCACCCAGGCGCCCTCTTTTTTTAATTTTTAAAATTTATTTATTTGAGAGAGAGAGAGAGCACGAGGGGGAGGGGCAGAGGGAGAGGAAGAAGCAGGCTTCCTGCTGAGCAGGGAGCCCAAAGCAAGGCTCATCCCAGGAACCCGAGATCATGACCTGAGCCAAAGGCAGCCACTTCATCGACTGAGCCACCCAGGTGCCCCAAAACGTAATTTTCTTTCTAAGCTGGCCTGCCTACAGTTCAAAATTGGGCACTGGTTTCCATGGAAAAATGCTGTTTGTCTCAGCTGTGAGACCCCTTTCACAGCTCCCAGCCCAGCTGCCACGTGGGCCCAGCCCAGCCAAACCCTGTTCCTGAATGCCAGGGGACGCAGCAGCCATGTGGCTCAGAGAGGGGGTGACCACATCTCCCGGCTTGCCTGCGACACTCCCCATCTGTGCCTTTGTCCTGGTGTCACTACTCAACCCGCCCCTTTCTCTCTCCATAGTGCCCCAATACAGGGGGGATAAGTGACAGGTTTTCCTTACTGGGAACCCAACTAGGGTCTGTTCCTTCAACAGTTAGCAAGACTTGGAAGCCTAGGTTTGGAGAAAGGGTCCAGGGACACGGTGCTGGTTCCCCAAAAGTAAAAGGAATGGAGGAGAGTGTGTGAGAGGGTCTAAATTGTTCAGCCTCATACAGGACAGACCCTGAAGGCAAGGATACACACTCTGGTTCACCTCCATGTCTTGCTCCCCCTCGTTTATGTGAGTGCGCACACTTGGGCTCCACGTTCTAGGAACCTGCGTGCAGAAAGCAAGGTACACTGATGGCAGCCTGAGGTTGGGAGGAAATCAAACATCCATTCCAGCTAGCATTTGGAACATCTAACATGTTCCGTTGAACACGTACTGACATCCTCCTCTGGGCCAGGAATAGGCGTAGATACTGGGAATCCAAAAAGGATATCAGGGGGGTACACAGAGTTGGAATACAGTGAGGTAAGTGCTGGAGGTGAACTCCAGGGGCCACAGGAGCCCAGAGGAGGAACTGGCTCACTTTTCCGGGGAAGGAGGTGGGGTGGTGGGGTGGGTCCCAGAAAAGCTGTCACAAGGGAGTGCTTTGAGCCTGGGCTGCAGATAAGACAAGGTATCAGCCCTCTCCATGTGGGAGGCAGGGAATTCTCAGCTTTCAAGAGCCAAACAGCCTGATCGGAAAGAAGTAAGCAAGCGTGAACTGGCAGGAGGCCGGCAGGCAGATGAAGAGGATGCGTCTATACCCGGAGGGTGGGCTGGCGCTGCTTCCAGACTTCCCTCTCAGGGACCTCGGGCCAGGACTCAAGCTGGGGCCGGGGCTGAAGGTCCCTGGCATCCAGATGGCCTGCGGGAGGGAAGGGTGCGGCTGAGAAGCAGGCCGGCTCAGATAAAGTTTATCTGATACCAGATAAACTTCCTGGGGAGCAGGGTGGAACTGCGGGCAGAGGGTGGCCATTCAGAGAAGCAGAAAAAAACGGGCAAGCCCCAAGCACCGGGTTACGCTCACTTGACTAGAGGGAAAGGTTTAGAAACAGGCCTGCCCTCACCGCCCCCCTCCAACCCCCTGTACCCTCTGTGGTGCCTCCAACTGATGGCTTCGCTCAGCAGTCTGGACACCGAGGATGCCATTAAGTTTTAGGGTCTGGTTGAGGTAGCTCAGTGGTTCTCAAGCATTAGCATCCCCTCAAGAGGACTGTTAAAACACAGATTGCTGGACCCCTCCAGAGGCTCCCAAACCATAGGTCTGGGGTGGGGCCCGCAAAAGCGCACTTGTAACAGGTTCCTAGCTGATCTGGTTCTCAGGTTTGGAGAACTACCCAGCTAACCCCTGCCTGGTCTGGCTTTGACCTGGGGCCCTGGTTGGGGGTGGGGGGGCGGTCTACCTGGAGCTGAGGAACAGGCCCCTCCATTGCACTCAGAAGGCTGTGGGTGGTGGGCTGGCTTGACTCCTCAGGTTCCCCCTTTATAAAAGGGTAATTCTGAGTCTCAAATAAAACCTTTGACGTGAAAGCCTTTTGTGGACCGAAAGGTGAGATTCAATTTTAGTTATTAATGTGCTCAAACCTGAAGTTGTAAAATGTGCTGGTTTCTTCCAAAATCATTATAGCCGCGACCTCAGGACCTCGCCCACAGCAAGGTCTCCTGGGCTGCTTGCTTATAATGCAGATGGTGTTGCTCTGAATCTTGGGTTGGGGTCCATTTACATTTTGCGAACCACTAGCTTATGCTGGGGAGTGAGTAGGAGATGCAAAAAGTCATTTTCAGTTTTCTGGTCTGCTGTTGGGTCACTAAGATCATCCCCTGTCCTGCCCGGGGCCCTGTTTCCACACGGCCACGTCGCTGGGGGAGCCTCAGTTCTCTAGAAGGTTACTTCTGGGCTGCCAGGCTCCCAGCTACGTGCCAGGCGCCACCTCCTGGCCTCACGATTTTCTTACTCTTCTTCTCCCCTGGTATTCATCAGATCCTCCCACGTGAGTGTTCAGAACCTTTTTAATGTCAGAAGGAAATGTGGTTCTCTTGCATGTGAGAAATTTCAGTGTCTCTTTAAATGTCTCGGCTGCTTGTGATTTTGCTGTTCCAGTGTTTTGGCATGAGCTATCCAGAAAAAGAGGTTTGGGCGTTTAGGTCGCACAAGTGCAGTGCAGATTGGGCGGATCCCTTCTTGTAACATTTCTTTGGAAGTGCCATGTCCCCAGCACGGGTGTGGCTCACTGCGAGCAGCCCGCCGAGCCCCTGGAGGGTGCGTGAGCCGCGTACCTGCGTGCAGCTCGTGGATCCTGCTGTGGCTCAGTTCAGCAGCGAGAGGTTTTCAGCGCCACCTAGCATTTCCTGAAGAAGAAATCACGCAGAAGCCAAGGTGAAATTCCCACTATGCTCAGATAGTCCCCTGATGTATCGATCGCGCGGAATAAATTGGGTGCTTTCTTGTAGCAAAACTGTCTGTGCTGCTATAAGACTCTAATGCAGTCGTGAAGAATATGCTGATATGGAAATGCCTCTAAAATTAGTTGTGAAGTGAAAAACTCCAAGGTGCAAAAAAATAAAGTGCCACATCTCAGTAGGCGGGCAGAGAAGGTGTCTGTGGAGACCTAACAACCCGAGACTTCCTCTAAGACTCTGCTGGAATTGTCTGGTCCCCTTCCTTACAGCATCCCGGAGCTGGAGGACGTTTTAGAGCCGTTCTTCCCAGCTAGAACGTGCACACCAGTACATGGTGACTAGTAAAAGGTAAACTGAGGCACGGTAAAAATCTGGGGGTTATTCGAGCAAGCATCATTTGAATCAGGCAGGACCAACAAAAAGTGGTCAGGAGCACTCTGGACAGGAGCCAGCAGAAGAGTTTTGTTGTTGTTGTTGTTTTTTAAGGTTTTATTTATTTATTTGACAGAGAGAGACAAAGTGAGAGAGGGAACACAAGCAGGGGGAGTGGGAGAGGGAGAAGCAAAGCAGGCTTCCCGAGGAGCAGGGAGCCCAATGCAGGACTTGAACCCAGGACCCCGGGATCATGACCTGAGCCGAAAGCAGATGCTTAACCGACTGAGCCACCCAGGCGCCCGTGGCAGAAAGGTTTTTATCGAGAAGATATGGAAGCAAAACAAAGCAAGGATTTGATTGGCTGTTGCATGAGTGGTTGCCTTATTTGGGATAGCCTAGTTGGCTGTTTGTCCTTAAATTTTGTTTTCTGGAATTTAAGGGCGCTGACTCTGGCTTAGGTTTTGGGTTATTTACAGAGACTACCAACGTGTTAGAGCCACCTCGCTCCATGGCTTACATTGGGGTTCACTCTTGTAAGTGGGGTTCACTCTCGTTGTCATTCTGTGGGTTTGGACGTATTTGTAATGATGTATATCCACCATACAGAGCAGTTTCACTGCCCTAAAAATCCTCTGTGCTCCACCGAGCCATCGCTCCCTCCTCCTTGACAACCAGAATGTTCTAGAGCTGGAATCACACAGTGCGTAGCCTGTCCAGACGGGCTTTTTCACTTTGTAGTATGCACTTCAGTTTCCTCCATGCCTTTTCATGGCTTGATGGTTCGTTTCTTTTTAGCACTAAATAACATTCTATGTTGTAACTGGGGTTTATTTATCTGCTCACCTAGTGAAGATTCCAGAACCTTCTCATCTCCTCAAAGGGAAACCCTATACCCATTAAGCACTCCGTCCCCATGCCCTTCTCTCCCCAACCCCTGGCCACTACCGATCTACTTTTGGTCTCTATGGATTAGCCTATTCTAGACATTTTGTACAAATGGACTCTCATGACTTCCTTTGCCTTCCTTACCCTCTCGTCTTTAATTCATTTGTTCCTCGTGTTCAACTTCTCTAGTTTCTCAACACTTCTCTCTACAAAGTGTGAGACTGTGTTAACATCCCTTGGAGTCTCTGCGTTTTAAACCCATATTAACGTAGCAGGTGTAAGGCAAGGAGCATGTATATATTTTGAAGCATATTTCTGGGCCTGGCCGGGATCCCACTCTACCAGCACCACCTGGTTCATCCTTAGAGTCACCTGGAGACTTGCCTGAAATGCAGAGTCTGCCTGCCCGCGGAGGGAACTCTTATCCAGGGTATCTTTGGTATGGCTTCTAAATATCTTTTTGTTTGTGTACACTTGTGAGCACACTGGGGCAGCGTGAAGGTGGTGGAAGGGCAGGCCCCAGGGTGTAGCATTTAGGGAACCACTCATACCGCCCCTTTGCCTCATCCCAGTCAGGGCCCTGCTCTGGGGTCTTCTAAAATTGTGTGGGGAAAACGGGTCTTCCTAGGGAGTTGGCACCAGTGGCCTGTGTCCGAACAACACAGGTCATACCTACAAGGCCTCCTGATTTAAATGACATGGGTTTTCACTGTTACCTTTTAAAAACTGATCTCTTTAATTACTGGTCACAGCCGCAGGGCAATGTTTTTAGAGAATGCATACCTTTGGACCTAGAGAGGTCCAAGAACTATTCATAATTCCTGACATTACATTTTCTCACACGGAAGGTTTGTAAGATGCTGTCTTCATTTCCTAGGCTGCTATAACCAGGTTCCATAAACTGGGAGGCTTCGAACAATGTATTCAGTGTGGGAGGCTGGAAGTCTGAAACAAGTGTCCGCTGGGCTGTGCTTCCTCTGAAACCTGTAGGCAAACCTTCCTTGCTTCTTCTAGCTTCTGGCAGCTGGCAATCCTCTGTGCTCCTCAGCATGCAGCTGTGTCCCTCCAGTCTCTGCCTCCACGGCCCCATGACCTTCTTCTCTCTTTGTCCAGGTCTCTGTCTCCAAATATCCCTCTCCTCAGAAGGCCACCAAGTCACTGAATTTAGGGCCTACCTGGATCCAGTTCGAGTTCATCTTAACTTGATTCCATCTGCAAAGACTTTCCTTCCATATAAAGTCACATTCATAGGTTTCGGATGGACATGAATTTGGCAGGGTGGGGACCCTATTCAACACGGGACAAATGCTTTCCCTATTCAGTTGTACATCTCCTGGTTTTTCATTTGATTCAGATTCATTCGCTTCCCCCAGCTCCAAATAAACTGGAGTCTTTTGTGAAGATTTTAATGGATGTTGCCGACCATCTGGCAGCAATTTATAAAGAACAGAAAATTATATTCTTCTGCCCAGGTGAATTGGCACAGCAAATTATCCTTGTGTTCTGCTCCCCTGTAGAAAGGCACGTGTATAAGGGAACATCCTTTAGGGTTTCACCGCCTGTGCCCACTGGTACCTTTCCAAATGTAGGAGAACATTTAGTTCACCTCAGTTTATAGTCAGTTGAGCCCCATGGAGGCTAAGTGATTTCCCAAGGCCACACAGTTCATCAGTCACCAACAAAATAGTTACTGATCCCCTACTACATGTAAATCTCTATGCTCGGTAGCACGGAGGCCAGACTAGAACCCTTGACTGCTTGATTCCTGGCCTTTGCTTTTTCCTGTTTAAAATGCTGTTTCAGGGGCACCTGGGTGGCTCAGTTGGTTAAGCGTCCAACTCCTGATTTCAACCCAGGTCATGATCTCATGGGTTGTGGGTTTGAGCCCCACGTCTGGCTCCACGATCAGCGGGGAGTCTGCTTGAGATTCTCTCCCTCTCCCCTTCTCCCCATTCGTGCTCTCTCTCTCAAATAAATAAACAAATAAATCTTTAAACAACAACAACAAAAACAACAACACCCTGTTTCAGCTCACAGCCTCCTATCACCTGCCTCTGAACACCAGACCTTATTTGCCTTTATACTGTGTTGACTTACGGTGAAAAACAGAGGCAGTAAATTTGTTGGTGCCTCAGAATCCGTGAAGGCAGTGGCGCCAAATTGTATGAGTCATGGTGGCATTCTTCTAACTCCATGCGCTGCTGATTGTTTTAAAAGTCAGTATCATTTAGGAACTTTGTTGACAAAGCAGTAAAAAGTCACTCATTATATCAAATCTTGTTCCTTGCGTACACATCTTTTTACTATCCTGTGTATGAAATAAGTATGCATAAAGCGCTCTGCTGCATACTGCAGTCCCACGGTTGTCCAAGAAGATCACTGGACACTGTTTGAGCTGCAGACTGAACTAGCTGCAGCTTTCATGGGGCACCAGTTTTACTTTCTGAAAGAACACCTAACAGACAAACTAGATTTATTCACCCTTGAAGATTTGGCAGGCATTTCCTCGAAAGTGAATGAAGGGAGCTTGTCACTTTAAGGACAACAGTTGACAGCATTTGTTCACAGTGATACAATTTGAGTTCTCAAGTAAAAAATAGAATTTTTGGAAAACTTGTACCCACCAGTATGAACTTGACGGTTTCCCAACATGTAAAGGCTTTTCTGATAAGGCTGGTAGTCATATTAACAAAGGTGATTTTTTTAATATCACATAATGAAATGTGTTAACTTTTGTAAGATTTGTATAACTCAGTTAGTCAATATTTTCCAAATGACTGATGCATGATGTTGAAAAAAAAAACATGCATGGGTAAAAGATCCATTCAAAATGCAGGATGGATTTTAATGTAGCAGAGTATGACAAGTACATTGATATGGTTTCAGGTTCCACACTGCAACTTGGGAAACTACCACTTGTCAAGTCTGGGGCAATATCAAAAATAGCTACAGGGCGCCTGGGTGGCTCAGTTGGTTAAGCGACTGCCTTCGGCTCAGGTCATGATCCTGGAGTCCCGGGATCGAGTCCCGCATCGGGCTCCCTGCTCAGCAGGGAGTCTGCTTCTCCCTCTGACCCTCCCCCCTCTCATGTGCTCCCTCTCTCTCTCTCATTCTCACTCTCTCAAATAAATAAATAAAATCTTAAAAAAAAAAAAAGATTAAAAAAAATAGCTACAGTTATCTAAAGATGTTATTAAAATACTCTTCCTCTTTCTAACTACATAACAGTGAGGATGTATTTTCTTCAAACCCTTTAACCAGAGAAGCACATCGCAATAAACTGAATGAAGAATATGAGAATCAAAGTGTCTTCTATTAAACTAAGCATCAAAGAGATTTCCCCCCAAAATGTAAAAAATGCCATTCTCCTCACTGAATGTTTTCCTGTTTTAAAAAATATTTATTAAAAAAATTTTTTTTTACTTAACATGTAATGGGTTTGTTATTGTTATTGTTGTGGTCACCCCTTGCAGATATATGGACCCCACATCCCAAATTTGGCTCAGCTTTTTAGACTGATACATCACACATACACCAAGAGGGCATAAAGCAATTTATTACTCGCATAATGAGGCTTTCTGGGAAGAGCAGGGCAGGCTCCCAGGATGGTCCATATATGGCTTGAGAAAGCAGGGAGAGGTGACTGGCTTGGAGTTTTATCATGGTTAGGAGGTGGGGCTGGAGCAAGGGTTCCCTCATATGGACCAGATCTTCTGTGATCTGAATTTTTTGTTGGCACCAAGGGAAGGAGCTCATGAGTTTCTTTTTGCCTTCCCAGATGTGGGCAAGAGGGAAACATGAGGAGTAGAGGTTGAAAGATTTCAGCACTCAAATATAAAAAATGGAGTCAGACTGATTATTAAAATTCACTCCTGATATTTGACTACTGACTGAAAATGCCATGGTTCATTTAACTGAATGTGAACTTGTAACAGATAAGTTACTACACTGTTCAATGAAACCAGTAGCCTGAGTCTGGTTAGGGAGTTCAGTTGAAGACCTCATTCAAGGTCCCAGCATCATGTATTTTGCAAAGTGAAATGTGTGGCTTGGTCACTATCAGTAAAGTTTGGGACTGCAAAGAAATGTCTTGGTGAACCCTCAAACTGTGGTTTTAGTACATACAGAGATATGTGTGACCTTGGTTTATAATTTGGGTGTCTGTTAGCAATAGATTTCCAGAGCTCTTTATCCATAAGGATGTGGCCTTGGAATTGTTGCTGCCATCGGTTGGGCCAGATGGCCGAGCGCTGGCAACGAATGACCCTAGTACCTGTAAAAGTGTGCAGATGGGGTCAATTGTTGGCCAGGGACCTGTGCTAAACTGACTGCCTGTAGTGCAGCTAATTGTGCTCACCCTTGTGTCCCATTCTTAATAAGGGATGTCCCAGTAAAGGGATGGAAACCAGCAACTCTCCAGCAAGGTCCCTCATGTGTGATGATGGCAACGCTGTCTGTAAAGTGTTCAAACTCCCATTGCTATTCACTCTACTGATCCTCAGGGGCTCCCCAGGTAGCCAAGGGGTCCTCCAGCATGATGGCATCTGGCAAAGGCTGAGACATATGACCCAGGACTACTTTAAAGAGGGTCTCAATCCAGGCCCTAAACACTAATTATCGAAACTTTCCACTTGGGTTGGCTACATCTCTACCAGAGGCTGGGTAGGACACAGCAAATGCAGTACAAAGTAGCACAAAGTGCAGTCCCCCCAGCAGGCAGCAGCACAGCTCAGAGAACACTCTGGCCAGCGGGCAGCCACTCAAAATACATGCTTGGCAGCGGGCAGCGGAGCCAGTGAGCAAGCCAAAGCAAGAGAAGAGAGACTCTTGGTGGTGGTCACCACCGAAACACCCTGTTCGTTGTGACAGCCGTTGGGCTCATCCTGCCTCCTTGGGGTGACCACAACAGTTATTAATATAAACCTTAAAAAATTAATATATTTTAGGCTGGTCCGAAGGTAGTGAGTTATCTCTATTGATTGTTCACAGTCATTTACAGATTGAATGCCTTGTTCTACTCTTTCCCCCTTCTCACAACTGCACTTGACTAGTCTAAAATATATATATTTATATTATTATGTAAATATATATTATATACAATTACATATTAATATAAATATAGAGAAATAATAATATATAATATATAAATATAAATACATTTATTTATATTTATATTTTAAATTCTCAGTTTTAATTTCTAATACAGCAAATAGTAATAGCTATATCCCACACAAGCAAAAACTTTGGGAGGTCCTGCCTATATTTTAAGCCTATGAAGAGATCCTGAGAATCACTGGCATTTTAAGTGTAAAACTGAAACAAAAGTGTCACGGAACAATTGTTTCCTGATATCATGTGATGCACCCTGATATTTTCTCCTCTCTCCTATTCTGTTTCATCTTTTAAAAAGTGCCAGTCATACGCATGAATAGTTCTTTTGCTAAGGCTTAAAAACACTGAAGTAAAGCATGAAGATGGTATAATGTAATTTTCTGGGGGGCACTTTTTACTTAAATTAAACATGGTTGTTGTTGGAGAAAGAAGTGTCTAAGCTCACATTGCCCCTTTGGATCATGTTCTCACTTGTAAATGGAGTTGAAGTTACCATAAAGTTAATGAAGCTCAGGCTTTAAGACTCCTCACCTACATGGGTCTCCTCTTCTAGGGCCCTCTCCCTATTTTTTATGGGTAACTTGGCATTCTTTTTCTTAAAGATGGCCACCCAATCTGTATAAGCTTCAGACCACACAAAACCTAGATCCATGCCTGCTTCTAAACCATTTTTTCCCCGGTAGATGTGCTAAAATGTTTTAAAATAACAAAAGTTTTGCTGCTTTCCTAGTTAGAAATAATAGTAATAATTAGAAACACAGCTGCTGATTGCATTAGATCCCTTTAAAGAAACTCACATGAGTTAGTTATCTCAATGAAAAGATAGTTGACTCTAAGAATACACATGTACTGGGACGAGAGAACTATCCAGAACAAGCCTGTCCCTTTCTCCAGTAGTGGCCATGTGATCTCTAACTAATGGCCTCTCTACTTCTTTCCTGTGAGTCTGGACACACAGTCCTCCTCTTTTTACCACTGGGCTTCTTCATACCCTCACTTTGCCTATGGTCCACAATCAGCCCTCACTTGGCTCTTACAGCTAGCTGACCCAGTCTGTCCCACATCATAGGTTGCTGGCTTGTCTGAGATGGGTCGCTTTTGGATCGAATGCCCAGTAAGCCATAGCTGGGGGTATGGGACAGGGTCGTGAGACACCAACCTTAGCAGGTAAGGCCACAGAATTTGTAAATAATTTGTAGATAGGGCCTTATTCCTTAGGAGAGACCGGTCAGCAGCAAGCTCAGCGCACAGAGGTTATTCTGATCATTCAAACTTTGAGTTTTTGCTCCATATTCTTAATTAGATTTTAGTTCAATATTAACTTGATTTAAAAAAAAAAAAACTTTATTTTAGAGAGAGGATGCGTGAGTGGGGGGAGGGGCAGAGGGAGAGAGAATCTCAAGCAGACTCCCCACTGAGCATGGAGCCCAACGCGGGGCTTGATCCCACAACCCTGAGATCATGCCCTGAGCTGAAATCAAGAGTCGGGCACTTAACTGACTGACCCACCCAGGCGCCCCTTAACTTAATTATTTTTGAAGTGCCCCTCCCAAATTCATACGGGTGTTTCACTTCACTTTTCACTGTTTAATTTTGGAACACAAAGGAGAATTTTTGTTTTTGGTATTTTTCCATTTTTAAAAAACATATTTCTTTTGGAGCGTATTGATCTTCCAGTTGCCTACCTTCTGGATTTTTTGCTAATCACTGGAGATTTGGTGCAAATGAATGATTTCAAAGAAATAATGTGCTGCTTAGCTTTGCTACCTACCAGTCTTAAAGAATGGTTATGACAGAAGAATCAATAGTATGCATAATAAGAAGTTTAATTGTGATATTCTTAGCTGCTGGAGAATTCAAGTTGAATCTTGGCCTTTAATTTGTGAGAAAGATACACAAACGCACTGTGTAAGTCAATTCCAAAATGTCTCCAGTTTCTTTTGCCTCCCTGGCGACATCCTATAAGTCTCTGAATGCTCAGTGTGGTGCATGCTACTCTGTGTTATTACTGTGTTATTGGTGGCAAAAAATATGTCTCTATGGCTTTTTTTTTTTTTAATCTGGAAGCAGAACCATGACATGAAACGTGTACAAATTTTAGCCCTTCTGGATAGTGGTAGGAAAGAAGTCAGGAGCGGAACAGATTTCATGCATAAGGAAGTCTGTGATGGGCATGGATTCCGTAGCTGGTCAGGCACTGCCCCGTCTGGAAAGCCAGGCAACGGGCAATTGCCAGACCCCACCCTTGCTCTGCACCAGACAACCCTGCAGGGCAGTGGTTTTCCAAGTGGGGTCCTAGGACCAGCAGCATCAGCCTCACCTGGGAACTGACTAGGAATGCACATTCTCAGGTTCCTCTCCAGACCTGCTGAATCAGAGACCCGCAGGTGGGGTCTAGCAATGGGTTTTCATAAGCCCCCCAGGTGATTCTGATGCAGGCCAGAATTTGAGAACCATTGTTTGGAGGTTTGCATTTCAAGGTATAGGGATATGCAATACACACACACACACACACAGTACTTGGAACAGGACCAAAAGGACCTGTAACCCACAAGATGCTACTCCCCTACTTTTGGGCCTTTATTCAGGTTGTTTCTCTAACTAGAATATTCTTTCTCTCTCCCTGTCCAGGCCTGTCTGTTAAAACATTGCTCATCGTTCAAAGCCAAACCAGTTCAAAACCTACTTCCTCTGAGAAATTTCTCCAGATCCATCCATCCCTCTGAAATGTGAGATCTGTCTTCTGAAGGGGGACCAATACAACATAGCTTGGTCCTAAGATACTCAACAGTTAGAAGCTTGACATACCAGGTAAAAATAATTTGGAATGAGTGTAGGGGGCTCTCCCCCCTGATGACTACTAATTGATGCCTCTGGATAGAACTTTCCTTTGCTTTTGATCAAGTTGTGCATGCTCCTGTGCAACGCCTGATTCTTCCCTTTCCTGGAATGTTTACTTGAGATCAGGGGTCACAGATCAGAAGTCAGCAAACATAGCCCGCAGCTTATTTTTGTATGGCCTCTGAGCCAAAAATGTTTTTTACATGTTAAAATGGTTAGAGGGGCGCCTGGGTGGCTCAGTCGTTAAGCGTCTGCCTTCGGCTCAGGTCATGATCCCAGGGTCCTCGGATCAAGCCCCGCATCGGCCTTCCTGCTCTGCAGGAAGCCTGCTTCTCCCTCTCCCCTTCCCTCTGCTTGTGTTCCCTCTCTCGCTGTGTCTCTCTCTGTCAAATAAATAAAATCTTAAAAATAAATAAATAAAAATGTTTTAAAAAATGGTTAGAAAGAAAATAATATTTCTTTCTAAGAAAAATAATATTTTGTGACACATGAAATTCAAAATTTTATGGGATTGGTGGGACATAGCCTCCCCCATTCATTTATGCTGTCCATGGCTGCTTTCTTGCCCCAAGGGTGAAGTCGAAGAGTTGCAGCAGAGACCATATGGCCTGCAGAGCCAAAAATATTTGCTGTCTGTCCCCTCATGGAAAACATTTGCCAACTCTTGTTCTAGATGACCTCATGTTTCCCTTCCTCCCTTCATTCAGGTCTCCGCTCAAATGTCACCTTATCAGAGAGGTCTTCGTGGACCACCCTACCTAAATGGAATGCATGCCCCCCACCTGCTCTCTGCATCCAGATGATGCAAGAAGAGTGTTTAAAAGAACTTGGGGGCTATTTTCCTCTCCGTTTCACAAACAAACGTTTAGCACTCATACTTTTTTTTTTTTTTTTTAAGATTTTATTTATTTATTTGTCAGAGAGAGAGAGCACAAGCAGGGAGAGCTGCAGGCAGAGAGAAAGGGAGAAGCAGGCTCCCTGCTGAGCAAGGAGCCTGATGCGGGACTAGATCCCAGGCCCCTGGGATCATGACCTGAGCCGAAGGCAGACGCCCAACCAACTGAGCCACCCAGGTGTCCCAGCACTCATACTTTTAGCACTCGTCTTCAGCTGATGTTATATATTTCTTTGTTTATTGTAGGTCTCTCCTCATTAGAATCCAGCTTCATGAGATCAGAGGCGTTGTTTTGGTTCATTACTGCATGTCCAGATGCTCTTAATTAAGATTTAAATGAATGAATAAATATTCTCTAATAAGAATCCCTCCCAGGACATTTCCTGGTGGTTAAATTATTTTATTTTTGGAGGGACAGGGGTCAGTTAAGTGTAGTTTCTAGACTAAGTGGCAGTAATATAGGGAAAATTTGAGATACAGTCTGCTTTAAAAAATAATGAACATAGACTGTGGGATAATTTTTTAATTAAGACCTGGAGGCAAAGCCTTCAGACCTGGTGGATGTTTATTGAAACAGTTCCTCTGGTATGTAATGAGACTATCCAGAGTTGCCAGTTGGAATTCTAGAAATTGATTTAGACCACTTTTTAAATTTTATTTTATTTTTCTATAAGTTTGTTTTTTTTTAATTTTTTTATTGTTATGTTAATCACCATACATTACATCATTAGTTTTTGATGTAGTGTTCCATGATTCATTGTTTGTGCATAACACCCAGTACTCTGTGCAGAACATGCCCTCTTTAATACCCATCACCAGGCTAACCCATCCTCTCACCCCCCTCCCCTCTAGAACCCTCAGTTTGTTTTTCAGAGTCCATCATCTCTCATGGTTCATCTCCCCCTCCGATTTCCCCCCCTTCATTCTTCCCCTCCTGCTATCTTCTTCTTTTTTTATTTTTCTTAACATATATTGCATTATTTGTTTCAGAGGTACAGATCTGTGATTCAACAGTCTTGCACAATTCACAGCACTCACCATAGCACATACCCTCCCCAGTGTCTATCACCCAGCCACCCCATCCCTCCCACCCCACTCCCCACTCCAGCAACCCTCAACCCTTGTTTCCTGAGATTAAGAATTCCTCATATCAGTGAAGTCATATGATACATGTCTTTCTCTGATTGACTTATTTTGCTCAGCATAACACCCTCCAGTTCCATCCATGTCGTTGCAAATGGCAAGATCTCATTCCTTTTGATGGCTGCATAATATTCCATTGTAGATATATACCACATCTTCTTTATCCATTCATCTGGACCACTTTTTTTATTTTAAAGAGGTTTTAGGGACTATTTTGTCTCATTCTGTTTCTCTTTTATTTCAAAATTCTTCCACATTTTAATCCAGTGTTATAGAAAATAGAATATAGGCCCCCCAAATGGGGGTTCTAAGATATAATTGCTGTTTAATTTGGGACAAGAAAGTTTCTGGAAAAGTAGCCAGCATCACTCAAGAGCCTCAACTGATCCTCCCAGGCCCCTTCAATCTGAAGCCAGATCAGTTGTTTTTAAAGGAATTGGTCATCTGTCTTTCCTTTCTTTTCCTAAGGCTTGTCTTCCTTATTAAGACACGGCCTCAAGTTTACCTTGCGTTGGGTGAAGAGAACTTCATCACAGGAATCCACCTTCTTCCCTTCCCCTCTCCAATAGAATAAAAGTAACCATCTGAAAGGACAGATTTTGTCATTATATTAGGGAAATCTATACAAATAACATCATCTGGGCAATCTGAATTATGAGATTACAAAGTTACAATGTTTTTTTTCAGGAAGATGCACATTGTCACTTTTGGGAGAATTATGACTTTTGATTAAATTCTGAAGTTTTTGGTTTTTTGTGCTTTTTTGATATCATGGTCTAACCTTTAGAAATATCTGTGGCTTGGCTGTGGTTACACAGCCACCTTAGGACTCAGGTGTCCTGCCTCTGTCTCCCAGGGCTCATGCCCCTTCCCTGCATCCTCCAACACCTCCCTAAAACGCTCCCTTGCATTTTTCTCCTTCAGATCCACATGAAGGGAAAGATGCAAGCTAGGCCATCACTGAGTTTCCTCTGTTTAATATTTGTCTAAATTGTTGATGAAGAATGGGAAGAGACTGATTTAAATTGGATTCTTTTTTTTTTTTTTAAGGTATTTCTGGACTCTGCTGAGTGGAAAATAAGAAGTTAATTATGGAAAATAAAAACGAGTACATTCCTACATCAAGGAATGGTAGGACTTTTTGAAGTTTGATGACTACAGGAATAAAATGTGTGCTCTTCAAAGTACACTAAGCACTTAGGTTCAGAAAATATTTTCCAAAATACTCTTTGGATGTAAAACAAGAGATTGGTTTGTGCTGGCACAGATATATCTGGAAGGGTTAATGCCTCTGTGCTTAAAGAAACTGCCCCGGGGTAAGACAACTGGCGTAGGATCTGTTATGATGGCAGTTGACCATTTAGAATCTTTACAATCTGAAGAAAAACAAGCATAAGAAGAAGTGCGGAACAGCCACAGATCATCACCCTTCACCAAGAGCCCTCCAGTTTCTGTGCAAGATGAAAATTCTCTGTCATTTGAAAAAGCAGGAAAATAAACATTCTAACAATGACAGTTTGTTTGTTTGTGAAACTGAGGAAAATAGCCCCCAAGTTCTTTAAGACAGATCATGGTCTCAAAAGACCTATAGGTTAGAACAAAAACAAAAGCAAAAACTGGGCTTACGTTTATTTACTTGAGTAACATTTAGTGAAATTATTTCAAGGACATACTTTTATTTTTTAGTACATACTTTGCAAAAGTAGGATAAATATGCAATTTCCTGCTGCTACCTAGAGCTGAGAGTTGGTTCAACTGAAAAATAAAACAAAATTAGACAGACCCAAATATCTCTCAGAATGAGTGGTGCTACGAATAAAAGAAGAGATATTAAAATATTTACTGCATGAAAATGAAAAATTAGGTGGGGGTCTATCTATGTTCTGGTTTTAGTATCTCTCACTTTCACCGCACATAGTAGATATTTATTGTTTTGCTGTGTGTGCTCATCAGGCACCCATTACGGGGAGAATGTATTGGATATTTGTTGTTGTTTCTGTTGCTTTCATCCAGTTCTATTCTATAGAAATAGTATTCCAATCCTGCTGTGGAAAACCAGCCCTCCCCCCTGTCTGAGCCCAGCAGATGAACCTGAATCCAGCCATCGGCTCCCAGGGAGGGGTATGTGACCCAGGCTAAGCTAATCAGCACTATCTATTTCCCCTGACAACAGTAATTGGTTCAGAAAGAACATATGACCCAAATTGGACCAATCAGGACATAAAACACTCAATTCAAAAAAATTGATGCGTGACCCGGACCTTACTGGATTCTTTCTCTGAAGATGTGAATGGATAAAGAAGATGTGAGAGATATATATGATATATGTATGTATATATTCACCTGCTGGGTTCAGAATACTATTTATGTGTATATTTTTGCCTCACAGACACACATATGCACACACACACACACACACACACGCAATGGACTATTACTCAGCCATCAGAAAGGAAGAATACTTACCATTTACATCAATGTGGATGGAACTGGAGGGTATTATGCTGAGTGAAATAAGTCATTCAGAGAAAGACAATTATCATATGGTTTCACTCATAAGTAGAATATAAGAAACGGCACAGAGGATCATAGGAGAAGGGAGGGAAGACTGAATGGGAAGAAATCAGAGGGGGAGACAAACCGTGAGAGACTCTCAACTTTAGGAAACAAACTGAGGGTTTCAGAGGGGGGTGGTGGGCATGGGGTAGCCAGGTGATGGGCATTAAGGAGGGCACGTGATGTGATGAGCACTGGGTGTTATACGCAACTGATGAATCATTGAACATTACATCAAAAACTAATGATGTATTATATGTTGGCTAATTGAATTTAAATAAAAAAAAGAATAGAGCTATTGCTATCATGCATTGCTGGTGAGAATGCAAAGTGTTACAGCCTTACAGAGGGAAATTCAGCAATATCTAAAGAGGCTGACAACAGAATGCGATTTATAATCTGTGGTTTTCTTTGCCTATAAAAGATGTTACCAGGACAATTAGTGAAATTGGAATAAGGTGTGTGGATTAGCTGACATAGCAACTTTAATATCTGGATTTTGATCATTGTATTTTGATAACTGTATTGTGGTTGATATCCTTATTTTTAGGTAATACACGCTCAAGTATTTAGACATAAAGCGTCATCACATCTGCAACTCACTCACTCATGTTTCAGGAAAATTACATTATACACACACACACACAGAGATAATACATTAAAGCAGGGAACAAGAAAAAGAATGGTAAAGCAAATGGAATAAGGAGTTAGCAAGGGAGGACCATGGCTAACGGTTGTGGTGTAGTAAGAGATACATTTGGTCTTTGTCCATGGTTCCTGGGACAGAGTTCCGAAAACCCTTGACATTTTGCCACTCATAACAGGCCCCTCTTGAGCACATCTGAGTTTATGCTAATGAGGTGACTTACGCTGGGCCCCAAAGCTAGCCTCAGGATGGAGCTGGTCACCAGAGAGATCAAGTAATTAGAGGGTTGGAAATTTCAGCCATGCCCACCAACCTCTGGAAAGGTGAGGGGGCTGAAGATTAAGCTCTATAAAAACTCCTGAGCAACAAGGTCTGATGAGCTTTAGGGTTGGTGAAAACATCCACGGTTTTGCATCCCAGTTCCATGGGGACAGAAATTCTTATCCTCAGTACCCTTCCAGACCTCACCCTATATACCTCTTCATCCAACTATTCATCTGGATCCTTTAGAACATCCTTTATAATAAATGAGTAAATGGAAGTAAATGTTTCTCTGAGCTCTGTGAGTGACTCTAACAAGATGATTAAACTTGAGAAGGGGGTCATGGGAACCTTCAATTTATAGCCGGTTGGTCAGAAACAGGTGAATTGTGATTGCCACGTGAAAACAGGGAAACAGCCCTTCACTGTGGGATCTGATGCTATCTCCAGTTAGACAGTGTCAGAACTGAGTTAACTTGCAGGACACCTGGTGGTGTTGCAGAATTGCTTAATGTGTGTAAAAACCAGCACACCTTTGGTGTCAGGAGTGAAGTGTGGAAGTAGTGTTGAGAGTAAAGGAGACACACAGGAAGTGAATTTTCCTTCACAGAGGATATAAAGGGATTCTTTCTTATTCTCATAACTCTTCTGTAAATCTAATTATGTCAAAATAAACTTCACTGAAGAAAAAGAGCAGGAAGGAGAGGAGGAAGTGGCAGGAAATGAGGAGGAAAAAGAAGAGAGTTGCTGTTGGCAACCATCTTAAAACCACACTGGGAAAGGCTGTCTCAAAATGGAATAGACCCAGAGACAGCAGAGCCAAGAGGTGGATCCAGGTGACTCTGCTGGAGCCCTAGGTTAAGCTTTAAATTAGTGAATCAGCTCTTCCCCTATACTTTTCAGCTTACATGAGTCAAAAAATTCCTTTTTCATAAGACTTGCTGGTGAACTATGTAATAATTCACCAGATTCCAGTTGGAAGCTACTGCATTTCTTTTGTTTTCTTCTATTTTTATTTTTCAAGTTGTTTTCATTCCTAAATAAACACTGAAACTACACAGTAGAGTTCAAAGAAGCTACACACTTTGCTGGCAAAATATGAAAAACTAAAAGAAGGAAGAGGAGGACAGAAATTACTTAGAGAAACACAACCATCAAGAATTACATGGACAACTCAACAACAACAACAAAAAAGCAAATGACCTGATTTAAAAATGAGCTAAGGACTTGACTAGAAATGTCTCCAAGGAAGAAGGACCAACGGATATATGAAAAGATGTTCAACAACACGAATCATTAGGGAAATGAACATCAAAACCATAATGAGATGTCACCTCACACCTATTAGGATGGCTACTATTAATAAAGCAAACAAACAATATAACAAGTGTTGGCGAGGATGTGGAGAAATTAGAATTTTTGTGCACTGTTGGTGGGAATATAAAAATGGTGCAGCCACTACAGAAAATAGTACGGCGGTCCACCCCCTATCCCCCAAAAGCCACAAACATAGAATTACCATATGACCCAGTATATACCCCAAATAATTGAAAAGGTATTGAGTAATTGAAGAGTATACACCCCAGCATCTCGGAGAAGCATTTATATACCCATGTCGAGAGCAGCATTGTTTACAATAGCCAGCAAGTGAAAGCAACTCAAGTACCCATCAGCGGATGAATGGACAAATGCTATGTGTCATATCCATACAAGAAATGTTATTTAACCTTAAAAAAGGAAGGAAAAAAAAAAAGGAAAGTCTGACACAGCTACAACCTGGATGAACCTGGAGGACATGATGCTGAGTGAGATAAGCCAGTCGCAGAAGAACAAGTACTGTGTGAGTCCTCTTAGATGAGGTACCTAAAGCCGTCAAGTTCATAGAAAATAGAATGGTGGTTTCCAGGGGAGATGGGGAGTTAGTGTTTAATAGGTACAGGTTTCAGTTTTGCAAGATGAAAAGGATTCTAAGGATGGATGATGGTGGTGGTTGCACAATAATGCCACTGAAATTTCAGTACTTTTTTTAATGGTTAAGATGGTAAATTTTATGCTATGTGCACTTTATCACATTAAAAAAAAGAGTTCTAAAAACAAAGAACTTGCTGTAGGACAGATTAAACAACTTACAGAGTTTGGGCAGAAAATGGCTACAGTAAAAAAAAAAAAGATCAGCCAAAGGAAGTGAAAATTTATCAATCCTGAGGAAAAGTAAAATCTATTGTAAAAACCTAAGATAAATCTATTAGAAAATGTAGCAGAAAATCAGGGAAACTTTAACTAGAAGGGAATTTGACCCTGAGATATTGGTGTTACAGGATTACAAGCAAAGGATTACTAAATAGGGGTCACTGGGCATGAACTCTCTTCTTATTCTAGAAGTTCTAAGAAAGATTACCTCTGTCAACATACTCCTCTGACCTTCTCGCTGATGCTTTCCATTTCAGTCTTTGAGATTTATTACTTTGACTTAAGGCTTTTTTCCTCTGTCCTAACCTTGGTCCTATATTCCAGTACTACATTACAAAACCTATTAAACACTCTCCACCTGTTCTTCAAATCAGTATGTCAAAATGTATTATCTTCTCCTCAGCATCCACTCCTTTAGATCTTGTGATTTCTGCCAATCGCTCCCCCCTTGCCTCCAAATTTTCTCTCCCCCACCTCCTGTGCCCCTGTATCTGCGTGGTGATTCCGTCCTGGCATGTCTCCCTCCCTGACTCTCCTTTCTGTCTCTTCTTTCCCCCCTCATTGCCCCTACCCTACTCTGTCTATTCACTCCTAGGTTGCTGTAGCAAATCCAAACTGGCTCTCCTCCTCCCACTTCTACCCTGCTCCATCGTTGACAAGCCCGAGGAAAGCAGGAAAGAAGGGAGGGAAGGAGTGAGGGATGGTTGGAGGAAAACAATATTGGAAACATTTCAAGAATTTGAAGATAAAATCAAAAGACTCATCATGAGACTTCTTTTTTTTCCCCCCACTTTCACGGGGCTCGAGGGTCAGACTACAGGTCTCCTTGACCAGGCAGCTCCAGAGAGCAGAGTACAAACTGCGGAGGCTGGAGTCAGGGCAGGACAGGCATTTAGAAAGTTTCTTCCCGTTTGAGTTTAAAGGAGTGCAGCAGAAACTGTAGCCAAAGGAGGCATTATACTTCCTAAAAAATCTCAAGGAGAAGCGTTGCAAGCAACAGTAGTAGCTGCTGGGTGGGGCTCTAAAGGAAAGGGTGGAGAGATTCAACCAGTTAGCATGGAAGTTGGAGATAAAGTTATTTTCCCAGACCATGGAGGCACCAAAGTAGTTCTAGATGACAAGGATTATTTCTTATTTGGAGATGGTGACATCCTCGGAAAGTATGTAGACTGAAATAAATCACTGAAATGGCATCAAATAAAGGTGCCCATTCCAGTGAAGTTGTGAAATCCTTCATCATGTGAGTAATTCTCATGGCTCTCCCTTATAATAAACTAATGGTATCCAAAGAAACAAACAGAAAGATTCATCATGAGAAAAATATAAAAGCTACCTTCCTTAACAAATTCCATTCCTCAACACAATCCTTGTACATATATTTTTACATATTTTTTCCCAAAATTTCCTAAAGAAAATAATGGATACTTCCTAGGAGTCCAGCCAGACCACAGTTTATGAATCATTATGATTAAATAAAGCCTGTAAGAATCAGTTCCACTATATAGAACATAGTGTGTTCAGTCTGAGATTTTGTGTCAAAAAATCTCTCCAAGAAGAAAGAGGAACCCTCCTACTCTGTTGGTGGGAATGCAAGCTGGTGCAGCCACTATGGAAAACAGTATGGAGGTTCCTCAAAAAGTTGAAAATAGACCTACCATATGATCCAGTGATTGCACTACTGGGTATTTACCCCAAAGATACAAATGGAGGGATCCGAAGGGGTACGTGCACCCCGATGTTTATAGCAGCAATGTCCACAATAGCCAAACTGTGGAAAGAGCCAAGATGTCCATCAACAGATGAATGGATGAAGAAGATGTGGTATATATATATTCAATGAAATATTATGCAGCCATCAAAAGGAATGAAATCTTGCCATTTGCAACGACGTGGATGGAACTGGAGGGTATTATGCTAAGCGAAATAAGTCAATCAGAGAAAGACATGTATCATATGATCTCACTGATATGAGGAATTCTTAATCTCAGGAAACAAACTGAGGGTTGCTGGAGTGGTGGGGGGTGGGAGGGATGGGGTGGCTGGGTGATGGACATTGGGGGGGCATATGTGCTATGATGAGCACTGTGAACTGTGTAAGACTGTTGAATCACAGATCTGTACCTCTGAAACAAATAATACATTATATGTTAAAAAAAAAAGAAGAAGAAGAAGAAGAAGATAGCAGGAAGGGAAAAATGAAGGGGGGGGGAATCGGAGGGGGAGAAGAACCATGAGAGACGATGGACTCTGAAAAACAAACTCAGGGTTCTAGAGGGGACGGGGTGGGAGGATGGGTTAGCCTGGTGATGGGTATTGAGGAGGGCACGTTCTGCATGGAGCACTGGGTGTTATACACAAACAATGAATCGTGGAACACCACATCAAAAACTAATGATGTAATGTATGGTGATTAACATAACATAATAAAATAAAATTAAAAAAAAACTCTCCAAGAATTACCAGCCTTTTAGAAGACAGGGTGTTTTAAGAGGGTTATCAGACAAATATTATTGTTTAATAATAATTTTCTAAGTTCTGATCTAAATTTGTTCTTTGTATCACCAGACTGACCCTTAGGTAAAACTTGAGGGAAAGGGAATTCAGCTCAATATAAGAAAAAAAAACAACAACAATAGTGTCTACAACAGAATGGGCTGACTCAGAGGAAAGCAATCTGCCCCTCACTGGGGGAGTCAAGCTAACACAGGATGAGTGTTTATCAGGAAATTGTAGAATGGATTTAAGCATTAATTGATGGAGAGAAGTAAAGGAACTCCTCGATCAATGGTTCTCAAAATAGCCAATCATCGGGATCACTTGGAGAGCATGTTAAAATTCAGATTCCTTGGCCTCACTTGTAGAAATTCTAATTTAGTAGGTCTGGGATAGAGCCTGGCATGTGTATTTTTACAGAAATCCTCAGAAGACTCTAACATAAAGCCGGCTTTGGGATCTACTACATTATGTTGGTTTCTCAAACTGGGGAATAGTCTCCCCCATATATGCACCCCTCACCCCCGGATTGGTAGACCTCATTTTAAGGAATGTTGCACCTAATGTCAAACTGAAACAATCACTCTGCATTTGTGATTTTTTTTTTTTTTGTGGAATTATTTTATCAGTTATAAAGACAAAACATATATTTTAGTAATAATACATAACTGGAAGTTTTATAGATAGCCTTTGATTTCTTGAGGTAGTGTTTTCCCAGCCTGAACTTTCTTAGCTTCATTCTATATAGTTATATCCTTTTATTTTTATTTTATTTTTTTTATTTATTTATTTATTTATTTATTTATTTGACAGAGAGAGAGATAGCGAGAGCAGGAACACAAGCGGGGGAGTGGGAGAGGGAGAAGCAGGCTTCCCGCCGAACAGGGAGCCCGATGTGGGACTCGATCCCAGGACCCTGGGATCATGACCTGAGCCGAAGGCAGACGCTTAACGACTGAGCCACCCAGGCGCCCTATCCTTTTATTTTTAAAGATTTTATTTATTTATTTGAGAGAGTGAGAGAGCATGAGCAGGGGCAGAGGGAGAGGGAGAAGCAGACTCCCCTGCTGAGCAGGGAGCCATACGTGGGGCTCAATCCCAGGACCCTGAGATCATGACCTGAACTGAAGGCAGATGCTTAGCTGACTGAGCCACCCAGGTGCCCCATAGCTATATTCTTAATAGTGAACATATTCACTATATGCGTAACCCAAGAATATAGTTGGAGGGGCGCCTGGGTGGCTCAGATGGTTAAGCGTCTGCCTTCGGCTCAGGTCATGATCCCAGAGTCCTGGGATCGAGTCCCGCATCAGGCTCTTTGCTCAGCGGGGAGTCTGCTTCTCCCTCTCCCTCTGCCTCTCTTCCTGCTTGTTCTCCCTCTGTCTCTCTCGTAAATGAATAAATAAAATCTTTAAAAAAAAAAAGAATATAGCTGGAGAAAGTACTTTGAGGAACACTGTACTAGAAGTTATCCAAAGATCCTGAGATTCAACAATCTGGTAACTGGAGTTTCTGCTTTGGGCTCAGTTAACTCCTAAGAAAAGTTCTTAGGTGGGAGCTGGGGGTGGGAGTGCAAGAGGGGGCAGGGAAGTGGGCAGGTGACCCATCAGTCCTTGAGGACAGAACCTGTGGCTTTTTTTTTTTTTAAAGATTTTATTTATTTATTTGACAGAGAGAGACACAGCGAGAGAGGGAACACAAGCAGGGGGAGTGGGAGAGGGAGAAGCAGGCTTCCCACAGAGCAGGGAGCCCGATGCGGGGCTCGATCCCAGGACTCTGGGATCATGACCTGAGCCGAAGGCAGACGCTTAACGACTGAGCCACCCAGGCGCCCCAGGACCTGTGGCTTTTAACAGCCCTTTGCCATGGCCCTGAGTAGTGCCTGGCACATAGTAGGCAGTCAGTAGATATTTGTTGAATGATGGAAGGAAGGCAGGAGGGGAAGACAGACATGTTTGTCAAAACCAGGTCTTCTGCCCGTATTTGTGGCTAAGCTAGCCACATAAACTTATGAAAAACCATTTTTGAGATATCAAGGAAATTTAAATATGGTTAGAGTATTTCCTGTTATTAATTTATTATAAATATTATTAATATTAGTGTATTTGTTTAGATATTACTAATACCTAAATTAATTATTACTTTTGTCAGGTGCAATAATGGCAGAGTTGATTATGTTTTATTTATTTTTTATTTTTATTTTTTTAAAGGAATTTGGAAGCTTTCCTTCCTGTTTCCTTTTTTTTTTGGAATAATTATTTTTATTTTATTTGTTTATTTATTTGACAGAGAGAGAGGGAGAGAGCACAAGCAGAGAACCCAACATGGGGCTTGATCCCAGGACCCTGGAATCATGCCCTGAGCCAAAGGCAAACACTTAACCCACTGAGCCACCCAGGCGCCCCGAGTGATTATGTTTTAAAAGATACCTTCCAGTGAGAGATGTATACTTGAGTATTTACAGGTGAAATTTCACCATGTCTCAAGGAAGAGATGAAACAAAATTGACAAACTGTTGCTAATTGTTGAAGGTGAGTGGTGTGCACACAAGGTTTCATTCTAGTTAGTATACATTGTTCTATTTCTGTCAATGTAACAAAAAAGTGAGTAGACTCTTTCCTGAGAGAATCCAGGATATTTCCTTGTCTTAAGGCATGTGTGTAATGAATTAATTTTGCTGCTATGTATCCAGCACGGGACTAGTTATGTAGATTCCTGGGATAACAGAGAAAATAGTCACTCAAAATACACAAAGTATTTTCTTTTTTTTAAAGATTTTTTAATTTATTTATTTGATAGAGAGAGAGATAGTGAGAGCACGAACACAAGCAGGGGGAGTGGGAGAGGGAGAAGCAGGCTCCCCGCGGAACCCGGAGCCCGATGCGGGGCTCAATCCCAGGACCCCGGGATCATGACCTGAGCCAAACGCAGATGCTTAACGACTGAGCCACCCAGGCGCCCCACAAAGTATTTTCTGTGTGGTTTCTCCTCATCGGCTGAGAAAGTTTTAGAGAGTTCTAAGACCTGTAATCTAGCAGGGACACCCCATTAGGAAATGGGGAAGCAGAGTCAGGGCTTACTTACCCTCTCTTTGTCTCAGTTTGCTCACATGTGAAATGGAGATGATAATAGCATGTACCTTCTTCTAGGTGGTTGCAGTGAACCACCTGCCCTCCTTGTTGTCTTGGACAATTGTTTTTGCACCATCTGAGCTTGGTGGCTTTTGACCAAGGCCAAAACTGGGGGTTAGGGACCAGGAAGCAATGGAAGGAGGACAGTTAAGGGCTACTCTCTGGTTGCCTCTCGAGCTACTCTGTTCTCTCATCCGGGGCCCCCATAGAACTAAGCCTCATCGCCCTCCTTCTGTCCTGGCCCTACAGCAGTGCATATGCCTTTCAAGATTTCCTAACCGTGACTTGGGAGTTGAAGGGCGGGTTTTGTAGTGGAAAGTGCTGACTACGGCTGTGCAGCCGCCACGGACCTGTTTTCCTACCCTTGACCCCATGACTCTGGCTGTGATCTTGGCCAATTTCTCACTAACCTCTCTGCTTCTGTTGTGAAACTACGGTGTATCACCCAACACGTTGGAAGGACTGAATGCAAAGCATTATATGTACTGTGCCCACCGGACTGCATGGTACACGGCAGGTGCCCGACGAGCCAGTGGTAAGGGCAGGACGAGGCTCCCGTGGCTGCCCCCCCCCCCACGTCCCCCGCCACGGCCACTCAGACCTCACAGGATGATCTGCAGCTTGGATGTTAGACGCCAATGATTGGTTTCTACGAACGTCAGGGCACAGAAGATCCAGGGAAGGGTTGGTGAGCTGCTCAGGCGCTGATGGCAGGTTTTAAGTGAGGGGGATGAGATTGCACACCGGCCAAGGGCAAATGGGGGGAGGGGAGGCGGAGTAGGAGAGAGGGATGTTCCAAGGGACACAGGTAAAGCCTGAGTTACCTGTAATTACGAATATATCCTACAAATAAATAGAAGAAATTTAGATAGTGCTTCCTGTATGCTGCGGATTAATCTAGGTGCTTTACACATATTAACTCCCGTAAATCTCCCAGCGGCCTATGAGGTAGGTGCTATTATCCTCTTCATTTTACATACAAGCGACGTGGGACAAAGAGGGTTAAGTAACTTGCTCAAGGTCCCTGCAGCAGGTAAGCGGTTGGGCTGGGCTCACACCAGGCAGCCCCCACTAACATCCTCCCACCAAACCATGAAATTGGTTCTTGTGTGGCCCTGTGTTGAGGATAGCACAAAAAGTCAGGATTACCACATTTGGTTCATTTGTTTTCCTCCCCAAACCAAGTCATCCTAATAATCCCCTGGTTTACTCAGCAGGGACACCTTGAGTCTCCAGGATTTTCTTCCTCTTCAAGCCTCAGTTCCTGCATCCTTCCCGGCTTGTCCACTGTCTGTTCTTAGATGGGGTGTCCTAGTGTTCCAGTCTATCAGTCAGGGTTCAATAGGAGAAAAAACACCACCACTCAGAGTGATCTATAATAGGGGACTTCTTATAGGCACTAAATACTTTTGGAAGCTAGTTAAACAGCCTATGTAGGGCTGGTCCTGGGGCCTGAAGTCTGCAAGGCAGGTACTCTGGAGGTAAAGATGAAGATGGATATGAAGTGGGGGAGGGCCAGGACAAACAGACTTACAACCACAAAGCTGGAACCAAAGGACAGATCGGAATCCACATATGTCTTTCAAAAAGGCTCCAGATTCAAGGAAGTGGGTGGTGTCCTATAGGAACAGCGAAGCCCTCCACTATGGAAGTAAGCACACACCCAACCCGAGAGCCAGAAGCTGAAAGAGGCTCCCATGGGGGCAAGAGGGGCAGTGAGCCCAGCGGCCGCCCGCACCAAGGTCAGCCAGCAGATCAGGACAAGAGGGACATGCAAGCCCCATCATTCCTTCTCTGGATGTCCAAAAAGCTGAGGGGGGAAAATTGGCTACAGAATTCCCTCTCTTGAATATTTACTTTGTGTTTTGTTGTAGAGTGAAGGCGTATTTCCTGCGGCCAGCCTCTGGTCTGAACACCTGTGTGGGTCCTTTGCTTCTCTTCAGAACCCCCCACAACCTCTGTTCTTGAGCCTCTTCTCCCCAGAGAAAAGTAAAAATTCAGTCATGATAAACAGAAAATCCCATAGAGTCACCAGGGCTCTTGAGGAGTTTGAGAAGGGCAGCTAATTTTTTTAGGGTTTTAATTATATAAGCATTATGTTCAAAAATATATTCTTGCTTAATTCCGGGACAGTGTCTTTTGACTATGCCATAATTACACGAAGTAACATAAATGACGGTGTAATTGATTCTGATCTCCAGGGTAGGTTGAGGCCCAGAGTTGCTTTTGTAAAATATTCTAACATTTGGAGATAGTATTGGCTGGATCCGTGGTTGTCAAACTTCGGCCTGTGGCAGAATCACCTGGAAGGCTGCTTAAAACTCTGGTGGTTTCCATCCCTCTGATTAGGAAACTCTGCGGTGGGATCTGAGAACTTGCGATTCTATCAAGTTTCCAGGTAATGATGATGGTGCTGCCACTCTGGGGACCACACTTTGAGAACCATTGGCTTTTTGGGTAAGATCACAGGCTTCCAGGTCAGACTCGGTGGGGTGGCCTCCCAGATCACCCTCTGTTGTGTGACTTTGGGATCTTCAGTACCCCATGCCTGTTTCTTTCTATGTAAAATGACAATAATAATGGCGTCTACTTTGCGGGGGGGGTTATGGTGAGGATTAAATAAATTAATCCACATGGAGTATGGGTACTGTATGTATCCATAAGTATTTCATCCACAAAATACTTTCTCTGCATAAAAAATGGATATGGCATACAGTAAATACTCAAATGTTTGCTATTATTTTAATTCAGAAATCGTTTTGTGAGTCAGTGATCATACTGCAAATGCCTATTACAAAATATGCCAGATCCACAGATCTTTCACATTCGTCAAGGCTGAGTCTAGAAGAAATTTAAGTTTTTAAATTTAATTTCTTAGTAACTACTTGTGAACTTTTCATGTGTCTTCATATTTGTCTTTTCGTATTTCTTTTTTTTTTTTAAGATTTTATTTATTTATTTGACAGAGAGAGACACAGTGAGAGAGGGAACACAAGCAGGGGGAGTGGGAGAGGGAGAAGCAGGCTTCCCGCGGAGCAGGGAGCCCGATGTGGGACTCGATCCCAGGACCCTGGGATCATGACCGGAGCCGAAAGCAGACGCGTAAGGACTGAGCCACCCAGGTGCCCTCTTTTCGTATTTCTTTAGTGATGATCACGCGGCTTGCAAATACCGAGCAAAGGCATTAGGAAAACAGTATAATGAAAGAAATCTAGCAAGTGCCGGCTATTTTACAAAATACCATTTTAAGGGCGCCTGGGTGGCTCAGTCGTTAAGCGTCTACCTTCGGCTCAGGTCATGATCCCAAGATCCTGGGATCGAGCCCCACATCGGGCTTCTTGCTCAGCGGGGAGTCCGGTTCTCCCTCTCCCTCTGCCCCTGCTTGTGTCCTGTCCCTTGCTGTGTCTCCTCTGTCAAATAAATAAAATCTTTAAAAAACAAAAAACAAAATACCATTTTAATTGGAAAAGCTCTCTTTACAGAAAGAAGGAGTTTAATTCCCTAGTTGAACAGAAGGTGGCAGCACCACACGGGAATTTTGCCGGAGACTATGGCTCTGAGCCGCCTGCCCCGCCCCCGCCCCAACCCCAAGAGGCCAGCTTTTTGCACTTTGAACCCCGTTTCCTGGGTCTCAGACTCTTTCTTATCCTTGTTTAGGCTTTAGAACATCAGCGGACCGAGACCCCTTCCTAGTGGGGACTCCAGTGTCAGTTTATGGGTTAAAAAAAAGTTTCACCTCGGCCGCAAGACTAATCCGAACAGGTCCCTAGGCCCTCTGAGCCTCAGTTTCCCCTGTGTGAAACGAGAACCCTGGAAGACGGGCTCTCCGAGGTCATCAGCCCCGACAGCCGGGCGTTCCAAGTTCAGGGTCAGAGTTAGGAGGAGGTGGCCAGCGGGTGGGTGGGTTCGCGCTCCCCAGCGAGTCTGGGCTGCAGGAATCCAGACTGGCGGGTCGGCGCCAGTGTGTGCCGGAGACCAGCGTCCTCTGGAGCATCCTGTTTACCGGGCATAAGGAATGTAAAACATCGTATGCTATATTAAGACAAACCAGGAGCTTCACTGGAAAGTTACATCAATTTTTAACATAAAACTGATGACATCAACAAAATTGCATGCCTTCGGGAGACTTTTTAAGGGGCCACCTGTCCGCTCTCTTCTGTCTTTAGGGTTATTTCCGTGGAGACTGTCGCTTTGGGCAAGTATTTTATTTAATTGAAGCTTAACGGGTTTTCTTCAAATTTCTTTCGGAGAAGGATGCTCTAGCGCCCTCTGGTGACGCATCCCAAGTAAGGCATCTCTCGTCGGACAACGCCTTGGTTCCAACCTTTGACACCAAATAATCCAGTTTTTGCCTTTTGAGCTCTATGTCACTGGGCTTCTGGATTATTAATTTTACAGCTAACTCTATGATCCTCCAAGATTCCACTTTGGTAATATGGACTGCAAGCAGCGTAGAGCAGAAGCGCTCATGAAGTAACTTGGTGGAACGGCCAAGTCTTTGGTGTTGGCTCATTTCATAGGAGAACATGCCTTCCTTCCAGGGCCTGTTGTGGTCCTAGCGGGGAGAGCGCACGTCTGAGAGGAGCCTCGCATTTTCTGTGCTTGCGGTTTAGATAGTTGGCTCTCTGGAATCCCCTTGCCCTTATCCCTACCTCCCATCTCTGGGCAATCTTGGTGAGTAAGTGGCCAGATCCTTCTCCTTGTGCCTGGAATTGTTGCTAGCAATAGCAGTATTTCTCCGGGGACCAACTGCATCGGAGTCTCCTGGGCTGCTGCTTACATTCAGACTCCTCGGGTCCAGCTCCGGATTTGCTGCATTAGAATCTCCGAAGGTAGAGGGGCGCCTGGGTGGGCCAGTCGGTCAAGTGTCCGACTCTTGGTTTCAGCTCAGGTCCTGATCTCAGGGTCATGAGATCGAGCCCGCATGAGGCTCCACGCTCAGCGTGGAGTCTGCTTGAGATTCTTTCTCCCTCTCCCTCTGCCCTTCCCCACTCATGCTCTCTCTCTCTCTTTCTCTAAAATCAATCAATCAATCTTTTAAAAAAAGAATCTCTGGAGGTAGAGATGAGAATTACGCATTTTAAACTGGATCCGGAAGTGATCATTAGGCAAGCCTAAGTTTAGGAATTGCTTCATAGATTTGTGACTCATCGTCATGATGTCCTCTGTCCACATAACAAATGTGTGCATTTCTGCTGCCACTTCCCCACCCTGCTGTCAACAGGATTGTACCTTCTTAGATCTGAGCCCCAACCAGGTTGCACAAGCTGGGACCTCCTGGCTCCCGTTAGAATAAACTTCCCTGCTCTTTCCTGGACCCCACTTTTCCTTCATCAAGTTAGTGAGTCTGAGGTGGCAGCAAGACGCTTTGCTGAGCAACTTGAAATTATATGCCTAATATTAAAATAAAGTGTCAAGGGGCGCCTGGGTGGCTCAGTCAGTTAAGCGTCTGCCTTGGGCTCAGCTCACGATCCAATCGAGCCCAACATTGGGCTGCTTGCTCAGCAGGGAGCCTGCTTCTCCCTCTGCCTCTCCCCCTGCTTGTGCTCTCACTCTCTCTCTCTCCCTCTGACAAATAAATAAAATCTTAAAAAAATAAAATAAAGTGTCAAGGATTAAGAGATTACAAAAGCATATGTAATCTGATATATACATAGACACAGAATCATTCACATTTCAACAAAACAAAGCTACCTACCAAAGCAACTGTGTGGTATTTTGATAGCTTTGCTCAGCTGAGGCACCTTTTGTCTCTATTTGTGTCTATGTCTGTCTTTCTGTCTGTAGTAGGTATGGCACTGACTTCGTGCACTTGACGTTAACAGGATTACCTTGATATTGAGCATCTGCTGTTTCTGTCAGAAACAGTGAAGGCAGGGGCTGGAACTCACCCTAGGCTCAGGGACTCGGTGTCGGGAAGGACAAAGCCCAGCTTCTTTCCCGGGGCAACAGTCCCTTCCCCGCACACTCACTCAGGGGACATTATCTTAGACGTCTGCAGCTGTCTGCCCTTGGACCTGTTTTCAGGTATACTTTTCCTCTAACCCAAGTGCTTCCTTGCCCAGCAAGGCTCACAAATGAGGCCGAGAACGAAACAGCGCACCAGTTCTCTAAAGGCTGGTCACTGGTATCCCGAGCGCTGACGCCCACATCTCAGACCCCAGAGCAGTGCTGTCCCACACGGGAGCCACAAGCCACATGTGGCCACTGAGCCCTTGAAATGTGTCCCATGCGGAATGTGCTTTTAAAAGTAAAACACACACCAGATTCTGGAGACCTAGCAAGAATGTAAAATATCTCGCTAGTAATCATAAATGAATATTGATTGCATCATGTTGCAGTGATGATATTCTGGATATACTGGCTTAGATAAAATATAATACTAAAACTAATTTCAGTTGCTTATTTGTCCTTTTCAAATTTGGCTACTAGACAGTTTAAAATTACATAACGTGGCTCAGACCCTGCTGATCTGAGCCTGTGGTATTTCTCTGATGGTCACTACTGTCACTAAGCTTTTGGGGCTTAACCACTTCCCTAAGCTACGTGGTCTGTCTGGTTCCTTCTAGTTCTTGCCCATCTGGTCAGCCTTCTCCTATTGCCACAGAGCTGTGTGACGCATGACCGCTTTTGCTGGGGAGCCTTGCTGGGGCGCCCCAGGTGGCTCAACGCACAAGTCTAGCTGTCAGGAGATTCTTTCATAGATAAGCCAAAATATGCTTCCCTGGGACAGATTTCTTTTTTCTTTTCTTTTCTTCTTCTTCTTCTTCTTTTTTTTTTAAAGATTCTATTTATTTGACACAGAGAGAGAGAGAGCACAAGAAGGTGGAGCGGCAGAGGGAGAAGCAGGCTCCCCACTGAACAGGGAGCCTGATGCGGGACTTGATCCCAGGACCCCAGGATCATGACCCGAGAGGAAGGCGGACGCTTAACCCTCTGGGCCACCCAGGCACCCCCTGGGACAGCTTTCTATGAGAATAAATGAGTCATGCTTAATGACTAGATAGTGACAATTTATGCCATTTCTTTAACTGATTCCCTATTGCAGGTTATTGAGTTATTTTCTGGTTTCTAAAAGTTGTGTTATGATAATCATCCTTACAGTCAAATCTTTATACACGTTAGATGATTTCCTTTGGATCAAGTCGTATTAATACAATCCTTAAAGCTTTTGACACCATTCTGTATTATACGAACACCGTTGGGCATTATGATTTTTTAAATCTCTGTAATTCTTTAAAAGAATGGTCATTTTTGTGAAAAATGTGACATGAAAATGGCTTAAAATGCGTTTCAAGGGGCGCCTGGGTGGCTCAGTCGTTAAGCATCTGCCTTCGGCTCAGGTCATGATCCCAGGGTCCTGGGATCGAGCCCCGCATTGGGCTCCCTGCTCCGCGGGAAGCCTGCTTCTCCCTCTCTCACTCCCCCTGCTTGTGTTCCCTCTCTCGCTGTGTCTCTCTCTGTCAAATAAATAAATAAAATCTTAAAAAAAAAAAATGCGTTTCAAGTGGTAAATGTTGTTTTCCTTTGTTTAGTGGTACGGTATTTTACCTTTCTTAGTTTGTTTCGAACTTCACTTCTTCTCCAGCTCCCTTTCTGTTGATGGTAGAAATGAGATAGAATTCAAATGTCAGTTCTGTGTGCGTGCTTTCTTCTAGAGCGTTCTACACGCTCCACACAAAACTATCGTAAAATACACATTTTTCTACACCCTTTATTTTCATATTTATTCTTTTTTTTTTACCCCCTTTAACAAATGTCACCTGTTACCTTTGTGTTATAACAACCACAGGAATCGTTTTAAGCAGCGGTTTCCTTTCCTTCCCTTTTTTTTTTTTTTTACATTTTATTTTTCTTTCCTTTATTTTCATTTGTCTTTTCTTCAGGTGAAAGAGGAAGCAGTCGGATCCTGAGTATCCGGGGGACCCACGATGGACAAGTTTGCTCACCCTGGGAAGGGTGGACACTGAGTCCCTGGACCGGGCTGAAGACCCCTCTCCTCTAAGACCTGCTGGTGGGGGCAACGGATGAAAAAGGACCAATTTCTCCTTCTTATAAGGAAACCCCAGTTTCTCCTCCACGACCTCCCCAGGTCCATTTCTTTCTTTTATTTCTCTATCTAAGTTTAACAATGCTTTGCATGTAATCGGCACTACACAAACGCTTGTTGAATGAATGGATGGATGGATGAAAATATCAGTGGGTGAACACTAACCCTGCAGATCCCTGGGTAGGCTTGTTCAAGCAGATGGTCATCCACGGGAATGACTGACCGTGAAGGACCAATGACAGTGACAATGACAGTGTAGCGTGAACACTATTGGGCTATTATGGAATCATATGTTGTTAGAGCTGAAAGAGGCCCTTGAGCTTTTCATGTCCCAAGGCCCCAAACTGGTAAATACCATTAGACTTCAGCTGGCAGATTGTTTATTTCGCCTGCCTAGTCTTGTTGCTGCTGATGTGCTTACCAACGTATTAATGCTGCGAGATTTCACAGAAAGTGTTGTGGGGCTTTTTAAATTTTTTAACTGGAAAATCTGGCACCACCGGGTCCGTAGCTACATGTAGCCTGGGCTGAGTAGCTGCCGCCGTTGAGATGGGACGTGTGCCAGCCGTTCAGTGTGGCCCCTGACACACAGGGTTTGTCCAGCCTTGCTAGAGGTGGCCTGCGTGATGCCCAATCTAGGGTAATGCCCCTCTGCCACCCCACTGAATTTAGCTCCTGAAACAGTTTGCTTGATCTGGGCCTCATCCCTGCAGTCTCTTCCCTCGATTGCCAGAGTATTCTCTGGAAGATACAAACTGGACTAGGTCACACTCCTCCTTAAAACCCTTCAGGGGCTCCTTACTGCCTGAGGATCCCAGTTCTCTGTTCATGAGACCTTTCAGTGCAAAGGCTGCTTTACCGATCTCAGCTTCGCTGAATATCTTCACGTTCCTCTGTCCTGCCACATCCTCTGGTGTCCCAGTGTCTCCACACATGCTGTTCCCTTTGCCTCCAATGCTCTTCCCTATCCTCATTTGTCTGGAAACTCTTATTCACGTTCAGTATTTAGCTCAGGCACCTGGGTGTCTTGCCTGTGAATCTCTCCAACCTCACCTCATTATCTCTGCCATGGGACCCTCAGGTCACACTCCTACTGATAGTTCTTAGAACAGTCTTAGAACAGTCTGTGAAGACTTCCCCGACCAGATTATGTGATCCTTGAGGGACGGGACCACAAATCATCAGTTTTCTTTTAAAGATTTTATTTATTCATTTGACACACAGAAAGAGAGAGAGAGAGCACAAGTGGGGGGGGGGGTTTGGCAGGGAGAGGGAGAAGCAGGCTTTCTGCTGAGCAGGGAGCCCAGTGCGGGGCTTGGTCCCAGGACCCTGGGATCATGACCTGAGCTCAAGGCAGAAGCTTAACCAACTGAGCCACCCAGGTGCCCCACAAATCATTAATTCTTATCCTTAGCATTTATCCCAGTGCTCAATCGATGTTGAATGAATGAATGAATGAATGAATGACAGCCTTGCTCCTGGTGACTTTGTTAGGGACATAGCTGCGATAAATTATGGTCTTCCCCTGGTTCCTTGTAGGGTTATGTCCGGAGTCCTCTGCAAACTTGAGAGAGTACGGAGACAAGCGACATCCTTCTTATGTTCCCAGACTAGCTCGGGAACCTTGGTCTTCACTGTGTGTTCCTTCTAGTCCTCCTCTTTCGTCTCCTACACAAACTGTACACCTCATTTTGGCTTTAGCTTCCCAGTTATAAAGTTGGCTCTCAAACATCCATTTGACTCCAGGTAATTAGCGTAAGCCAATTGTGCAAATTCTATACTCCTTGCTAGTGTTTGCTTCATGGATGGGCTTGTGACCAAAACTGGGTTAGTGAGATGTGAGGAGAACCCTGCTAGATGGAAGGGGGCTCTGAGAAATATTCCTCCATCCATGAGAACAGATGCTTACCCCCCTTATCATCTGGACATTGTCATTTCAGAATATGAGGTATGGAGGGGCGCCTGGGTGGCTCAGTTGGTTAAGTGTCTGCCTTCAGCTCAGGTCATGATCCCAGGGTCCCGAGATTGAGCCCCACATCGGGCTCCCTGCTCGGGGAGCCTGCTTCTCCCTCTCTTCCCTGCTTGTGCTCTCTGTTGCTATCTCTGTCGCTATCTCTCTCTCTCAAATAAATAAATAAAATCTTTAAAAAATTTATATATATATAAAAAAGCATATGACGTATGGAAACATGGAAGGTATCTTGCCACGAGCCTAGAAATGAAGTCAATACAGAGAGACGGGATAAAGCCTGGAATGAAGGCATCATTGAACAGCTGAATCAGGGTTAATTTGTAATTTATAATTGCCGCATTAGATAATAAATGTCCCTCTTGTTAAACGGTTTAAGTCATGTTTCTATATTCAAATTTAGAACCAAAACATACCCCTACCTGTTACAGTCCCCCAATTTCCACTATCATTCCTGATATAACCATATACAATCCTCCACGTTCTGATCCCTTTGTTAGTCTAAGAATGGTCTAATTCAATAAGCTTTGCATGATCTAAAATTAAGCACCATAAAAGGGGAAGCAACATGACCAGGAGTCTTTAACTGTTTTCTTTTTATCAGTCCTACCCATGGCTCACAATGATTGATAAAGCACATCTTAGAGGTGGCCATGAGCGAGGCTCATGCATCATTCCCTACCGTGGGCCACACTGTCGGCTTGCATCCACACTATAGCCATGGTTCTTCCTTCCTAATGGCACCCAGATGTTGTTTATAAGGCTATCCTTGTGGTCACAGTACTCCCAGTTCTAAGAACAGACCTGATTCTTCCACAGCTAATCTCGCTCTGCCTTGTCAATGCTTAGTTACAAGTGAGCCTGAGACTCAGTTCTGTCCAATGAGACATGAGGGGAAGTCCATGAGGAGCCTTCTGGAGAAACTTCCCTCAATCCTGAGGGGCAGCTATAAGAGAAGTCATCCCCATTCCTCTTGACAATTGCTTGTGAGAATGTGGACAAAGAATCACTGCTGTTTTCTTATTACGAGCATGAGGATGAAGCCAATACCAAGGACTTCAGAAGAAAATGATGGGAAGAATCCAGGTCCTTGACTGCACACTGAGCTGTTCAACTGACCAATCCTGGAGCGCTCCTTACCTTAGTAGAGACTTTTAGCAGTGCAAGATAATGCATTTTCCTATTTTCAATCCGATTTGATTTAGACTTTCTGACATTTGCAACTTAAAACATGATACATCTCCAAAGCAGGAAGATGTCTTGTATTTAACCATTTATTCCTTTCCTTATAACCCTAGGATCTTTTTGTATATTGTTTTTGATGGTTGAAGATCAACTTTTCATTAACTGTCTGACACAGGGGTGATGTGACCTGAAAAGGACATTTTAGGAATCAGCTACTCTTCAGTTCTCTTTCCCAACACAAATCAACTGGTACATAATTGTATTAGTCAGGATAGGATAGGATAGGATAGGATAGGATAGGATAGGATAGATAGGATAGGATAGGATGGATAGGATAGGATAGGATAGGATAGGTTGGGATAGGATAGGATAGGATAGGATAGGACAGGATAGGATGGGATAGGATAGGATGGGATGGGATAGGATAGGATAGGATGGGATAGGATAGGATAGGATAGGATAGGATGGGATGGGATAGGATAGGATAGGATAGGATAGGATGGGATAGGATAGGATGGGATAGGATGGGATAGGACAGGACAGGATAGGCTAGGATAGGCTAGGATAGGATAGGGTGCAGTACAAACCCTGAAATCCCAGGGACTTCGCACACGTTAACAAGCTTACTTCTCAGCAGCACAAGATTTGATGCAGGTGAGACAAAGCTGTCCTCCACCTGGTGAGTCAAGGATCCAGGCTTCTTCTTCTTCTTCTTCTTTTTTTTTTTTTTTTAAGATTTTATTCATTTATTCATGAAAGACAGAGAGAGAGGGAGGGAAGCAGAGGCAGGAGAGAAGCAGGCTCCCCGCAGAGCAGGGACCCCTGATGTGGGACTCGATCCCAGGACCCTGGGATCACGACCTGAGCCGAAGGCAGACGCTTAACGACTGAGCCACCCAGGCGCCCCTTCTTCTTCTTTTTTAAGATTTTATTTATTTATTTGGCAGAGAGAGAGCAGGAGAGCGGCAGAGGGAGAGGGAGAAACAGGGCCCCTGCCGAGCAGGGAGCCCGATGTGGGCCCGATCCCAGGACCCTGGGATCATGACCTGAGCCCAAGGCAGTCACTTAACCAACTGAGCCACCCAGGCGCCCCAGGAATCCAGGCTTCTTCTATACAGAAATTCTGCCTTCTCAGTTGGGGCTTCCAAGGTCACCATGATGGGGAAGAGAGTACATGGAGATAGCAGGCTAGCTCTCAAACACCCTCATCCAGAAGTGACACATCCCACCTCACATTCACATTTCATTGGTAAGAACTGGACACACATCTGGCCTAACAGCTAGGAAGTATAGTTTCCCCTGATGCCTGGAAAGGAGAGGAGAACCAGGTATGAAGAAGTTCTTTGTCTCTATCGCTGTAATACACATATTTCTGTGTAAAATATGTAACGTCTGTGTAATCAGGCCACTGTTCCACGTGTCAGTAAAGGAAACAACTCTGTTATACAAAAGGCATCTCGGTAATTTATTTGTTAAAGTGGGCTTCTCTACTCTGAGAAGTAAAAAATTATTACAAAAATTGCCTTTAATTACATCCACTTTTTAAAAGCGAAATATGGGAATTCAGCAGTACGGTTGTTTCACACTAAAATAGCATTCTTTAAAAAGAGGGACTATGAAAGGGGAAAAAAGGGGGTATAGTCTCCAAAAATATCAATGTCATAAAAGACAAAAGCTAATGATGAACAGTTCCAGATTAGAGGAGACTAAAGACACATGACAACTAATAGGACATGTGATCCTGGTCTGGAATCAGCACTAGAAGAAATAATACTATAAAGGACATTATGGGGTCAATTGGGAAAAATTGGAATATAGACAATGGATAAGGTAAAAGTATCTCTGTTATATTTACTGAAGCTGATAACGGTACTATGGAACTATAAAAGAATATTCTTATTCTTGGGAAATACACACTGAAGAATTTAGGGATAAAGACTCATGAAGTATGCAACTTACTAAAAAAAGATGATGTACCATGTTCATGAATCATAACACTCAATTTTGTTAAATGTCAATTCTTGCCAAATTGACCTATAGATTCAATGAAATTCTGATAAAAATCCCAATAAATTCTTCTGTAGAAAGTGCCAAGATGATTCTAAAATTTATCAAAAAATGCATACAATATAGAATATCTAAAACAAATTTGAAAAAGAAGAACAAAATTGGAGTTGACTTCAGTACTTAGTACAAAGCTTCAAGAAGACAATGTGGTATTGGTGTAGGGGTAGACATATAGATCGTTGGAACAGAATGGAGACTTCAGAAACAGATCCACATATGTACAGTCAATTGATTTTCACCAAGGCAATTCAGTTCTGCCGGGTGCAGGCATGGAGAGAATGCAGAGTTGTGTAAAGTAGGAACTTCCCAGGGTCTCAATAGGAAACAGATGGCACACAGAAATTGGGGTCATTTTAGATTGGTTTAATAAAGGGACTCCTTAAAAGACGATGGAAGAGACCCTCTGCCAGTTCCAGGCCTTGAACCTTAAGAAGGTCTGTCAGCTTCTGCCTTTGCAATTTTGGGAGCCCTTGAGTCATCAGGTCCAGCTACTCTGCTGGAGAGACCACGGGGAAAGAGCTTGTGGTGGGCCATACAGAAAGGGCGAGGCTCTTGACTGCTTGGGGAGAGAGAGAAGTCTTACCTTCCCAGAACCCCAGCTGGGCCCAGCCTTCCCGCTGTCCCCACCAGACATGAGAGCGTTCCAGCCCCAGCCACCGTGTGACCTCAGCTTTGTGAGAGACAACTTGTGAGACCAGCGGAAGAATCATTCAGAGGTGGGGTGCCTGGGTGGCTCAGTTGGTTAAGCATCTGCCTTCAGCTCAGGTCATGATCTCAGGGTCCTGGGATCGAGTCCCACATTGGGCTCCCTGCTCAGCCAGGAGCCCGCTCCTCCCTGTCCCTCCGCTGCTCCCCCTGCTTCTGCACCCATTCTCTCTCTCTCTGGCTCTCTCTGTCAAATAAATAAATTTAAAAAAATCTTTTAAAAAAATCATTTAGTGGAGCTTTGGTCACTCACAGAATCATGGGAAACAATAAAATGGTGATGATTCTAAGTCAGTCAGTTGTGTTTTTTTTTTAAGGATTTATTTATTTATTTGAGAGAGAGAGAGAGCATGAGTGGGGAGAGGGTAGAGGGGAGTCTCAAGCAGACTCCCTGCTAAGTGCAGAGTCCAATGCGGGGTTCAATCTCACCACCCTGAGATCATGACCTGAGCTGAAACCAAGAGTCTGATGCTTAACTGATGGAGCCACCCAGGCGCCCCTAAGTCAGTCAGGTTTTTTTAAAATAAAATATTTTATTTATTTACTTGAGAGAGAGAGAGCATGAGCAAGGAGAGAGGCAGAGGGAGAGCAAGAAGCAGACTCCCCACCAAGCGGGGAGCCCGATGTGGGGCTCCATCCCAGCACCCTGGGATCATGACCTGAGCTGAAGGCAGACGCCTAACCAACTGAGCCACCCAGGTGCCCCAGTCAGTTTTTTGATAGCTAACTAAAATAGCCAACAGGCAGCAACCCCCCAGAGAGGGAGCCTGGAAATAAACATTTCAACTTCACTCTTCTCCCTCCCTCTAATCTCTTTGGAGGTGTTCCCCATAATTTGAACTTAGAAGCAGAAGGCAAGGGAGTCTTCCATGTTTTCCATAGAGGTTAGCGTCTTAGAGCACAGAGCAGGGGAGAGGAGAATGGAGATTGCATCTGGAGAGGTGAACAGAAGATATTCAGCAGAGTCCAACCCCTCCCCTTCAGCATCAATTCTCTTAGCCCAGGGGGAAAATTTGTCTCCCTGTTACAGGAGACACTCAAAGTCCTTCAACTTCCATGTTATGGGAAAATGTCTGTTCAGTCATGGTTCCACCTGAAACCTGAAATATTAGCTAACACTGGTGTTCTCCATATCAGATGGCTAGGATAAGGGTGTGGAAAAGTGACCAATTAATATGAAACCTAGCTGTTACCATCCCTGCTTCTGTGACTGGACATGAGGTCTAAGGCAGTGGTGATCCTATCTGTTTTCTTCCACATTCACTTCATGTTTCTCTTCTCCTCAGAGAGCGCCTCATCTGGATGGAGTTCTTTTCCTGGTAGGGGGAACTCAAGCCTTCATTCTTATGGGATTTGGGTCCTTTGTGGTCTGGTTTTATTCTGTGGCTACCACTTCCCATTGACAAGGACAACTGGACAATTGAGTACTAGGAGGCACACAGCAAATCCTCTGTGCTCTTCACAGAGTTCTCAGCCATCCTCAGGTAGCAGCAACCCAATTTCTCCCTGGTCATCAGGATCAATGACCCCAGTCAGCACAATAGTCCCATTCTTCGCTTTGCTCCCTTGGGCACTAGGATCTTCAAATCCACAGAGGCCAAGGTCACAGGGACAAAAAGCAAATATTCTTCAGTAGCCAGAGAGACCACTTCCAGCTCCAACCCTTGGTTCCCAGGCCTGTGCATTCTGGTTAGGAAAAAGGAGACACCATATATTAGTCACTGGCTGAAAGTAAACCTTAATTTATAGGTCAGCAGCCCAACCTCACAGGGTGATGTCTCCCAGCTGGTGTCAGGACTAAGCCTTCAGCAGGCCATTCCACTGTTCTGTCAACACCAACTGCTTCCATGTCATAGGGCAAGACAGTGAAGTTCATGGACACTGAGCCCATTGTTCCACTTCTTTTGCCATAAAATGCACAGCCTAGTCTTAGGCAGTTGCTGTGTGGGATTTGATGGTGGTGGATAAGGTGTTCCAAGAATCCAAAAACTGGTGCAACTGGCAAAAGCACGGAGAGCTTGCCACTAATTTTCCAAAGTCAATCTTTCCAAGTCCCTGACCAATAGAGTTACTGTCCATGTATCACTATAGTTCTGTACCTTAGGCTCCCTCTTCTTCCACGTGAAATGGACAAGGAGATGCAGCATCTAGAGTTCTGCACCTAAGGATTCCCCTTCACCACTGTCTTTTTGGGCCACCCTTTGGCAGAGGGTTGGTGTAGCAGCCACCCACTTACAGCTGGTGAGGGTGTGACAGGTAGATCCAGCAATAAATCTAGCTTATTTTTTTTTTTTTCTCTATTAACTGGCCACAGGGAACTCCTCACAGGGCCCTGGTGTAGGCTGAGAGAGAGGCAACAAAGCAGCAGGAACAGGAGCATGAGCATCTGTGCCACCTGCTTATGCAGGTGACCTGTGTCTTCCAGACCTGCTTCTGAGACTGAGCACACCCTTTTTATTTTATAAGAGATCTGCTGTGTGTGTCTTATTTTGACGTTTTGATGGAATATATAGCACCCAGTTCGTGATGGGCAGTTTGGGTCATAGTTGTTTGTTTGTTGTTAAATAGAGAATAGTTGAAGGCTTTCCTGAGCTGAGTCCTCCCAACAAGGGATGCAGCCCATGGTGACTTCTTAAAGAGGGGGCTGGACGAGTAAGTATCCCCACCTCCCTCCCTCCTTCGCTCCCTCCTTCCCTTTGATCTCCTTCTGGGTTTGCCAAGGGCTGAACCTCAATGCAATTCAGAGAATAAGAGGTTCATTGAAGACTGTAGACCATCTATGTCTGGATCTAGAAAGGCAAATAAAAGATAGCCTGCATCAGGTGAATATAGTAAAGGGAGGAGCAAGGGAATTAAGAATAAAGTGACATACCATGACATTTAAGCAGGGTAAGGGGGGGATGGGACGCCTGGGTGGCTCAGTGGGTTAAGCGTCGGCCTTCGGCTCAGGTCATGATCTCAGGTCCTGGGATTGAGTCCCTTGTCAGTCTCCTCGCTCAGTGGGGAGTCTGCTTCTCTCTCCCCCCTCTTGTGCTCATGCTCTTTCTCAAATAAATCAATAAAATCTTTAAAAAACAAAACAGGGTAAGGGGGTTGATGAGAACACGTGAAAAGGAGGAAAGCAGTGAGAGAATGCAGGACCCATACCTATGGGTCCAAATGCAGGTCACAGGGTAATTAAGTGAGGTTACTAGAGCAAGTTGGAAAGATAGAAGGTGCCTGTCCGAGAAGGGAACTGCTGAAAATAGAAATTCTGTGTGAAATATTGGTTACAGTTCAATGGAACTTTCTGCAATGATGGAAATATTCTATATCTGCACCGTCCCACACCTGAAATGTGACTAGTGTGATGGAGACTCTGATTTTTATATTGTATTTCATTTTAATTGATTTGCATTTAAATAGCCATGCGGGACTAGTGGCTACTGAATTGGACAGTACAGGTCTAGAGTGGGATCATATCAACTGTTTCATTGGGGGGTGCAATCCAAGACAACAAAGAGCAATGGAAAGAAAAAAGGAAGGAGGGGACTCAAACATAATGTGGTGAATGACTGAGCTGGTCACAGCTTCACAAGCAAACCCACCAGTGGCTTGGCCACACAGGAAGTCTCTGGTGGTGCCGTGTAGCACTGTCGAATGTGGGGACAGCCCATCATGGGGAAGAAGGGAGATGCACTCCTCTACTGGCCCCTTGCCATCTCCTGCCTTCCACCGTCCAATGCCCTGCACAGGGCATTAACTACCCCACTATGACTTGGGCAGGGAAGATGGCGCCAGGCTTCCTCTAATCTGGGAATGGCGGGAGGAGCCAATCGGTGGGTCAGTTTGGACCTGGGTGCTGAAGCTGCTGCTGCTTCATGAGTGGGTATGAGGGAGGTCAGGCTAAAGCCAGGCCCTCACCCTGGGGGAGTCTGAGTCAGCTGGGATGGTAGGAGATGAGGTGAGCCCACTGAGCAAGAGGCCACGGTTGGGGTGTAGGGTCAGAGGGAGCCTGACCCGCGGTCTGGGGTGGTGCATAAACTCAGTTAGGGATCTTGTAAGTGACCTTGGGGATGTCACCTGGCACTTCAAACCTTAGTTCCTCTTCTACGTAATGGGTAACAGGACCTACCTCACATGCTGTCTCACGTTGTTCATACGTATCACCCGGTATTATTACAAGAACTTTGTAACAGTAGGTGAGAAAGCTATCATTTTTGTCATGTCACAGGAATGAAAATGGAGGCTGAGAGAGATTAGATGAAAATACTTATTAATTACAGAACCAGAGTTCATCTGACTCAGCCTCTTACTCCTGCCACCATATTCCACCTTCCCCTTGAGATTTCATCAAAGCACTGGATTTCAAAACTCGAAGAGAGAGAAAGGTTCAAGCATGAAAGTGAGTTAAAAGTTACACATGGGTGCAGATATGATACAGGGTAAAATGGGGGGAGGACAACGTGCAATCCTAAAATTTCTTAATTGATTTTAACGAAGCAAAATGTGCCTTGAAAGCGGTTTACAGGTATAGTTTTAGAAGGACTCCAAAAAGCGTTTGTTTTGAATTCATTTCTTCCTGTTGAATTGCAGTGATCTGTTGAAATGTAAAATAGAGGACTCAGTGTTCCAACAGTTTTCAGGGGAGCTGGTCTCATTTGTTGGGCGACCGCAGCAGGGAAGCGAGATCACACGCACTCTGGCTCCTCAAGAACTACCTTCGTGCTTCCTCCTGCCAAGTCACAAGCTCAGCGGTCATGACCTCTAATCCCTTGGACCCAGAGGCCTCTCAGACTGCGAGAGCCTCAGTCACACCCTCCCGCTGCAGCACACCTCTTGCAGATCTTAGTTCCGAGGAAAAGAAAACCAGAGGGAAGATTAACTGTGCAAAAAAAATCCTCCGGACTGCTCTGCGTAAAACCCAATAATTACAACGAGCTGCGAACGGTTCCATTTTTTCGCACTTCATATAAGTACAGAGCGAAGTCAAGACTCTCTTAAAAATAGGGCTGCTGCTTTCTAGCCTCCAAACTCTCTGAGAAAAGCGATATGGGAGCGACTTTACTGAGATGGAGCTAGTCAGAGCTCTTAAGGAAGCCTGTGGTTCCCTGAGGCGCACAGCAGAGATGAGCCCTTTCATAACTGAAGACTTCTGTACATTGTATGGACTTCATAAGGCGAGGGAAACAGGAGCCGGCACCTGTTAACTCATGTTCCTGCCTTGGGAAGCTCTTGCTGGAAGGGGATGAGAAGGTCATCCAAATAGTAGACTGAGTCAGGCATCCTGGACACCTAGGGGCTCCTCATCATAAGGGAGACAAATGGGGATTCTGCGTCTCCAAACTTACTCCCCCAGCCCTAGACCAGAACGTGGTGGCAGAGCCGAAAGGTATGATGATAATCAATATGCTAAGAGGTACAATGATAACCAATCAGCTTTGCGGGGAGCTGAATGGTGGGCTACTACGGATATGAACTATCTCCAAGGCTGTTTTTCGTGATAGGGAAGAAGAGTCTCAACGACAGTATATTGTGGGAATGTGGAATGCTATATACATGAATTTCAGATCAACCTTCCACCAAAAGAGATGGAAACTGTGCTGTCAGAGAAGAAACAAGTCTATTTTATGTCCTTATGTTCTTATGTCCCGAATGGTGCCTTCCATGGATTGAGTTGGACTCAACAAATCTTTGTCATCAATGCTGATAGTAAAAAAGGCTTGATTAAAATTAAAAAAATCTGTCCTGGGTTTTCCAAAGTAATTATCTGTTTGCCTTTCCCTGTCGGTGGTCAGGGGAGGAAAACATGTATGCTTTGACTTCACATTATCTTGTGAGATATTCACATTAACTGGCTGTCATTGCACAAACAGCTGTGAAAAAATGTTTCAAAACTATTCGTCCTCTTTAAACTATTTCTCATTTCACTTCCTCTCCTTTATCCAGCATTTTACAAATGTCATTTAAGCTTCTGCTCCTTGCTGGGTGTGTGATGTTGATAAAATGACATAATTTCTTTGATCTTACATTTCTACATTTGTGAGGTAGGGATAATAATAATAATAATAATAATAATAATACTACCTACGTCCCAGGAGTGTTCTGAAAAATGAATGAGCTATTGTCTGTGAATGTCCTTAGCATGCACTGCAGCTATTCATAGCACTGTTGGATTAACAAACATGCAAAAATGCCAGTTAAGTTTTACCGGTGATATAAAAATTTCTCTTTGGACTCTGATGTGACTATCAGCAGGAAAAGAGAACGGAGCAGGAAATGTTTGGAAAGTACTTTTGAGGAAAGTCAATGACGTAGGACTGAAAATTTTTCTCAGATTTAGGCCAGTTCTGCCTTTTCTGAAATATGGGCAGTTTGAGTTTTCTTTTGTTTTTGGAGAATCGTGTTTAAGTCAAAGACCTTCCTACATCTGGATTATTTTCAGAGTAAATACCAAAAAATCATCAGGAAAAAAAAATCCTGCGGAATTTCTGGTTCTATCTGGATCTAAATTGATACATTCTTATCATCTGTTTTATACTTTTTTGTAAAATGGGGGGCAAACTGTATAACTTTCATGAATCCTGTCATTCTCAATTAAAATTTTGTGCAAAAACAAAAAACAAAACAAAAAAAACCCTCATGCAATGTTTCTGCTAGTAAGTCCAGAGATTGATGGAAATCAGGTCATTTGAAAGATCGTCATCAACAGTAAAGATTTAGTGATTGCCTCCCATTTAACGCAACATGCTGCACACTATGACATGATTCAAGCCTCTGGGAAACTTATATTCAAATCATTCAAAAGGAAAGTTAGGAGTGTTGATTATGAATGCGTTATACTATGAGAAAAGAATCCTCTTTCTTTTTTGTCTATTATTTTTTTTCTCTTTGAATTTGTATAATTGTGGTATTAAACTGGGACACCTCCCGTGGGGAGTGGGAAGAGGACAATTGGATGTAAAGTGATCTGGGGGTCGGATTAGGCAGGACCGGCAGGGGCTGGATTATTCATCTGGCTTGAGCTTTGTCTTTTTTATACATGAGCTAAGAACTAAAGTCGTTATTTAGAAACGAAAGAAGAAACTTCCTCATTAAACCTAACTTTTATGGTCATAAGGTGACAAGTCCACTAGTGAAATTAGGGTCAGGAGAGAGGACACACCGGGCTATGATGAATTATCCAATAAAATCCTGTGGAAATACCCAGGATAGCATACAATCCAGTTGCGGAGGGATGAAGAAGGCCCCTTCTTGGAGGAGGGGCAGACATAACTTGAACTTTCATGGATGAGTAGGAGTTAGCCATAGGAAAGAGGATCAAGAAGGGAAGGAACTATGTATGCCCAGGAGCTCTGGTCCAAGGACTAGCAACCACCACGTTAGGATTGGTTGCAGAGCTAAGAGATAAGGCCAGAAAGGTAAGCAGAGGTCAGCTCACGAAAGACCTTAACTGTCATGAAGGCAATGGAGATTCAGTAAAGGATTTAGGTTGGGGGAAGGCCTTAAGCAGATTTGCCTTTGCATAAGGACCTTCAGGACTAGTGTGAGCAGACTGAGGGACATATACTGGCTATTGGCCCAGTTTTCCTGCAGTGTTTCAGAGGGATGAAAGGGATATATAATAAACCTGTTTCTCAAGTTTAATATAATTTTAATTTCCTAATGTTGTTCTTAGAAGCAACTCAGAGATCTCAAATAACTACTGAACTATATAAATTCAACTTGTGAACTTCATGTAAATATATACTGAGGATGTGTTGGTAGGTTTTTATAGAAACAAGAATTTCAAGATAAGCTGGGTGTAGTTCTAGAGATGGTTTTCCCCTTGCGCAATCGCTATGGTTTGGTTCCTTTGATTTATCATTTAAAATCATTAGTCATGTCAGATGTCATGAACAGTTGCATAATTAGGGATCTATACTCCCTCTTTGAAGGACACAAGCACCTCCATGAAACAGAGATGGTACCTCCAAGGTTTTTCTTCGGTGATTCAAAAATGAAATCAGAATGGGGCGCCTGGGTGGCTCAGTCGGTTGAGTGGCCGACTCTTGGTTTCCATTCAGGTCATGATCTTAGGGTCCTGGGATTGAGCCCCACACTGGGCTCCATGCTGGGTCAGGCTCTGTGCTCAGTGGGGAGTCTGCTTGTGGATCCTCTCTCTCCTTCTCCCTCTGCCCCTCACCCAGCTCACTCTCTCTAAAATAAGCAAATAGATGTCTTTTAAAAAAATGAAGTGAGAATATATTTTTAATTATTTAGTTTCCCAATATTGTAAAACATAACAGATTACATTACTCAGTGGTTTCATTTCCATAGTGCAAAGCACTCTCAGGAGTAAGGACACTCATGACCTTATAAAGATAGATTCTGGGAAACATAAAAGTGTGGAAACATATGCATTCTTTCTGTTCTTTCAAAAGTGTAAGACCTATTTTTGTGCAGAGAGAGGCGGTGCCTCTCCAAACATTACAACTCCAAACATTTCTCAGCCAGTGGCCTCTTCTATTATTCCTGGCAGAAAAATTTACTCCCTCACTTCTAGACCAACTTCTTAGCAAGCCTAATACCAACCTTTCAAAATCGAAGAATATAAAAGAACTTACAGCAAAAAATAGAAGTCACCTGCCCAAACTCCTATACATTTTCCAGAGGCTACTACTTTGCATCATTTTCTTATTGTTTCCTGATTAATCAACTTTAGACATTTTCTTTTTACTTCCTGCTATGGCAAGTGAAGATTTAGCATATTTATGCCACATATCAGTTCATTTACCTCCCTTCTCATGCTTGTTAGTCATATCCCTTTACTGTGTTTAGTTCTTTATTGTAGAAGTTGCAAATGGATGGCCCGGAGGCTAGGTCAGACGGTAGATGTGTTTTGTTTGGATTCCCCTTAGTTAAAAAACAAACAAAGAAACAAGACAGCATTGAAAAATTAAGACTTAACATTAAAAAAAAATCCAAATGTTTAGCTTCTCACAAAAAGTCAGATGGGGTATGTTTTAGTTTCCTAGTACCACAAACTAGGTGGCCTAAAACAACAGAAATTTTATTCTCTCACTGTTCTGGAAGCCAGAAGTCTGGAATCAAGGTATTGGCATGGGCCATAATCTCTCTGAAAGCTATAGAAGAGAATCCCTCTTTGACTCTTCCCAAGCTTCTGAGGGTTGCCAGCAAACCCTGGTGTTCCTTGGTTGGTAGGTGTTATCACTCAAATTTCTGCCTCTGTCTTCATGTGGCTGTCCTCCCTCTGGGTCTGGGTCTCTCTGTCCAAATCTCCCCTTCTTGGGAGGATACCAGCCATTGGATTTAGGGCCCACCCTGATCCTGTGTAACCTCACCTTAACTAATTATATCTTCAAAGACACTATTTCCAAGTAAGATCACATTTGAGGTTCCAGAAGGACAAGAATTTGGTGGGGGTGGGGGTGGAAGGAGACAAACCCAGGACATGGCATATATGACTCTGTCCTAAGAACTGACCGAAGTTCAGCCCAGTGGGGCAAGCACCTACGAGTATGCCAACATTCCCATCACATCTATGAGGCAAACACTTGCACCAATATGGAGCCCTGTTTCTCATTTATGTTACCTGCTTTGCTCCCATAAACAGCTATTTGCTAACTGTGCTACTGTTTACCTTTATAACTTTTATCTTTCTATCATCTATCTATCTATCTATCTATTGGCTCCAGAGGCTCCAATAACCAATGTGGGGCTGAACTCACGACCCTGAGATCAAGAGTCCAATGCTCTACTGGCTGAGCCAGCCAGGTGCCCCCCTTTATAACTCTTAAATAATATACCAAAACTCCGATTTCACGTTTCATAAGCTTTTGTCAGTATCTCACAGCTTCCTTCTTGTTTTGTAACACCAAGATATTGGGCTTTTTCTACTTTCCCCTCTCTCTTCTATTCCCTTTCCATCTCACAGATTTTGTCAGAAGCACCTTAAGTGTTGTTATGGGTTGAATTGTGCCCCCCTCCCAAATTCATATGCCAAAGTTCTAGTCCTCAGTACCTCAGAATGTGACCTTATTTGGAAATAGGGTGATTACAGATATAATTAGTTAAGATGAGATCATACTGAAGTAGGGTGGGTCCCTAATCCAATATGACTGATGTCCTTAAAAAGGGGAAATTTGGAGACAGACATACCCACAGGGAGAATGCCAGGTCAAGGTGAATGCAGAGATTGGGGTGATACAACAGAAGCCAAGGAATGCCAAAGATTGCCAGCAAACCACCAGAAGCTAGGGGAGAGGCATGGAAAAGATTCTCCCTAACAGCCTTCTGAGGGAACCCACACTACTGACATCGTGATCTCCAATTTCTAGCCTCCAGACATCCAAACATCACTAGACAATCCACTGAGTTGAGGAGCCAGAGATAAGGACTTGGGGAGGCTGGGATGGCTGTAGTTAGTGGGGCAGAATATCAAAGGGGAGGGAGAGATGCAGAGAAAGAGATCCAAAAATCTGCATGGGGATTTCTATATTATTTGACAGAATAGTAATCTGAACCTATGTAAGGTGAAACCACATGGGCTGAGCAAAGAACACAACCTGGGAGCTATGAGCTAAACAATCCTGCAGCTCAAACGGGGCTAAGAGACACTATTGCCTCCTAACCATGTGAAGAAAACATGAAAAACCTGAGGCATTCAATACAGAACCAGGAAGTGTTATGTCTGTAGAGGGACTAAATAAGCATTAGAATAAAAGCTACTTTATTTTTTTTTAAGATTTTTTTTGTTTATTTGGGAGAGAGAGAGCACAAGTGAGGGGAGGGGCCGAGGGAGACACTCCTCAAGACAATCCTTGATCCCACAACCCTGAGATCATGACCTGAGTCAAAACCAAGAGTCAGACAGTTAACCAACTGAGCCACCCAGGCACCCCAGAATGAAAGATACTTTAGATCTGCCTGAACAAAGCTTTATTTTTTTTTAAAGATTTTATTTATTTATTTGTCAGAGAGAGAGAGAGAGAGCACAAGCAGGGGAGCGGCAGGCAGAGGGAGAAGAAGCAGGCTCCCTGCTGAGCAAGGAGCCCGATGCAAGACTTGATCCCAGGACCCCGGGAACATGACCTGAGCCGAAGGCAGACACTTAACCAACTGAGTCACCCAGGCGTCCCTGAACAAAGCTTTAAACTAGGTCTTGAAATAATTAAGCTGATCCTCAAGTAACTAAATTGCCTGCCAAGCAAATTTAACATTCATTAAAAGAATACAACAAAATTTGACATCATAATATTCATAATGTTCATAGTCAAAAATCACTAGACAAGTGAAGAACATAAAAATATGACCTCTAACTGGGAGAAAAATGAGCCAATGTTTCTTTCTTTCTTTTTTTTTAAGATTTTATTTATTTATTTGAGAGAGAGAGCAGGGGGAGGGGCAGAGGGAGAGGGACAAGCAGACTCTGTGTTGAGTGTGGAGCCTGACGGGGGCTCCATCCCATGACCCATGAGATCATGACCTGAGCCGAAATCACGAGTCAGACGCTTAACCGACTGAGCCGCCCAGGCGCTCCAGAGCTGTTTTCTGTTCCTAGACTCAGAAATGACAGGTGTGATGGAATTAACAGGCAAGGAATTGAAAACAGCTATTATAAATATGTTCAAATGTTTAAAGGAGAAGAAAAATAATAAAGAAAGATTGGAATGTATAAAAAGAACTAAATGGGTACTTCCAGAGGTAAAAAAAATAGACTATGTGAATTGAAAATTTCACTAGATGAACTTAATAGCAGTTTAGATACTGCAGATGGAAAGATCAGTGAATTTGAAGACACAGCAATAGACATCATCTGTATGGAAAAAGATAGAGGAAAAAACTGAAAAACAATTAATGGAGCCTCAATGACCTATGAGACAATTTCAAGAGGTCAAACATATTGAGGTCCTAAAGGAGAAGAAAGATGTGGAGAAAATATCTGAAGTAATGGTAAAAAAAATTTCCAAATATGATTAAAATTATTAAAAATCCATAGATCCAAAAAGATAAATGAAAGTCGAGCAAGAAAACAAAGAAGACCATTGCAAGGCACATAATAATTAAATTGTTAAGACCAGTGACAAAGAGAACATTTAGTTTTTAAAAAAATTTTATTTACTTATTTGAGAGAAAGGGAGAGAGAGAAAGAGAAAATAAGGAGGGGAGGGGCAGAGGGAGAGGGAGAAGAAGACTCCCCACTGAGCAGGGAACCGACATAGGGCTCAATCCCAGGACCCTGGGATTACGACCTGAGCTAAAGGCAGACACTTAACCAACTGAGCCACCCAGGCACCCCGAAGAGAACACTAGTAAAGTAGCCAGAAAAAAAGAAAAACTTACCACAGACCTCTCACTAGAAACTGTGTAAGGCAGAAGACAGTGAAACAGTTTTCAAAATGGTGAAAGAAGAAGACTGTCAATCTAGAATTCTATATTTAAAAAAAATGCCTTTCAAAATAAAGAAAAAAAATCAAAACTTTCAGATGAGCAAAGCTAAATGAATTTGTTGTTCGCTGACCTATACTACAAGAAAGGGTAAACAATATTCTTCAGGCTGAAGGAAATATCAAATAATCTTGGATCTACACAAAGGAGTGACAAGCTTCAGAAATGATAAATATACGGGTAATTACAACAGATCCTTTACTTAATTTTAATTTCTTTTAAGAATGTTGATTGTTTACAGCAAAAGAAACAATTTGGGTTCTGTAATATATGTAGAATTAAAATCTTGACAAAAACAGCAAAAAGGGTGGGAGGGGGAAATGGAAGTATAGTGTGATAAGGTTCTTTAAGATTTATTTATTTATTTATTTGAGAGAGAGAGAATGAGAGACAGAGAGCATGAGAGGGAGGAGGGTCAGAGGGAGAAGCAGACTCCCTGCTGAGCAGGGAGCCCGATGTGGGACTCGATCCTGGGACTCCAGGATCATGACCTGAGCCGAAGGCAGTCGCTTAACCAACTGAGCCACCCAGGTGCCCCATGATAAGGTTCTTTAAAAAAAAATTTTTTTTTTGGTTATTTAAGAGAGAGAGTGCATGCACATGTGAGCAGGGGCAGCGGGTAAAGAGCAGAGGGAGAGGGACAAGCAGACTCCACACAGAGCACAGAGCCTGAGGTGGGGCTTGGTCCCAGGACCCTGAGATCATGACCTGAGCAAAAATCAGGAGTTGGACGCTTAACCAACTGAGCCACCCAGGTGTCCCTTGTGGTAAGGTTCGTACACTAAACTTGAAGTAGTATAATATTTGAAGGTAGCTTCTGCTAAGTTAAAGGTGCATACTGCAAGCCCTAGAGCAAGAACACACACATACACAAAAGAGGTACAGTTAACAAGTAAGTAATGGAGATAAAATGGAATACTTAAAATAGAAATAGACTGAACACTCTAATTAAAAAGTAGGGATTGTTGAACTGGATTTAAAAAAAAAAAAAAAAAAGGAAGACCCAAATAGATGCTATATACAAGAAACTTGCTTTAAATATAAAGACACATATAGGTTAAAAGGATAAAAAAAGATAAAACATGAAAAAAAAAAATCATGAGAGAGCTAGAATGGCTCTAGTACAAAGAAAGTAAACATCAGAACAATGAATATGCCAGATGTAAAGAGGGACATTTCAGTATGAGAAAGGGTGGAGGGTTAAATTCATCAGGATGATACAATTTCTAAATGTATATGCAGCTAATAACAGCATTTCAAAATACACAAAGCACGAATTGATAGAATTAAAGGAGAAATAGAAAAATCCACAATTGCAATGGAAAAATTCCACTCAGTTCAGTAACTGATAGTTTAAGTAAGGAATCTGTAAGAATATACAAGACCTCTAAGTCACATTGACCCACTGACATTTAAAGAACACTTTTTCCTTATCATAGAACACTATACCCAACAACAGAAGAATACATATTCTTTCTAACTGACTTAGAATAATCACTAAAACAGGCCATATATTGGACCACAAAACAAGTTTTGATAAATTTAGATGTACTGAAATCATAGTAAGTAGGTCCTCAGACCATAACAGAACTAAATTAGAAACCAGTAGCTGAAAGATATATGAGAAGTCTAATTATCTGGGTAATCAACACATTTGTCATTAATTTCTGGATTAAAAAATAAATCACAAAAGGAATTTTAAAATGTTTTGAACCAACTGATAACAAAATCATAACATATCAAAATTTGTTGGATGCAGCTAAAACAGAGCTTAGGGGGAAATGTATAGTTTTTAATGCTTATATTTTTTAAAATGAGGTCTAAAATCAATAATCCATGCTTCATCTCAAGAAGTTAGTATAAAAGGAGTAAATTAAATCCAAGGTAAGTAGAAGGAAAGAAATAGTATAGAGTAGAAGTCAAAGAAATAGAAAATGGATAAACAAATATGAATAACCAAAAGCTGGATCTTTATAAAATATCAATAAAAATAATAAGCTACTAGCTAAACAGATAAAAAAATAGAGACAATATAAATTAAAAATAACAGGGTTGAAAGAGGGGCAATCACAACACACACTGAAAGATAATAACGTGATACTATGAAGAACTTTATGTCAATAAATCCTATAACTCAGATGAAATGGACAAATTCCTTTAAGGACAAAAATAACCAAAACTGGCATAAGACTTAATAACTATTAAAGAAATTGAATTTGTAATTAAAAAACTTCCCACAAAAAAGCTCTAGTCCCAGATGGCTTCACTAATCAATTCTATCAAACATTTAAGGAAAAAAATAATACAAGTTCCCAAAATGGAGAATGAGGGATTTTTTTTTTTTAAGATTTTATTTATTTATCTGAGAGAGAATGGGAGACAGAGAGCATGAGAGGGGGAGGATCAGAGGGAGAAGCAGACTCCCCGCTGAGCAGGGAGCCCGATGTGGGACTCCATCCCGGGACTCCAGGATCATGATCCGAGCCGAAGGCAGCCGCCCAACCAACCGAGCCACCCAGGCGCCCCGAAAATGAGGGATTAATTCCCCTCATTTTAAGAAGCTAGTGTAGGGGTGCCTGGGTGTCTCAGTCATTAAGCATCTGCCTTGGCTCAGGTCATGATCCCAGGGTCCCGGGATCGAGCCCCGTGTTGGGCTCCCTGCTCCATGGGGAGCCTGCTTCTCCATCTCCCACTCCCCCTGCTTGTGTTCCCTCTCTCACTGACTCTCTCTCTCTCAAATAAATAAGTAAATAAAATCTTTTTTTTTTAAAGAAGCTAGTGTATATATGATACCAAAACCTAAAAAGACATTAAAAAAGTTTATAGGCCAATATCCCTCATTTACTTAAGTGCAAAAATCCTTAACAAAATACTAGCAAGTCAAATAACGATATATAAAAATGGTAATATATGCTGACCAAACAGGGTTTATTCAAGGAATGCAAGGTTGGCTTACCATTTGAAGAGCAACTGATGCAATTCACCATATTAAGAGACTAAAAAAGAAAAAGTATATGATTATCTCAATCAGTGTATTTCACCGTGATAGTGAAATTAATGATAAAAAGCACATTGTTCTGTCAATAGATGCAGAAAAAGCATTGAGAAAAGTTGCACTCATTAATGATAAAAACATGTAGCAACTCAGGATTAAAATGGAGCTTCATCCAAGGTATATAGAATATCTGTGAAAAATATACAACTAACGTTACAACTTAATAGTGAAAGACTGAATGTTCTTTCCCTAAGATTGGGAACAAGGTACGGATTTGGCTCTTACCACTTCTACTCAACACTAGAGGTCCAAGCCTATCAAAAACATAAGAAAAGGTAATAAAAAGCAATGCAGATTGAAAAGGAAGAAGTAAAACACTTTATTAGTGATAGCATAATCATATTTGGAATCCTAAAGAATCTACAAAAAACTTAATAGAACTAATATGTGAATATAGCAAGCTAAAAGAACAGCAGGCCAATATACAAAAATCAGCTCTAATTCAAATATTAGCAATAAACTGAAGAAAGTGAAGTATTAAAAAATTAAAAAGCAATCACTGACCAAATGTTAAAATGCAGAACTATAAAACTTCCAGTTGGAACATAGGAGAAAATATATTTGACCTTGGGTTTGGTGATGAGTTTTTTAGATATACCAAAAGCATGACCTATGAAAGAAAAATTTGGTAAGTTGTACTTTATAAAAATTAAAAACATCTGTCCTGGGAAGACAATCAAAATCAAGCCTCAGACAGGCGGAAAAATATTTGGAAAATACATTATCTGATAAAAGACTTGTATGAAAAATATACAAAGAATGCTTAAAGCTCAACAATAAGAAAATAACCTAAATTGTAAGAAGGTGCACTAGATCTAAAAAACAAAACAAAACAAAAAGCTCCCCACACACATCAAAGAAGATATACAGATGGCAAATAAGCGTATGAAAAATGCTCAGTAGCATTTGACATAAGGGATCTTCAAATTAAAACAACAATGAGATACTGCTATATACCTGTTAGAGTTGTTAAAATCCAAAAACTGACAATACCTGTTGCTGCTGAGCATGTGGAGAACAGGAACTCTCATTCATTGCCAGTTGAAAATGGAAAACAGTACAAACATTTTGGCAGTTTCTTACAAAGCTAAAAATAGTTCAGACATAATATTATTATATGATCCAGCAATTGCACTCCTAGGTTTTTACTCAATTGATCTGAAACATTATGTTTACACAGAAACCTGCACAGAAATCATGATCTCAGCTTTATTCATAATCACTCAAAATCGGAAGCAACAAAGATATCCTTTGATAGGTGAATAGATAAGCAAATTGTGGCACATCCATACACTGGAATATTTTTCAGTGATGAAAAGAAATTACCTATCAAACCACAAAAAGACATGAATGAATCTTAAATACATACTGCTAGGTGAAAAAATGCCAGTCTGAAAAGACTACTTGTATAATGACAATTACAATTACATATGGAAAAGGTAAACTAGAGCAATGTTAAAAAGATCAGTGAGTGGCCAGAGGCTTGAGGGGAACAGGAGAGGGTTAAATAGGTGAATCACAGGAGATTTTTTAGGGCTGTGAAACCATTCTATATGAAACTCTAATAGTGGATATGTGAATTTAATAGTTTTAGACATAATAGCTATCAGCTGGAAACAACCTGAATGTCCAACCACAGGTGAATGGATAAACAGGGGTGCCTGGGTGGCTCAGTCGGTTAAGCGTCTGCCTTCGTCTCAGGTCATGATCCTGGGGTCCTGGGATCAAGCTCCGCATCGGGCTCCCTGCTCAGTGGGGAGTCTGCTTCTCCCTCTGCCTCTCTCCCCACTCCTGCTGTCTCTCTCTCATTCACACACTCTCTATCGAATAAATAGAAAAATCTTAAAAACAGCAACAAAAACAACAACATGGTACATCCATACAATGCAGTACTTACTCAGCAATAGGAAGAAAGGAGTTCCTGATAAAAGCTGCAACATGACAAATCTCAAAAACATTACATCCAGCAAGAGAAGCCAGTACTGCATACTTTATGATACAATTCATCAGAAATTCTAGAACATGAAAACTTGTCTGGCATGGGGTGGTGGCGGCAGTGGGAATTGATTGCAAAGGGGCACGAGGAAACTTTTTGTTTTTGTGAATGAAGACTATTTATTCTTTGTGTGGTGGTGCCATGCCTTATATAATCTGCCACTATATCATACCTAAATTGATTTTACAAAAAAGTTGATTTCTTTTTTTTTTAAAAAGGGGGTACCAGTAAGACTGGATGATTTGTACACAAAGAAGGAGATTCTCTTCTTTTTTAAAATTTTATTTTATTATGTTATGTTATTCAACATTCATTACATCATTAGTTTTTGATGTAGTGTTCCGTGGTTCATTGTTTGCGTATGACACCCAGTGCTCCATTCAATACGTGCCCTCCTTAATACCCATCACCGGGCTAACCCATCCCCCAACCCCCCTCCCCTCTAGAACCCTCAGTTTCTTTCTCAGAGTCCATAGAAGAAGGAGATTCTCAACTGATAAGACTCCCTTGAGACTACAGGTCAAGGGCTGGTTTTTATGATGGAAACTTCTCACATGCCAGAAGGAAGAGCTTTTCTCTACCGTACCAATCCCTTCCTAGCAACCGTCATTCTCTCTTGGCAGTTATCTATAAAGGAATTCTCCTGTCCTCCCCAACCTCCAGGTGTAATCACCTGACTGGCAACTATTCTCTTTCACAGCTGGTCTGTTCCCTAGACTCCTTGAGATCATTCTGATTCTGCCCCCTTTTTCTTTCCCTCTGTAATACTTCCTATACCCTACAATTCCAGAGTTGTTCATGTGTTCTTAGGATTTTTACTTTGTGATGTGGATCCATTGATTTAATCCTAGTTGAAATGCATTGTATTAGTTACCTATTGTTGCATAACAAATACTGCAAAATTTAGGGGCTTAAAACCACAATAAAAAGGATGTGAGGATCACTGGGGTTCATCTTGGGGGCTGGCTAACCCCATCAGTAAATACTTTGTGTGTTTATGTCCATCTATTTCATTCTTATTCCTCAGCATGTTTCACCTGCCACTTGTGAATAAAATACCAATCAATTTTATTATCAATTTTAGTATTAGATACTATGATAAATGTAGCTAAGACATTTATAGTATTTCAAAGTTACACTTGTATATGCCTCTCTCTTTTTAAAAAATAGACTTTACTTTTTTGAGCAGAAAAATTGAGCAAGACGGGCGCCTGGGTGGCTCAGACGATTGGGTGTCTGCCTTCGGCTCAGGTCATGATCCCAGGGTCCTGGGATTCAGCCCCACATTGGGCTCCTGGCTCAGCGGGGAGCCTGCTACTCCCTCTCCCTCTGCCTCTCTCCCTGCTCATGCTCTCTCTCTCTCTCTGTATCTCTGTGTCTCAAATGCATAAATAAAATCTTAAAAAAAAAAAAAAGAAAAATTGAGCAAGACAGAGAGTTCCCATATACTCCTCACCCTCTAGTTTCTTCTATTAAAATCTGGCATTACTGTGCTATGTTCATTACAATTAGTGAGTCAGTATGGATTCATTATTATTAACTGAAGTTCATGGTTTACATTGAGTTCACTCTGTGTTGTAAATTCTATGGATTTTGACAAATATATAATGACACGTACCTACCTTTACAGTATCATACAGAACAGTTCACTTCCTTAAAACTATTTCTTGCTCCACCTACATACACCCCACCCTCCCCCAAGAACCACTGATCTTTTTACTATCTCTAGTTTTGCCTTTCCCAGAATGTTGTATAGTTAGAATCCTACAGTACGTAACTTTTTCTTTCTTTTTTAAAGATTATTTATTTATTGGAGAGAGAGAGAGAGAGAGAGCACACAGAGGGAGAGGGAGACTCCCTGCTGAGCAGAGAGCCTGATGCGGGGCTCGATCCCAGGACCCCACGATCATGACCTGAGCCAAAGGCAGACTCTTATTCGACTGAGCCACCCAGGCACCCTTAAGCAGCCTTCTCAAATTGGCTTCTTCCACTTAGTGGTATGCACCTGAGTTTCCTCCATCTCTTTTGTGGCTTGGTAGCTCAGTTCTTTTCATTGCTGAGTAATATTCCAGTATATGCATGTACCACAGTTGGTTTGTCCATTCACTTATTGAAGGATATCTTGGTTGCTTCCAAATTTTGGAAATTATGAATAAAGCTTCTATAAACACTGATGTGCAGGGTTTTGTGTCGACATATACTTCTTTTTCGTCCCTGATTCTTCAGATTGATGCTAAACTTTTTTTTTCTTAGATGGTTCGTTTCTTCCATATCTGAGAAAACCCCTTCATCTTTGTTTATATAAGCCTGAAATCTTGTTGGTTCAAGGTAAATATTAATTACTGCAAGTTTTCCTCAAAATTCAGACAGACATTTTTAACTGTTGTGTGATTTTCAAAGTCCTTTGGATTTCTAGGCTCATGCCTATTTCCACAGAAAGGTACAACTGTCTGCTACAATCGAGAATGTAGCAGGAAATAACCTATGGATAATGCAACCCGAAGTACTTGAAGTTCTTTTCAGTTGATGTTTTAAGTGTCTATTTTGTAATTTCTCTTTCTATCCTTAACTGAGCTCTTCATTAAGTAAAACTTCTAGCATAAACACATCTGAATTACTGAATATTCCATTTGGCAACAGAATGAAGATTATGTTTCTCTGAAAACATCACGCTCAATTCTTGTGTTTCATTACTTTTTAAGCTATTCTAGAGGCCCTAAATACACATATGGCACCAAAACAAACTGTTCTGTATGGGAACACATACTTTGCTTTAGTTCTAGACAGCTGTAATGGACAGCTGGACTTGCTCGGCCGCACTGTAACCATCCCTGCTTCCTGTTTGTGGGAACTCCCCTGCTGTCTTGTTGAGAGGCAGGTCCTTCTTCCCAGTCTGGAAGTGGAAGGGGCCATATCCCCTAGCAGGCTGCATGGGCACAAAAGCTTTAGCCAATGATCATTTTTTTTTCCAGAAATGTGAATCTTGACCCAGTGACACAAAGATAAAGAGGGGATGAGTTTTAATTCACAGCGGTAGGGAGATTATCTCCAAAGAGCAGTGCCCTACGACAAAGGTGGTGTGTCCTTCCTCAGCTATTCTTGCTAACATTTTCTTGCTTTCTTGCTATCTGGACTTAACTGGGTCTTTAGCTATTTTTCAAGCCCTGGTATTAGAGCCTCCCATCAATTCATGAGCCCTTTACATGTCTCCAATAAGTTCCTTTTTAACTTAAGATTTAGAGTAGCTGTTAACTTTCAGTGGAATTATTTTATTTTATTTTATTTTTTTTAAAGATTTTATTTATTTATTTGACAGAGAGATAGACAGAAGAGCACAAGCAGAAGGAGTGGCAGAGGGACAGGGAGAAGCAGGCTCTGCACTGAGCAGGGAACCTGATGTGGGACTCGATCCCAGGACCCTGAGATCATGACCTGAGCCGAAGGCAGACGCTTAACCATCTGAGCCACCCAGGCGCCCTCAGTGGAATTATTTTTTTTTTTTTTTTTTTTAAAGATTTTATTTTATTTATTTGAGAGAGAGAGAATGAGAGACAGAGAGCATGAGAGGGAGGAGGGTCAGAGGGAGAAGCAGACTCCCTGCCGAGCAGGGAGCCCGATGCGGGACTCGATCCTGGGACTCCAGGATCATGACCTGAGCCGAAGGCAGACGCTTAACCATCTGAGCCACCCAGGCGCCCTCAGTGGAATTATTTTAATTGATAAATCAGAAAAATCAGTCCAGCCATTCATTAATTCTCCCAGTATTCATTAAGCACCTACCAGGTACCATACGTAGTGTGGGCCTTAAGAAGAGGATGATGAGTAAAGTAGACACTGTCCCTACTATCTTGGACCCGACAGTCTATTGGAGGATATAAATGAGGAAAGAGATGATTGCAGTACAAGCTTGGTGGAGAAGAACACTATTTATCAGGAACACAAAGGAGGGGCATTTAACCCAACCTCAGTGATGGGAGTGGCAGGGGGTGTCAGGGAAAGCTTCAAGGGATATTTAAGTTGAAATCTGGATATGTAAAAATTAGATAGTTGAGAGGTAGGAGGTGGGGTGAGTATTCCAAATAGAGGGGAGAGCCCATGAGAAGGCCCGGAGTTGAGAGAGGTGCAGGACTTTCAAAGAGCTAAAAAGAAGTTGACTGTGACTAATGTGCAGAGTTTGCACAGAGATAAAAAGATAAATATGGAGCAAAAAGTGGCATTCAGATCATGAAAAGTAATATGAATCCCATGAAGGTGTTAGCACCTTCCCATATAAGCAGTTTGTTTTAAGGAGAAGGGTTTTAAGCAGAAATCTTATTATACAGCAACCTGCTGCCTTGGTTCCTGGGGAATATTGCATAAGAAAAGGTTGCAAAATTTAGGAGTGGGAGCAAAAATCTCTGTTACTTCAAGACTTCAAGAACTTTTTTTAAAAGAGCAATGATATTGTGCTTTCTTTTATGTGTAGAAATGATAATAATGAGTTAAAAATTAGCAGATTTATTGAGAATTTTTTTCTACAATGGTAATGGATTTTTATGAGTCATCAGTATTCTACAGAGGATTGTCTGTAACGGGACCCTTCAGGTTTTTCTGCTTATACTTCCTATAATAATTTTGAAACCCTCTATATACCTTTGTACATTTTAATGTTAACATTTAAGATTCTTCTCATTATAAATTAAAATATTTGCAAAGGAGGCAATTTTCTGTTGTATTATAAATATTAATTTTTTTTTAAAGATTTATTTATTTGAGAGAGAGAGAGAGAGCTGGGGGAGAGGCAGAGGGAGAGGGAGAGAGAGAACCCCACACAGATTCCCCGCTGAGCATGAAGTCCAACCTGCGGCTGATCTCAGGACCCTAAGATCACAACCTGAGCTGAAACTAGAATTCAGAGGCTCAACTGACTGAGCCACCCATGCACCCCTATAAATAATAATATTTAAAAATAAAACTATTATATCATTTTGTGTGTATCCAAAAGACTCTCCAATGATAGCTATTTGATACCCACTATCATTCTTTTGTTTCTTTGTTTTGTAGGATTTTCTTTTTAAGTAATCCCTAAAGCCAATGTTGGGCTGGAATTTACAACCCCAAGATCAAGAGATGCATGAGCCAGCCAGCCGCTGCCCCCAGTATCATTCTTTTAGAAAAACTACATCAACCTTCAACAGGCAGAATTTTACAATGTTCCTTTCTCTTTGAATTTGTATTTGCATTCAACTTCTCTCACATAATTTTATCCTAATGTAATATACGAACATACATTTTTGCTTTAAAGTTTTTAATTGATCACCTTATCTTAACATGCTGGTATAAAAATATGTATATAAGAAATTTATGAATGTTAGAATTTTTCTCCTAGTGTGAGGCAAAATTTCAACTATCAGTAATATACGATTGATCGAAACAGCAAAAATATTTCATGTTTGGATTAATCATTTTTAGACATTAGTTCATATGCCCCCTATTAATTCTTGTGTCCATAGAAATATGTTAACAACTACTATAATGAGACAGGTTGTCTTTATTTAAAAAGCCTTCCTCACACTAGTGTTTTGATTTGTGGCTTGGTTTGTCTTTGTTCTTACACTTTTGGGCAATGTGTCATTAAGATTAGAGAATGAGAGGGGCGCCTGGGTGGCTCAGTCGTTAAGCATCTGCCTTCGGCTCAGGTCGTGATCCCAGGGTCCTGGGATCAAGCCCCGCATCGGGCTCTCTGCTCTGCAGGAAGCCTGCTTCTCCCTCTCCCACTCCCCCTGCTTGTGTTCCCTCTCTCACTGTGTCTCTCTCTGTCAAATAAATAAATAAAATCTTTAAAAAAAAAAAAAAAGATTAGAGAATGAGTGTTGTTGTCTTTGTTTTGTAAAGTGGGAGGAGAACCTGCAAAATACATTTGACCACAAGAACATTCTCAAGCAGATCAATTTTAGAAGTATGGAAGTTGAGGATCTGACCACCAATTTCTCAAAACTTTCCCAGCACATATGCCCCTTGGAATATCTTTGAGTACCACTAGTCAATCTGAAAACTGTGAGTCTAATGTAAAAAGAATACTGGATGGGAGACCAAAAAAACCCTGGATTTCTTATACAAAGTAGCAGTAGGACCTTAAGACATTTCATTTGTGTAAATCTCAGTTTCTATCAATAAAGGGAGTATGAGGGGATTGAGTTCAACTTTAAAGATTCTTTCCAGCTCTACAATCCCCTGATTTCCACTGGAAATTCTTAGCTATACTCAGGTCACTGGGAAGAAGGCCAGGCACCAACAGGAGAGATGAAGAAGAGATGGATGACATTTATGTGGTCACTGAGGACACAGGAGAAGAAAAGGAAAGGATTACATGGCTACACATCAAAAAACACTACCTTAAATAAGTGTTTTTATTTGTGTTTAGAATACATTTTGCAGTGGGGCACCTGGGTGGCTCAGCTGGTTGAGCATTGGACTCTTGATTTTGGCTTAGGTTGTGATCTCATGAGTCGCGAGATCGAGCCCCATGTCTGGCTCCCTAGTCAGTGGGGGTCTGCTTGAGATTCTCTCTCTCCCTCTCCCTCTGCCCCTCATCCCTGCTTGCACACATGCTCTCTCTCTCTCTAAAATAAATAATCTTAAAAAAAAGAATACATTTTCCATTAACATTCCAATTTCACATTATTGTTTATGTGGCTGTAGACGACTTAAGTCTCTTTGAGCGGTACGGCCCTTAGCTGTTAAAGGGGAATAATACTGTCTACCCTGGGGAGCCTGACTGGCTGAGGCCACAGAGCACGCAACTCTTGATCTTGGGGTTGTAAGTTTGAGCCCCACATTGGGTGTAGAGATTAACTAAAACAAAAGAAAAAAATAGTGTCTGCTTTGTAATTTGGGTGACAATTAAAAGACAGAAACTAAGGCTTATTTTGGCGTAATGTTTTCAAAGTTCATCCATGTTGTAGCATGCATCAGAAATCCATTCCTATTTATTGCTGACAAGTACTATATTGTATGACTACGTCACATGTTGTTTATCTGTTCATCTATTGATGGACATTTGGGCTTTTTCTACTTTTGGCTATTATGAATTATGCTGCTATAAACATTCATGTACAAGTTTTTCCATGGAGATATGTTTTCACAACTCATAGGTATATACTTAGGGGTAGCATTGCTGGGTCACATTGAAATTCTGTGTTTGACATTTTGAGGAACTGCCAAACTGTTTTCCAAAGCAGCTGTACCATTTTTACATTCTTACCAGCAATGTATGAGGGTTCCATTTTCTTCACATTTTTCGACAAAACTTGTCTATTGATTATAGCCATCCTGGTGTTTGAAGTGGTATCTCATTGTGGTTTTTATCTGAATTTCCCTAATTGCTAATGATGTTGAGCATCTTTTCATGTCCCAAATCATTGCAAATATTGCACCAGGACAGGCATGAAACATGGTTTAATTGCTGGCATCTCTCTGACCTGTTGGTAATGGGCCTCTGAACCATGTGAGAGAGGAGCATGGCAGCAGCACATCTATTACTTTGGACTTTTACTAGTGAAATTCACCTTAAAATTTTATCACAAATACTATGTTTTTCTGAAATACATTACCTCTCTCTCTCTCTCCCGAGGCTTCTTTAAGAACAAAGTGATGAGTGATGTATGGATTAAAATCAAGAGCATCAAAATAAATAAATAAATAAATAAATAAATAAATAAATAAATAAATAAAATAAAATCAAGAGCGTCACTGAACTTCACCTTCTTTCCAACAAATTCCCCAAAAACTCCTTGTCCCCATACCCTTTGTATTCCCAATTCCTTTCTTAGTGAATGAAGAACTTAATCCCCAAAGCCCTGGTATAAACCCCAGGGTTCTCTTCCCATAGCTCTCCCCTCTCTTCTTTCCCCATTCCTGGGAAGGGGCAGGCACCTCAGTTTGAATGCATGGGGGAGCCCAGAGGGTGAGAGACACACAGGGAAAGGGTTTACCCTCAGGGAAAGGGATGGAGTGAGGGACTTAGCCTGGGATACCAAAATCAGGCCCTGGTGCTATAGAAAAGTATTCTGGTGCCCCTGAGATAGGAGACCTGCAGCCTCAAAATCCTCTCATCCCGAATAGTCACTGCTAAATTGTTTGCTCTTCTGGTGAGTGCCGCAGAGCCCCGCTTGGCCCATGTCCTTCTCAAGCCCGAGCTGCTGGGCAATGTGGCTGATCTGCTCCTGTGTGGGTTTCAGGCACTTATTTTGAGATGGAGTCTGAGGCTATATTTAGAATGTGCAGGAAGGAGTGCTATCATTAATTAATGATACCCATCATGGAAGTGGGATGAACATGGGTCACACTGCAATATTTAGGAATTTAGTTTGGCTTTAATAAAATTGGAAAAAGCAGTGGCTTAAACATATTACCAGCTTTATGTCTTTTTTGTCCAGGGTTGGTTTGACACATGCACAGTATCCTCAGGGAGACAAGCCCCTCTGGCCTCCCTTCACCTAGTAATCCTTAGCACATGCTTGTTCCTTTGTAGTCACAAGATGGCTGCTCAAACTCCAGTATTTCATTTGAATTCCAGACATAAAGAAAAGTAAGGGTGAAGGGCAAAAGGCACAGGGCAGTTAAATTTGCCTACCATTTTAAGAAGCATTTACAGAAGGCTCATCCAACAACTTCCACTCACATTTCATTGGCCAGAACTGCATAATATGTTTATGTCCTTCATCTGCAAGGAGTGCTGGGAGATGTAGTTTTTAGCTAGGCATATTTATACCCCCTGCAAAACCAGGGTTCTGTTACTTATGATCAGGGAGAATCCATATTAGGAAGGCCTCTAGCAGTTTAGTCCACCATTCCTCCTCTATAAATAGGTACTCTTCAGCTTTATTGAACCAGGAAGAACTTTATTCCTTCCCCCCGCCCCCAACTCCACATGTGCTCACACACAGAGGCAGCATTGGTCTTCTGCAAAGGATTGATACCCAGTACGGGCTCTGAACTGTGTGAAAGATGAGCATGGGAGAGGCACATCTTTAATTTCTGAGTTTTACTAGTGAAATTGATCTTAAAAGTTTATCATAAATTTTGTGTTTATTGGGGAATTTATTACTATAGTTGTGTTCAATATAAATCTCAGTACTGATATCACTGTGAAACATCTTGTAATTCTTTTTTTTTTTTTTTTTTTTTAGAGAGGGATGAGCCAAGGGAGAGGGAGAGAGAGAATCCCAAGCCGACTCCATGACCAGGGAGGAGCCCAATCTCACAACCCATGAGATCATGACCTGAGCCAAAATCAAGAGTCAGACACTTAACCAACTGAGCCACCCAGGTACCCCAGAAACATCTTGTAATTCTTAAAAGACTGGACTATGAAGCTAGATAGATTTGGGTTAGGATCCCAGATTCATATTTACTAGCAATGTACTTGGGGCAAGACATTTAATCTATTGATGCAACGGTTTCCTCATTTGTAAACTGTGGATAATAATTTTTACAAGTAGGATGATAAGATAATTTATGTCCAAACTGGAAAACTTTAATGTGATGGAAAGGGGATAATATTAACAATTATGCTTGATTGTTGCATAATTCTGCATAAGCCCAGGATTATGGTCACTGTACTTCTAGGTACTGATGAGAGGATTAAATGAGAAAATAGAGCACTTAGCACAGAGCCTGATACAGAGCAAGTGCTCAGTAAATTTTAGCCACTACATTTTTATTATTAAATTGAAAAGTTCCATTGTTTCAGCTTTTCTAACAATAATAAGCTGATAACCTTCCTTATGATAAAGAATAGTGGGCTGACATAAAAAGAGCTTAATTTTTTTCAAGGTGGAGAAAAACCTAATTGAAAGTCAAACAACCAAACTCTTCCAGAGGAGGAAGAGTGTTGAAAGACACTGCAGAAATCATTAGAAGGGGGCACCTGGGTGGCTCAGTCGTTAAGCGTCTGCCTTCGGCTCAGGTCATGATCCCAGAGTCCTGGGATCGAGCCCCGCATCGGGCTCCCTGCTCTGCGGGAAGCCTGCTTCCCCCTCCCACTCCCCCTGCTTGTGTTCCCTCTCTCACTGTCTCTCTGTCAAATAAAGTCTTAAAAAAAAAAAAAAGAAATCATTAGAAGCACGAAGCAGAGAATCAGAATTTTTTTTTTTTAAAGATTTTTATTTATTTGACAGAGAGAGACACAGCAAGAGAAGGAACACAAGCAGGGGGAGTGGGAGAGGGAGAAGCAGGCCTCCCGCCGAGCAGGGAGCCCGGTGCGGGGCTCGATCCCAGGACCCGGGACCACGACCTGAGCCGAAGGCAGACGCCCAACGACTGAGCCACCCAGGCGCCCCAGAGAATCAGAATTTTAATGATTTTGTATACTATTTCTCAAAGGTTTTGGTCTGAAGATCCCTTTATACTCTTAAAATATTTTGAGGACCACAAAGAGTTTCATTTATGTGAGTTATATCTATTGATATTAAAAGTGGAGAAAATTAAAAAGTATTCATTCAAAATAACAATAACCCCATCATATATTAACACAGCAAACACTTAAATTAACTATCTTTACAAACAAAACAAAAACGAGAGGATTAATGTTTCTGCAAATCTCTTTACTGACTGGTTTAATAGAACTGAAACTGATTCTCACTTCCGCCTCCTTATGCAATTTGTTGCAATACGTTGTTTTGGTGAAAATATATGAATGAGATAGGTCCTTGGAAAAGAGAGGGAATATTTTAATAGCCTTTCCAGACATCTGTGGTTATTCTTTGATACTACACCAAAACTCCACAGTAGTTTTTTAAAGGTTAGTTGTAAAGTGGAATCTGAAATCGTTATCAATGAACTTTTTGTACTGTTATATCAAAGCACATTGGTCTTGCGCTTTGAATGAATGTTTTACTCATGATTTTATAACATCATCCATTAGTCATTTGGAGAGTATTAGTTCATTGAGTTATGCAGATATTCCAAATGTTTACACATTTGAGAAACCTAATACCGTATAACATTCTAGAAAACATATGAACACACAAACACACATTCCATTAGCCATCAGAATGATGATGTCATGTTGTCTCTGGAAAACTCCATTGTACATTCATGAAACGAGAGTAATAAAGACAAATCATGTCTTATTATGAAAATAGTTTTGACAGCATGAGTCACTGAATAGGTTTTAGTCTCAAGCCACACTTTAAGAACAGCTGATATGGTATGGTATGACCGTTAGATAAGTAAAGAAAGCAAAAAACTTACCACCTGCCTTTTTTTCTTTTAAAATCAGAAGGCAATAGATTATACCACACAAACAGCAAGATTCTAAAATATAGTCCCAAGTGGCAATTTCAAATCTTTTTATATGAATACAAGTAGACAAGCTTATAGAAACAGATGGCTTCTAATTCAAAGGTCTTTCTGTCTCTTTTTTTTTTTAGTTTTACTGTATTATTAGTATTTCAGTGTATGCAGGAAGGTATCTTTAAGGAGCTCACAATGCTTCATTTCTTCTCTTCTTTCCATTCTTCCCAAGATAGAATCTTTGCAGAAACATGTGGGCTGCAAAACCCCACTAAAAATATTTTAGTACATCTTTTCTGTTTGCAACCTGGTCTGGAAGCTGCCCGTTTATTATGGGTCAAGGTTGTTTTTTGTTTTTCTGCAAGTATAGATGACATTCTCAAGTGAAATTGGTTATAGATTTGAGAAACTGCTAAATAAACCTCTTATTTTGCTCTCCTCTTCTGTTACTCCAGGCTTTTCAAAGTCCAATGATAGTAGAGGTTAATCCTATTTTTTGGAAAAAGCCACTTGCTAACTGGTCTTTAGCAGGCTATAAGACCTTCACTCAGCAATACTACCAAGGAGAAATTTGTTTTAGGCACCCTGCCCCTTACTTTTCTTCTTCTTCTTTTTTAATTTAATTATGTTAATCACCATACATTACATCATTAGTTTTTGACGTAGTGTTCCATGATTCATTGTTTGCGTATAACACCCAGTGCTCCATGCAGTACTTGCCCTCTTTAATACCCATCACCAGGCTAACCCATCCCCCCACCCCCTCCCCTCTAGAACCCTCAGTTTGTTTCTCAGAGTCCATAGTCTCTCATGGTTCGTCTCCCCCTCCGATTTTCCCCCCTTCATTTTTCCCTTCCTACTATCTTTTTTTTTTTTTTTTAACATATACTGTATTATTTGTTTCAGAGGTACAGGTCTGTGATTCAATTCTTACACAATTCACAGCGCTCACCATAGCACATGCACCTTGCCCCTTACTTTTCTATTCAGCTTCCCAGTGCCCTTACCACTTCCTGCTGGCTGCACACTAGGCCCCACTGTGTGGCCCACCCAGGTCTACCTTCCTGGGCAATGCTTTGCCTCCTCCTTTATCCTTCAGTAAACACACACCCTTTGTATTCATTCTTTCACTGGTCTGATTTTTAGCTTAGATTAGTCCAGTCTGAAATACAGTGTTAGTGGATGTCAAGCCAATTAAAAATATTTACACTAGGGCATCAATGATGGATGGATACCAAGTGTTTAGGAACTAAGAACCAACTGATGATCTGAAAAAATAAACTCGCAAAGGGGCTGCTATATGTAGTCATTGAGTGGACTGATTAGCTTTTCTTTTCAAGCACATGAAAGCCACCTGGCTGGCTCAGTTGGTAAAGCACTGGACTCTTGACCTTCGGGTTTGAGCCCCATGTTGGGTGTAGAGATTACTTAAAAATAAAATCTCTTAAAAAAGCAAGGTATTTCAAGCATATTCAGAGCCGATAACCCCTTTAAGTTTTAATTCAATTATCCTATGAGCCCAGTCTATCACTAAAAGGTAAACTTGGTAAGACAAGAAATGAGACGTGAAGTTACCGTATGGCTACAGTTTGGCGGTTCCACAGGTTTAGGTATCAAGGAGAAAGTGGGTGAAGTGCCGGGAGGGCAGCCCTCACTTGAGCAAATATTTTGACTTCAAGCTGCTGGTAATAATTCTGGGATTTCCAGTAGTCCCTTTTGACGTTTCATTTACTCCCCGAATTAATTTAAGGCTTTTTTTAAAAAGTGAATTTCAGTGTTACCAAAGCTCGAGCCTGTGATTCCCAAGTGTGTTTTTAGGTTTAAGATGGGGCCTCGAACTTGGGCGTAGGTAAGACAGTTTAAACCAATGCCACCTCCGCCTTCTTTTGCGGGGTGCCCTCTTTTCTCCCCGGGGTTTGGCAGAGGGTACATGATGGGGTGACTACCCAGCCCAGAAGGCCCCTAACGGCATTATTAATGAGTCCCCAAATTCTTGCTGTTGCCGTGACCTTTCAACAGGCGGACGATGCAACGGCGCGTTGGACGCAACAGGCACGACCAGCGTGCCATCACTGCGACGGACTCAGGCGACAGCAGTGGGCGGTGCACGAATCCTCTCCTTTCTTTAACCCTTCTTCACACATAGTCCCACCCTCACCGGAAGTGGAGCCGTTTCTGCGTTACGCCACTTCCGGCCCGCACGCCCGTCCCCGGCGGGAGCGAGCACGCTAATGCGCGGCAACTTTGTTCCCGCCTCCTTTGCCCCAACACCACTCACCTTCGGCTTTCTCGGAGCGTGACGTGCGTGCGCGCCCCCGGCCTTGCGTCAGGGCCGAGGGGGAAAGGCCGAAAGAGCGAGGCGAGAAGGAGGGGTTGTGGAGGTTAGGGCCCAACCAGCAAGTCCCGTCGCCCTCCCTCCTCCTGACGAAGATCGGAGAGGGAAGGGGAGGAGCGAGCCGGGGCCGGCCGCGCACACCAGGAGCCTCCTCGTGGAGGGGGGGGGGAGCGGAGGAAAGGGGACCTCCGCCACCTCTGTTCGCGGCGGCGACGAAGGAAGAAGAAAGTCAGGGCCCGTACCCACCGCCACAGGCTCAGAAACTTCCCCCCCCCCGCCCCTATCTCCCCGGAAACAGCCCCCCGCCCAGCCCCGCACACTCGCTGCCCCAACCGTGAGCCGCAGCCCGGTCGCCCCCGCCTCGCCCCGCCCCGCCGCCCGTCCCTGCGGGCGGCAGAGTGCGCGAGGCCCTAGGCTGGGAGTTGTTGTCAGGCCCAGGCCACTTCCGAGGCGCCCGCCGTGTGTCGCCGCCACCACAGGAGGACGACGTCGACGCGGAGGAGGCGGCGGCGGCGGAGGCGTGTTGTTGTCTCGCCCACTCCCCTCCCCTGAACTCGCACCCAACGTCAGGGCGCGATGGAGTGAAGCGGAGACGAAGGTGGTACTTCCGCGTTGCGCTGCCCGAGCCGAGAGCGCGGCCGAGGCCGCTCCCCCACCCCCGGGGGCACTTGGAGGACTCCGGACTCCCCCGCAGGTCAGCGCCCGGCGCATCTGGTGTTTTTGCTACTGAGGATAGGACGACGAGCACGATCGCGAGCTCTGCCACCCGGATTCCTGCTTCCCTCAGGCCCGGAGGCCGCTGCATACCCGACTGTGACCTGGAACCCAGGGACCCGAGTCCTGACCCGGATTATCGTGGCGCGTCTTCTGGCCGGCCCTGGCGCTCGGTGTCCCTCCGCCGCCGCAGCAGTTCCCGTTTCCGGCGGGGGAGATGGCCAGGATCTGACCCGGGAGGAGGCCGCACCCGCGCCGCGCTCTGCGGCGGGCTCTAGGCGATGCCGAGCAGCTCGGACACGGCGCTGGGGGGAGGCGGGGGCCTGAGCTGGGCGGAGAAGAAGTTGGAGGAACGCCGCAAGCGGAGGCGATTCCTGTCCCCTCAGCAGCCGCCGCTGCTGTTGCCGCTCCTGCAGCCGCAGCTCCTGCAACCGCCGCCGCCCCCGCCGCCTCTGCTCTTCCTGGCTGCTCCCGGCACGGCCGCCGCCGCAGCCGCCGCCGCCGCGGCCTCCTCCTCTTGCTTCAGCCCGGGCCCCCCTCTGGAGGTCAAGCGGCTGGCGAGAGGCAAGAGGCGCGCAGGAGGGCGGCAGAAGCGGCGCCGCGGGCCCCGCGCCGGGCAGGAGGCGGAGAAGCGTCGGGTCTTCTCGCTGCCCCAGCCGCAGCAGGACGGCGGTGGCGGTGCTAGTAGCGGCGGGGGTGTGACCCCGCTGGTGGAATACGAGGATGTGAGCTCCCAGTCCGAGCAGGGGCTGCTGCTGGGGGGGGCCAGCGCGGCAACGGCGGCGACGGCTGCCGGGGGAACGGGGGGCAGCGGCGGGAGTCCGGCCTCGTCCTCCGGCACCCAGCGGCGCGGGGAGGGGTCGGAGCGCAGGCCCCGCCGGGACCGCCGCAGCAGCAGCGGCCGCAGCAAGGAGCGCCACCGCGAGCACCGGCGGCGGGACGGGCAGCGCGGCGGCAGCGAGGCCTCCAAGTCCCGCAGCCGCCACAGCCACAGCGGCGAGGAGCGGGCCGAGGCCGCCAAGAGCGGCAGCAGCAGCAGCAGCGGCGGCCGCCGGAAAAGCGCCTCGGCCACGTCTAGCAGCAGCAGCAGCCGCAAAGATCGAGACCTGAAGGCCCACCGGAGCCGGACTAAGTCGTCCAAGGAGCCGCCTTCGGCCTACAAGGAGCCGCCCAAGGCCTACCGGGAGGACAAGAGCGAGCCCAAGGCCTACAGGCGGCGGCAGCGGTCCCTGAGCCCGCTGGGAGGTCGGGACGACAGCCCGGTGTCCCACAGGGCCTCGCAGGGCCTGAGGAGCCGCAAGTCCCCCAGCCCGGCAGGAGGTGGCAGCAGCCCGTACTCTCGGCGGCTGCCGCGCTCCCCGAGCCCCTACAGCCGCCGCCGCTCCCCCAGCTACAGCCGCCACAGCTCCTACGAGCGGGGCGGCGACGTGTCCCCCAGCCCCTACAGCAGCAGCAGTTGGCGCCGCTCCCGGAGCCCCTACAGCCCCGTGATCAGGTGAGTCCGCCCCCCTCTCCCCCGGTGCGTTCGTCTTCTGCTGCGCGGGCCAGATCCCCAGGAGGCAGGGAAAGTGGTGACTGGCTTCTTCGGAGCCACCGAAGTCTGCAGCCGGCACTGGAAGACCCAACTTCGGGCCGGGCTTCAAGTGGGCGAGGCGTTTGCGCGCGCCCGTGACACCTTTTAGTGGGTTGGAGGGACAAAGCAACAGGTCCTGCAGACTTGTTCTCCTCCCTCTGGCCGGGAAAGATTTCGAAGGAAGAGTTCAAAGTTTTAAACTTGTTGCATTAACCTATTAACAGGTTTCTCTCAACTGCTCTTTGCATTTCCAGCAATTTTCTTTGGGTAAACCTAGAGGTGGTTTAATTTGTCATGATTTTGAAAGCTCTCTGAAGAGGTTTCATCTTTGGAGACTTAGGAACGGACCCACATACTGTAAAGGAGAATCGGAATCACTTGCTGATGTCAGAGTTAGATACGGATTGCAAATGCTGGTGGTGAATACAGCGATGGAAAAATTTGCAGCTTTTCTGTGAAGTTTATTCTTTTAATATGTGACAGAAGCTTATGTGGAAATTAAGAGTTCTCAATTCTCAAGGAAGATGCCCTTTTTGTGATATTCTTCTGCGGAATGGTTTTTTGAGTGTTGGGGAAAAAAAAAAAAGACAAGATTGTGGTTTCACTGTTGGTTTGTGATGACACCCAGTTGCTAATAACGTATAATTAATTGGTGTAACCAAGTGAATGGTCTAGTACATCCTTACGGTATCGCACTGTTTACTGTTATATTAAATTACATTTAAAGGTTAGCTATATTTTTAAATATCAACGATCTTTGTTCAGAAACCTTTAAAAGGTATAATTTAATCTAGTGAAATTGGAGTAAATCTTTTATGTGGTTACACCTTGTTTGTTACATGATTCTGTTCTTCAGGAGAAGTGTGAACATTGATCTTTGCGTACCTCTTAAGCAAAACGAACTAAAAATAACTTTCGAATATTTTGCAGGTTCTGTTCCTTGAGCTGTCTGGAAATTCTAGGCCTTACCGTTTAGGGTATTAAAAAATGACGTTTTCGTTGGTTGTGGTTTTCCTATTGGTCTTAGTTTTCAGTAATGCCAAGTGGATGCAAGTACCTCTAAGTAGATTATGTTGAATCTCAATGCATATATTTGTAAAATTAGCCGATCTCTTTGAAGTGTCAGCCTAGTAAATACTTGTCAAGATGGGATTCAAGTAGAGATCTGTGTGTGAGTTTGTCCTTAAATGAAAGCGGCTGTGCAAATCTCTTCATTCTTACAGTGTTCAAGCACACTTAAAATGCTAGTTGATGCTTTAAGCAAAGGTCTATCAACACTGAAAATTCATTTCCCCAAATTTAGCCTTCATATCTTGTAAAGACCTTGCATTTTACTTTTAGTTAAAATATTTTAGGTTTGCCAGAAGGTTTGCATTTTTGTTATTGTTGCTTGTTTGTTTTTTGCAGCTGACACTGTTTTTGAAAACTGATTAGGTTAAGTTTCAGGACTTCAGATAGCAACTTTGAGTGTATGATGCAATTTTAAGAATAGAGTTTGTGTTATCTGAATTTTTAGTTGCTGGATACTTCAGCAAGGTCCTGTCCTTAATAGTGCTATGTATTTTATGTATATATTTCGTGGAGTAGTGGTATGTGGTATTAGTATTATTCGTATGTAGCAAATACTTACACAGCACATCATATGCCAGTTACTGTTCTAGGGACTGGAATAGATCAGTGAAGGAAGATGAGGTCCTTGCCCTCATGAAGCTTGCATTCTAGAGGACCATTCGTTGCTGAATCTTTTCATGGTTTTTGCACTGACCAAACTGGTATTTCTAAAGGATTGGATTTGGACGAAGCTTTAGAGTATCTTGGCCAACATTCCAGACAGCTGTCCATTTGGTGTGTGCCTGAATACATCTAGACATGGAAAGACATTACTTTGAGACAGCCTGTTCCATTAGATTTGGGACTTGAGTTCTAGACCTGCTTTGTCCAGTATCTTAGCAAGACCCTCCCTTGGAAACTCAGTTTCCTTAAACTATAACAGAGAAATGTGTTTTTTTTGTATTATTTCAAGGATTACGTGGAAATTCATGTTTTGTAAAGTATGGAAAGAAATACTGTAGATTATTATGGAAATGTAATGTGGTTGAATTATTACTGAATAGTTTGAATTATTGGAACTCTTCACACTGAAACAGAAATTTACCTCCATATTAACTTTCTACCCATTGCTTCAAGTTTAACCAGAGCAAACTTGTATGCTGCTACCTCTTTCAAATGTAAGACACTTGCCGTGTCTTCTGAGTCTTCTCTGGGCCAAAAACTTCATTTGTCATGAGGTATGGTTTTCAGATTTTTCACATTACATCTGGTTTGTCAACTGTCCTTAAAATATGGGGCCCAGAATTTACACCTAACATCGTTGATTGGAAAAATTTAAGATTTTTAAATACAGAAAATGTGTTATTACTGTTTAGGAACAATTAATTGAACTCATTTGTCCAGTTTAACGCAAAAAGTTTTACTTACTTTTAGAGTTTAGTAATGTCTTAAGTGGCCCATGTTATTTAATGAATAGACTGCTAGATTGTGAGCTCTGTGAAGGCAGCTATACTGTCTTAACCAACCGTTGTATTATTAGTGTTCAGCATAGTATTTGGCACAAGTCGTCGCTTAATAATTGTTGAATAGGTAAATGAAGGGATGATGGAGTTTACTGAGCGTATGAAATATTGTGGGCCTAGATTGCATAAGTATTTAATAGAGACCATGTGTAAGAAAGAGCAGTATGATCTTTTACCAGCCCACATGGACCTTCTGTATTAATGAATTGTCAGTGTAGGTATTTTAAGGAGTTGCATGCACATTGAAAATAGTATTCAAACCACAGTATGAAGATTTTTTCTTGGTGTTAGTTCCTAGAGTAAATCCTCTCCTATTGACTTTTAATTCACTGTCTGCTCTAGGCCTTCGTCTTCTGTTCATGCTTTTCTTTTCATCAGTCCCTCCTTAGCTTTACATTTCTTCTATATGACCAGTTTACCTTATTTTCTTTACTCTTTGACTATTGGGGTGTGGGAAGTCACATAATATTGCTGACTGACCCTATAATGTGAGAGTGTAGTAGAGGTGTTTTTAAAGGGAGGGAATGGTATTGACGTTTGGGTTTTACTATGTGCCAGGTATTGATAAATACTTAACAACATACGTTCACCCCCTACATTTCTGTTCATAGATTGGGAAACTGAAGCTCTATAAAAAGTTAAGTGATTTGTTCCAAGGTCAGCTTGGATTCAAACCCTGTGCTGATTGAAGTAACGTGCACTTGATATTGGGTATTGATACTGTCAGGGCATTCAAGGGAGCTGACCGCCTTGTGTAGTGATCTGTTTTGCTAAAATTCATCTCCTCTTAGGGTATTTATGCATCAGTCCCTCCCCTGCCCGCCCCCCCCCCGCCGCCGTTCTTTGCAGCTTTTTCAGGATTGTAGAAAACAAATTCTTTTAGAGATTCTTTTGGCTCATTAACTTGTAGCTTTTATGATATGAGTCTAAAAACATTCCTTGAAGACTTTATACTTAGTTATTGACAGTTTGGTTTTTTTTTGCAGTGGGATATCTTGATCTGAAGTCACTCAGGTCAGTTACAATCAGGACAATAAATTGTTACATATACCTTTAATTGGTTCTGTGTCTGAACTTGTGGAGATTCTATTCCTCTGAGAGGCAGCAGAAACCTTAGTTACGGAATAGTATAGAGACCCTGGGAATCTAAAGATGGGTGACCAGTAGGTGTAAATAAGTGAAGTTACTAGTATTTACTTTTGTTTGATATGGGGTACCTCTGCCATGGTTTATTTAGTGTAATTGTCCTAAAAACTGTGTTCAGGAATATATAGAATGAAGACATTTCAGAATAATAAAAAAGCTCATGTTAACTCATAAAATGCTACTGATTTGATTTGTACTTAATAGAAATAAATCATGAGTATCCTTAGATGAATGTCATGCTTAAAATGCTTTTTAAAAATGTCAGATATATAGGATACTAGAATAAATGCAGAAACACTTAGAAAGGAATGGAAATTTAGGTGAAGTCTTAGGTCTCCAAACCTGTGATCACCTATTTCATTCTCAAGATGGCCTTGTGTTTTGCTACTTCTCTGACCAAACTTTACCAGCATTTACATCTACATAGTTTTTATCATGTATTTGTTCTAATACTAATATTTATCCCATTTCCATTTTCAGCTCCTCAGTTCAGGCCTTTGTTTTTAATCAGACTTCCTGTTACCATGCTTTTCTTCTCAGTTCATTCTTTTTCAGGAGAATTTTTTTAAAGTCTTGGTCAGATTGTGTCACTTCCATTATATAGAATTAAGTCCAGACTTTTCAGTGCATTGTCAGGTAATGCCTTTTATGATCTGGCCCCATTCTATCAAAATTCTATTTTCAGAAAAACTTTTATTTCTCTATATTTGTACTCTTGCTGTTCTTTTACCTCGAAATGCCCTTCCTACCCACCCTTCTCTGCTTTGGGCTTTGCATTCAAAACCCAGCTCCAATTCAACCACCTTGAGATCTTGCGCCATTCATGGAGAAAAAGTTCATTCTTATATTCCTATGGCACTTTGCTTTATCTTTGTAATAGAGCTTTAAAAAAATTCTATTTAATATTCTGATTATTTGGCTGGCTACATTTATATTTTCTCTACTAGACTGTAAGCTCCTGGAGGACAAATTTTAACATGTATTTATTAGTGGTTGAATTAATTTAAATAGCATTTTTCTCCACAGATTAATGCAACCAACTATGCAGATTGCAGTTGCATCTCTAAACTTACCTGCTATTTTGGTTTACACGTACTCTAGGATGGGTGAAGTGATTATTTTGTAAGGAGAGAATTTAAGAACCTCCTCTTTCCAGCTGCTGCTTTACTTCACTGAATTGAGGATGCTGGGAGTCACTTTTAGTGTGAATATAGAATAAATTCAGACCTAGTGTTTATATTTGCACTCTGCTGTACTAATCAAGATGAGTGATCTGTTTTTCTTGGTGAAAATTTTCTGAACAAACTGTACACCAAGCTTTATTTCCTAACTCTGAAAAATTGTAGCTATTTCTGAAAAATCAGTGGAAAATTAATATTGCTTAATATTCACATTTTAGATCATTTTAATCTCTTCTGTACTTTTTCTATGAATACCACTTAAATTTTATTGTTGTTATTTTTGCTTTTTCTTGAATTTGTTTTATAGGTAGATATTTATAAGCTTTAAGGTGGATGTTAGAAAGAAAAGTATCAGGCTAGATTCAGAAGTATTACTTGTTGGGGCGCCTGGGTGGCTCAGTTGGTTAAGCGACTGCCTTCGGCTCAGGTCATGATCCTGGAGTCCCTGGATCGAGTCCCGCATCGGGCTCCCTGCTCGGCGGGGAGTCTGCTTCTCCCTCTGACCCTCCTCCCTCTCATGCTCTCTGTCTCTCATTCTCTCTCTCTCAAATAAATAAATAAAATCTTTAAAAAAAAAAAAAAAAAAAAAAAAAAAAAAAAAAAAAAAAAAGAAGTATTACTTGTTTGCGGTGATTTTTATTCCTTGAATTTCCACACATCTCAGTTGTGAGAGAATCTAGTTTTCTTAGTATATTTGGAAAACAAAATGAATGTAGATTAGAAGATTAAAAACTGGAATTTATTTATTTATTTTTATTTAAATTCCAGTTAGTTAACATACAGTGTAATATTGTTTCAGGTGTACAATACAGTGAATCAGTGCTTCCCTACAACAGCGGGTGCTCATCACAACAAGTGTGCTCTAATCCTCATCACCTATTTAGCCCATCCCCCGACCCCCCTCCCTCTGGTAACCATGTTTGTTCACTGTAGTTAAGAGTCTTGTTTCTTGGCTTGCCCCCCCTTTCTCTTTTTTTCCCTTTGCTTTTTTAAAATTGGAATTTATAAAATGAAGATGAAGAAGGTAGTGAGAGGAACTGAAAACTGAAAGTAGTTAATGGGCTGCTTCCCTCCCCACTTTTCTGTTTCTGCATTTTCAGTTGCATAGGGGCACTTTCACTGAGATATTTTATTGACTCACCAAACTTATTTAACATTAAATTAATTATTTCACCTTTCTTGGAGTCATTCCTTTTTCTGATATTGCTCTTCATTATTTTTCACCTGTTTACAAAGATACTACAGGCTCAAGGTGGAAGTTTTCAGTTAGTACAGAAGAGTGTGAGAGATTAAAAGGCCTCCTGAATCCAACCACCTGAGATGATCATCTTTGACGTTTTGAAAAACATTCTTCTAGATTCTTCTCTGCATGTATGCATTAGGGACCAAAGATTTTATGTAAATCTTGGGAATTATGGGAACATATTACAGTGCTACTTTGTATGCCATGCTCTGTAGTATGTTCTTGTTGGCTTCTGGTATTTTTTTGGTATGGATGTACTGTAACTTGTTTGGCCAAGTCCATTTTGCTAGACTCGTAGTTTTTTATTTTTAAAATTTTTGAGATGTGTATGTATCTACTGCAAATAGTTGGTGTGCGCATTTGTCCCATTATCTCCTATATATTGGATTTCTTGGAGGTAAAATTGTTGGGTCAAAAATGGTATACACATTTGTAATTTTGATACAGTGTCATATTGCCCTTCAGAAGGCTTTTACCAATTTTTGTTTCCCAACAGTGTGCCAGTGCTCATCTCCTCAGTCCCACCATCACTTAGAGTTGTCAAATTTGCCATTTTTTTCATTTGCATTTCTTTAATAAGACTGAATTTATTTTAATCTCTTTATTGAATGTTTTAATTTTTTGATTCATTTCTGTTATTAATTTATAAGAGCTTTCAGCGTGTTAGAGGTATTAACTGCTTTTGTGACATAACAGATTTCATGAGTTTGTCTTTTGTTTTTTAACATTGTTTACATAATGTTTTGGTTTTTTTGTTTTGTTTTTAAAGATTTCTTATTTATTTACTTGAGAGGGAGGGAGACGGCACACAGGGAGAGGGAGAAGCAGACTCCCCACTGAGCAGGGAGACCGATGGTGGTCTCCAATCCAGGACCCTCAGATCATGACCTGAGCGGAAGGCAGACACTTAACTGACTGAGCCACCCAGGCGCCCCAAAATGTTTTAAGAACTGTTAACTTATGCCTATGTTCATGTGTTTTAAGTGACAGTAGTTGCTCCCAGGCACCCAGTGCCAAAACTTTAGTAATACCTCATCTCTTCTCCTTCCACAGTTCTTGTGAATTGCTTGTTCTGTTGGTCCTTTTGCAGTGGTCTTTATCTGTTCTTACTTAGTTTGAAACTGCTTTATGTTTTTACTGTTGGGTGTGATTGCTTTGGGTTTTTCCTCTTCAGGCCTCTCCTGTTTTCTGCATTCAAATTAATCTTAAAATGCCACTTTGATTCTATCAATTTTCTATAAAACATACTTAGAGAATCAAATTCTTGAGCTGGGCACTTAAGATTCCTTACCTGAGATGGACCCAAACTACGCTTATTTCTCAGTGTGTGTGTGTGTGTGTGTGTGTGTGTGTGTGTGTGTGTGTGTATGTGTATGCTGATCACAGTACAAACTGGACTCCTTACTATTTTAAAGACATGGAATTGCAGGTCCCCTGCACTTTAGTTTATGCCCTTCTCTCAACTGGCTAATCCTGCTTGGCCATTCTTCCAGCCATAGTTGAGGTGTCATCTTCATCAATCTCATCCAGAAGTGATTTCTCATATTCAGGCTTGCATTAATTTGAGTTGTCGCCCCCCCCTTCCTCCCCAGTATATTGGACATGTTTCATTCATTCATTAAAACAGTTTTATTAAGGTATAACTTACCAATTTTAAATATACATTTATTTATTTTTTTAATTTTATTATGTTATGTTAGTCACCATACAATACATCATTGGTTTTTGATGTGGTGATCCACGATCCATTGTTTTCGTATAACACCCAATGCTCCATGCAGTACGTGCCCTCCTTAATACCCATCACCGGGCTAACCAATCCCCCCTCCCTTAAATATACATTTAAATGGCTTTTGACAAATATACTTGTGTAACCACCACCACAGTCATGATAACATTACCCTAAAACGTTTCCTGTGGCCCCTTTGTAGTTTGTCCCCTACTCTACCTGTGGTCCTTGACAACTGCTACTCTACTTTCTGTCACATTTGTTTTACCTTTCTTAAACTTCTTATCAATAGAATTATATGGTATGTAAGCTTTGGTGTGTGCTTTTCACTTAGATTCATCGATGTTATTGCATGTTTGAGTGGTTTCTTCCTTTTTGCTGAGTAGTATTCCATTTCCTTATACATTCCATGGATAAACAGTAATTTGCTTGTCATTACCCAGTTGATGAGTATTTGAGTTGTTTCCAGTTTTGGGCTATTATAAACGAAGCTGCTGTGACCATTTGAATATATTTCTTTTGTTTTTATTTCTCATGAGTAAATTAGGAGTGGGATTGCTGTGTTGTATAGTAAGTGAATTTTTGACTTTATAAGCAGCCTGTTTTCCAAAACGGTACCATTTTGCATTCTAGTCAACAGTATATGACCATTCCAGTAGCTTCACATCCTCACTAAGACTTCAGTTTTTGTCAGTCTTTGTTCTTAGCTGTTCTGGTGAATGTGTAGTGGTACATCATTATGGTTTTATTTGCAAATGCCTAATGACTAATAATGTTAAGCATCTTTCCATATGTTTGTTTGCTCTTCATACCTTTTGTGAAGTGTCTTAAAATGTTCATATTCTTTATGAATTGGGTTATTTGTTTTATTGAATTTTAAGAGTTCTGTACATATTCTAGATACAAGTTCTTTGTCAGATACAAATATTTTGCAAATGATTCTTCTCATTGTGTGGCTTGGCTTTCCTTAACAGTAACTTTGAAGAGCAGAATTTGATGAAGTCCAATATAGCAATTCTTTTTCTTTTATGATTTCGTGTATTTTGTGCCACCCCAAAAGTCATGGTCAGAAAGATTTCCTTTTTGGTTTTATAATATACATCTTTAATTTATCACAGTCTACCTTCATGTATAATATAATATGACAAAAGTATGCCTACATTTTTCTTCTTCTCTTATGTACCATTCTTGTCATATGTCTTGTTTCTATATCTATATAACTTATGTATGTTATTTATAGACATGAAATTAAAAAATGAGAAAAATCATTTATATCTGATATGCTTTAATTTATACCTTTTCAAACACTTCTCATTCCTTTATGTAGATCTGAGTTTTGATGTAGTATTTTCCTCTAGTGAGAGAAGTGGCTTTCCACATTTCTTATAATGCAGATCTGCTGTTTCATTTGTCTGGAAAAAATCTCCCATTTTGAAAGATATTTTTGCTGGGTATGGAATTCTACATGGACTTTTTTTCCCCCTCTTTAGTACTTTGACTTATTCCGCTTCTGGCTTGTGTAGTTTGATGAAAATTTACATAATATTTTGTTTTTGCTTCAGCCACTGGATTGTAAGTCCCATGGGGTTCTTTTTTAATCTTAGTGTCTCTTAAGCACTTACCACAGCATGTGATAGGAAATAGATAGCTAACAAATGATGTTAAATTGATTTGTATAAGAAAATATCCAGCACCTTAGACTTTGAAAAAAAAAAATCCTTCTGATATTAATAGGGTCTAATTTTGCTTATGAATAAATTTGTAATGACTAGAGCTGGACCAGTCAAAAGAATGTGCCTTTGTGCAGATCAAGTATTAAACCTTCCCTCTACTCTTCTTACCATCTTTCTTTTTTTCTCTCTTCAAAAACACATATCAGGCTATGGTTCAGTGAAACACGAAGACAAACACAGTTCATGTGCTCAGTGGACTAGAACTTGTTTGCCTGAGAAAGTCCGCAAAAAGTCAGTCATGACTCTTTTATTTTCTTAACTTCTGGTGTTTCATGAGGAACATAAAGGAAATAAACACAAACATTTCGGTTTTATGTTATTTAATTTTTCTAGTTTTTAAAATAACATATTTTTTGAGATATAATTCACCTACCATGCAGTTTACTCTAATTTTAACTGGTACAGTCAGTGGCCTTTAGTATATTCAGTTGTGCAGCCATCACCACTAATTTTAGAACATTTTAATCACCTCAAAAAGAAACTCAGGGCCTGTTAGTAGTCAGTCCCCATTCTCACCTCTGCACGTCTCTGGCAACCACCAATCTACTTTCTATCTCTATGGATTTGCCTATGTTGGACATTTCATATAAATGGGATCATATGATTCATGGCTTTTTATGACTGACTAAATTCATTTAAGCATACTGTTTTTAAGGTTCATCTATGTTGTAGCATGTAGCATCAGTAATTTCTTCTTAGGTCAAACTAGTATTCCATTGTGTGAATATTCCACATTTTATTTTCAGTTGATGGACATTTCAGTTGTTTTCAGTTTTTGACTATTATGAATTATGTTTCCATGAACACTTGTGTTTAGTTTTGCATGAGATTTTTTTTTTTCATGAGATACGTTTTTATTTCTCTTGGGTATATATCTAGGAGTGCAATTTCTGGGTCATGTGCTAATTCTATGTTTGACATTTTAAGGAATTGCCAACCTGTTTTCCTCAGTGGCTGCATCACTTTTATATTCCAACCAGCAATATATGAGGGTTTCAATTTCTCCATATCCTTGGCAGTTGTTGTCTTTTTATTATATTTGTTCTCATATCTTCCCTACTTTTGATTTGCATTTCCCTAGTGACTAATGATATTGGGCATCTTTTCATATGTTTATTGGACATTTATATATCTTTTTTTGGAAAATGTTTATTCAGGTCCTTCACTTATTTTAAAAAATTGGTGTTTCTTGTTGTTGAATCTCTAGAGTTTTTCATATATTTTGGTTACTAATATGCTTGTGTCATTTCTTCTAGAAAGAAGAACTCTTGTATTCAGGAGAGTCAGTTTTAATTTAGTGCAAAAAAAAAAGAAAAAAAAGGACTCTTCCCTAGGTAACTTGTTTGTAACCACTTAGGTCATTCTAACAGTGTAAACTTTGGACAAGTCACTTAGCTTTTGAGTCATTGTCTGTGGACCCATAAGAAGGAGAAAAAGAAGGAAAGAATTTCTAGGGTGAAGTGTTAACAGAACAACCAAAAGACTCCTATCTGCTTGGCAGATCTTCTGTCTTGGGTTGACTGGGTAGATAGCCACTATAAAGGAAGAAGCAAAGACTAGAAATTATACAGATGTGGATTTAGGTTACCATTCTGGTGCTTTTGTAGCAGAGCACTGTTAAGCAGTTCACTTATCCTTTTTGAGCTCTGGTGTTTCTACTTGTAAAATGGGAGGAATGATGCCAACCTAGTTAAAAAAATCTGGGAACAACGTAAGTACAGTGAATAGGGGAGCAATTAAATTATGGTACAGATACATGATTTGCAAAAATTTTTTCCCATTGTATCACTTTGTTGACATCCATTAGTGCACAGAAATTTTTAGTTTTGATGAAGTCCAGTTTATTTTTTCTTTTGTTGCTTATGCTTTGATGTCATATCTAAGAAGACTTTGCCTAATCGAACATCACAAAGATTTATTCCTATATTTTCTTCTAAGAGTTTTATAGTTTTATTTTTTACATTTCGGTCTTTGATCTATTTTGAGTTAATTTTTGTGTATGGTGAGAGAAAGTGGTCCAACTTCATCCTTTTGTATGGAAAGCCATTTGTGCCAACATCATTTGTTAAAGAAATTATTCTTTCTCCATTGAATTTTATTGGCATCCTTTTTGAAAAGGCACTGACGATAAATGTGAGGGCTTATTTCTGGACTGTCAGTTCTAGTCCATTGATTTACATGTCCACCCTCTGCCAGTACCATACAGTCTTGATTATTCTAATTTTGAAATCAGGAAGTGCAAGTCTTTCAACTTTGTTCTTTTACATTGCTTTGATCTTTTTCCCTTTTTTATGGAGGGGGAGAGGGGTCCTTTGCATTTCCACATGAATTTTAGGATCAGCTTGCCAAATTGTGCAAAAAAGCAGCTTGGATTTACATTGCGATTGCACTAAATCTGGAGATCAACTTGGGAGTATTGCTATCTTAATGTTAAGTCATCAAATATGTGAATATGAAATGTCTTTCCATTTATTTATTGTTCCCTCAATATTTTCATTGGTAATTTGAAGTTTTCAGGGTACAGTCCTTGAACTTTTTTTTTTTGTTAGATTTATTCCTAAGTATACATTTTAAGGCTGTTGTAATGGGAATTGTTTTTTTAATTTCATTTAATTATCCATTGCTAGTGTATGGAACTGCAATAGATTTTTCTACATTGATCATGTGTCCTGCCATCTTGTTTACTTGCTTATTAGTTCTAATAGTTTTTAGTTGATTTCTTAGGATTTTCTATGTACAAGATTATGTCATCTGCAAATAGATAGTTTTACCCCCCCCCCCCCGCCCCCAGTCTGGATTCCTTTTATTTATTTTTTCTTGCCTAATTACAGTGGCTAGAATCTCAAGTACGATGTTAATTAGAGGTGGCAAAATTGGACTTCCTTGTTTTGATCCTGATCCTATAGGGAAAGCATTTTAGTCTTTTCCACAAAATGATGTTGGCTGTGAATTTTTTATAAATGCCTACTTTTATTTTTGGTTTAAAATTGTTTCCATCAGGGTCTAATTTTTGGTATCAAAAAAAAAAAAATTCTAGATGCTTTGGTTGAGCCTAATACATGGACTGGTGTAATTATTCATTACTGTCCCTAGGTCTAGGGAAAGAGGGAAATCTATTTTGTAGTATGTGTAATGATTAGCTGTATTGATTTCCTCAATATGCATGAGGAAACATTTAAAAAATATTTTATTATGAAAAATATATGCATTAATGTTTATAGTATTTTTTAAGTTAGTGTTACTTAAGTACTCATGATTTTCTAAATTTAATTTTTTAAGGTTAAGCAATTGGGGGATGCCTGGGTGGCTCAGTTGTTAAGCGTCTGCCTTCGGCTCAGGTCATGATCCTAGGGTCCTGGGATTGAGCCCCACATCCGGCTTCCTGCTCAGCAGGAAGCCTGCTTCTCCCTCTCCCACTCTCCCTGATTGTGTTCCCTCTCTCGCTGTTTCTCTGTCAAATAATTAAATCTTAAAAAAAGAAAAAAAAGGTTAAGCAATTGGTGTGTACTGGAGTAAGAATGAATTTGTACAACCTTTTTTATTTTTATTTAAAAAAGTGACAAGGTTTCTTTGTACCATACATTTTGGTTTGTTGTAATTTCTGGTGTTCATTTTTAAACTTTTCTGTTGGTGTTTGTTTATTTTTTTAATGAGTTTTGAGTATTATATTGTTGTTGTTTTTTTCTTTTTTTTAAATAATCTCTATGCCCAATGTGGGGCTTGAACTCATGACCCCAAGATCAAGAGTTGCATGCTTTACTGACTGAGCCAGCCAGGACCCCCTGTTGTTGTTGTTGTTGTTGTTGTTGTTTTAATTAATTTATTTTTACTAGCAAAAGTGGATTTATTTGGGAATAACAGAATAGCAATCAAGGACATACAAACTACACCAGAACCATAGGCAAGTTCTGTTAGTGTTTATTTTTAAACTTTTCTGTATTTTTCAGTTCTCTACAATGAAATTGTGTTACCTTTTTTTAAACCTGTACTCTGTATTTAAAAGTTATATAGTAGATGCTTGAAAACAGTACAGAAGCATACACAGCAAGATGTGAAAGCTACCCTTTATGTTCTTTTCATTCCTATTTTCAAATATATTACCATGTCAGTAGTTGGTGTATATCCTTTTTCTGTGTATATGCTTATATACAAACATACATACACATAAACATTAAGAATGTTACTATGCCGTATTTTTTTTTTTACATGCTTATTTTGTTTAGCAATAGGATTTGAAGATCTTTCCAAATGGCTACATAGAATTCCAATAATGAAGTGTTTCAGGCTTTAACTATCAGTTGTTGGGCACTATTTTTTCATATTTTCTATATTACAGCCAATCCTTTAAAGAATATCTGTGTAATAACTTTTTGACACTTACGGAAGTGTTTTTGCCGGGTATGTTCTTATAGGTGAAATTGCAGATCGAAAGCATTTGATAGATATTGCCCAATTGCTTTTTAAAAGTCTGCAATTTTATATTCCCTCTGATAATTTATGTAAGTGACCATTTCTGTACATTCTTATGAATAATTGATATTTTCAAAATTCCAGTTTTTGCCATTCTGATGGCAAATTTATTACCATCCTTTTATTTTGCCTTTTCTGGTTAGTGGAGAAGGGAGCATTTAAATTTCTTTGCTGGCCATTTGTATTTCTTCTGTGACTATATATTCTTCTAATCAGGAGGACCCTCTAGTTATTAAAAATAAGAAATGAAGATAGTTTTACAATAGAAAAAGTAGTTTCACTCATTAAATCCCTGTGGGATAATGGATGTAAAATGTTTGGTTGTTAATAAAAATAATAAATTTATCTCAATGTTTATATGAAGAAACTAATGAGATAAGGGTTATTCTGTCTCCTAAATCTTTTTAGTTTAAGGAGAATTTTATCAGTAGACCTATGCCTATTAGTTAATTAGTTGGATAGCAATTATACAAAGCATTCTGCTAGTATTTGCGGGCAGCATTTAGAAAAGTAGTTGATACACATGTTCTTTGTTCTTTAATTCATCAATTCAATACATATCTTTTGATTTCTTATTCCACACCAGACATAGTTCTAGGCACTGGGGATATAGTGATGAACAAGACAGTGGTGGGAAGAGAGGGGTATATGATGTGCTCATTTATCTTTCTGATGAGGGAGAGCCTCACTATAGGGTTGATAAATAAATAGACCCCTGAATGACAAGAAAGACCAGCTATGTGATGATCTAAGCATCCCAGGAAGGGAAAACAGTATTGCTAAGACATCAAGTCAGGAAAGAAGCATAACTTCTTGAAGAACAGAAAAGAGGCTAGTGTGGCTGGAGCCTAGTGAGTGAAGGAGGGTGTAGTAAAGATGAGAGGCAGTTTGGGTCTTGGGGATCACAATAAAGGTTTCTATTTTTATTCTAAATGCAGTGAGAAGCCATTGGAGAGTTTTAGGCAAAAGTATAGCATAATCCAATTTATGTCTTTAAAAGACAGAGACATAAAATACAAAGCAGTATGTCACAAGTGTTATGTGATTTTAGCAAATGGGGAGGTAATAGAGGAGATGGGACTTTAACTTGATCCTTAAAGACAGATAAAAATTAAATAAACGGAGGGGAAGGATGTAGTTTGATGTGGTAGCAAAAAAAATAGTGCCTGGCTTTGAATTAGAAGACTTGATCTTCATATTGACTCTCTCTCTTTATAGCTCTTGAACTCTAAATAAATTTCTTAACTCTCTTCTTAGTTCCCTCATCTCTTTTCTGTATACCTTGGTTGCTATGAAGAACAAGTCAAATGAAAAATATCGATAAAACTGTTTTGTAAACTGTGAGGTTTACTGTATGTTTGTTTACTCAGTAAAAGATTACCATCTGTGTGGTATTATGCTAAGGGCTGTGGAGTGATAAAAAAATGAATTAGACCTAGTTTCTGCTCCTCAAAGAGGATATAGTCTAATAGACAACATGGTAAATATTTAAAATACAAAGTTATGAATGGTTAAGATCTTAAGAAAGATGTAGATAAAGCCCAGTGGGGGTTCACAGAAAGGGAGAGCCTTCTCGGAGTTGAATGAACTTGGAGCTTTAGGAATAAGTAAGAACTCTTGAGCTACATTCTTGAAAGATGGATAGGACTTCAATAGAAGATGGTGGGAAGAGAATATTCTCAATAAGTGAGTCTGTGGGAGTAAAGGCATGATATTATTAGGCAGAATCAGAACTTGATAAGGAAAGGTCGGTTAGAACCAGGAAGGTCATGCAGCACCTTAATATTAGGCTAAGGAAAGTGAATTCTATTCAGTAGAAATACTGTCAACAGTGTACTTAATTCTACAAATATTTATTGAGCATCACCTACCTTTGCCAGGTTTGTGCTAGTCAGGACTATGGAGGTACAGTGATCTTAGTCTTTGGGGAAGACAGATTATCTAAATATTATTCTAATGAGATATGAACAAAGTATAGTAGGATTATAGGACGAGGAACATCTCCAGCTCTCTGGCATAATGAGGGAAGGCTTGATAGAGGTGTGGTAGACATTGTGCTATGATATGAAGTATCCCTCTACTTAGCCAGATATAAGAGGTGAAAAGAGGAATGTGAGAGCAGCTTCCTGTGCCTGACACTTTGTATGTTTTGGGCTGGCTGGACAAGGTCTTTGTATGCAGAGCAAGGCTGTCAAGAGCTTTGGTAGAGGGGTAACTGAAAGATTCAGGTGATGGTAGGGAGAGTAAATTGGGAAGGATAGAGATTTGAGGTGGGAAACCCGGAGAGGAGACTGTTGCACTGAGCCAAATGAGAGATGATGTAGGACCTAATGAGAAATAATAGCTTTGGGGACAGAGAGCCTGGAAAACTGTCGAGATGTTTAAGATGTAAAATTGGCTGGACTTGGAGATCAGTTGGATGTGGAAGAAGAAAGGAAAGGGAGAATGATTTCGGATCTTTGCTATTCCAGAATTTCGGAATCTGCCATTGCCTGAGAATAGGGTATCTTTAAGAAGAAAAGGGGTGGATTTGGAGAGGAAGCTTAATCGTTTTATCTGTCTTGTGTTGAAGTTACATGTAGGATAATTGGGAGCGGGGAGGATGACTTGGTGGGGTAACCAACGTTTAGGTGATAATTTAAACCGTTCATAGCATAATTAGACTCTTGTGGGACTCTTAGTGAAGAAGAGGAATCTTAAGAGAGCACTGAGAGGAGCCCCTGGGTGGCTCAGTCGTTAAGCGTCTGCCTTTGGCTCAGGTCATGATCCCATGGTCCTGGAATCGAGTCCCGCATCGGGCTCCCTCCTCTGTGGGGAAGCCTGCTTCTCCCTGTCCTACTCCCCCTGCTTGTGTTCCCTCTCTCGCTGTGTCTCTCTCTGTTGAATAAATAAATAAAATCTTAAAAAAAAAAGAGAGAGAGAGAGCACAGAAGTAAGAAAATAATCAGGAAAGAGAAAGTAGTAAAAGCAGTTAGGAAGTGTTTTTAAGGGTGTGGTCAGCATTGTCATCACAGGTATTGATATTTCCCCCCACCCCAAAGATAGGTCATTGGTCACCTTAGTAATTTCAGTGAGGATACAAGCCAAATTACCGTGGTTTGAGGGCTACGTGGGGGTGTGTGTGTATGAGAATTTGGCTGTAATTGGAAGGAGAGAAAAAGATAAAATTTCAGAGTACCATTATTTGCTTGTTTTTTCTTGTCTTTTTTTTTTTTAAGATTTTATTTATTTGACAGAGAGAGACAGCGAGAGAGGGAACACAAGTAGGGGGAGTGGGAGAGGGAGAAGCAGACTTCCCGCTGAGCATGGAGCCCGATGTGGGGCTCGATCCCAGGACCCTGGGATCATGACCTGAGCCGAAGGCAGCCGCTTAACCAGTTGAGCCACCCAGACGTCCCTTCTTGTCTGTTTTAAAAGATCTTAGGGACTTGAATTATTTAATCCTTGAGGGGAAATAGTAAATGGATAGCAAAGGGTTGAAGTCGCAAGTAATTGAGTAGTCCTAGAGGAGCCTAGCATAGTGCATCTCAAACTTTAGTGGTGATCTTGTTAAAATGCAGATTCTGAATCGGAAGGTCTGGGTTGGGGCCTGAGGTACAGCATTTCTGCCGAAGTCCCAGATGAGGCCGGTGCTGCTGATTTGTGGCCCAGACTCTTTGAAATATGATCTAGAGATATGGCATGGATAGCATTATACAAGAGTTAGCCTTGGGTAGGAAGAGGAACACCTCAGGTAAAATGTGAGGTAGATGGAGATACAGATTAAGCTTGCAGGCAAGAGACATGTCTGATAATTTTTGTGTTTTGTGTTGTTTTTCTGCAAAATAGAAGTCAACTGTGATGTTAAGAAAAGACCTTTGGAAATTGTTAACTTGGTAGAAGGGTTTGGAATAGCTTGTGAAGGTTTGGAATAGCTACTAAAAAGAGAAGGAAAGTGAGTGAATTTGGGACATGTAATATTTGTTGAACAGTGAAGATTAATTCGGGTATAGTGTCTGTAGAAATAATTGGAGCAGGGAGAGACTAGATATGAAGATTTTTAAGATGATAAAGTAGCCATGAGGGGAGATAATGAGGTCTGAAACACAACAGGGGCCTTGAGAAATAGGAGGGTGGGCTAGGCTAAATAATGGCCCACCCAAAGATGTCCCGGTGAACCTGTGAATATGTTACCTTACATGACAAAAGGGACTTTGTAGGTCTGATTAAAAGAGGGATCTTGAGATGGAGAGATTATCCTGGATTGTACAGGTGGGTGCCATGTAATCACAAGGATCTTTATAAAAGGAAGCAAGAGGGTCAGCAGAGTCAGAAAAGACCGTGTGAGGATAGAAGCAGAGGAAGAGGAAATGTGATCAGGGAAGCAGAGGTCCAGATTGTTGGAAGACTGAGAGCCAAGCATGGACCTTTAGAAGCTGAGAAAGGCAAGGAAACAGACTTTCCCAAGAGACTGCAGAAGGAACAAAGCCCTGGTGATGTGTTGATTTTAGCCCAATGAGACTGATTTTGGAATTTAAACCTTCAAGAACTGTAAGATAAGAAATTTGTGTGGTTAAGCCATTATAAATCTGTGGTAATTTGTTACAGCAGCAATAGGAAACATGCTTAGAAGCGTGGATGTAAGGGAATGTAAGGTTAGAACTGATAAAGTGAGACAGTTGATGGGATGTGGTATGGGCAGCAGGAATCTGGGAAGATTTCTAGCCTGGGTAAATAGGTGGAGGGGAGTGGTGAAATTAAAATTACAGAATTGCAAGGAGTAGATGTTAGAGGAAGGTGTTCATTTTGCATTAAGTATGGCTTAGGGTGAAGGAAGATCTGAAGCAGGGAGATGAATTTAAGAGGCTGCCATAGTACTGTTAATAGTTAATTGAAAAATAAGGTAATTGAGCTGTTCTAATACCAATATATGGCAAATTATATAGGAATATTTAGAATTTTGACTGAGAAGGTAACAAAAGGGATAATTGAGAAAGGCTTTTGAAAAAGTGCTACTACTTTATTTACTGTTTTTCAGTTTAGAAAGCATTTTTTTCCTAGTTTTATTAAGATATAATTGACAAAATTCTAATATATTTGAAGTGTCAACTTGATGATTTGATACATGTGTATATTGTGAAAGGGTTCCCATAAGCAAGTTAAGTAATACATCCATCATCTCGTAAATTTCCTTTTTTTGGGGGGGGAGGTTAGAGTTCTTTTTTTTTTTAATTTCAGTTATACAGTATTATGAACTGTAGTCACCATGTTACACTTAGATCCTCACACCTTATTAATCTTATAAATGAAAATTTGTATCCTTTTACCAGCTTCCCCCTTTTTCCCCTTCCCTTTTAGCTCCTGGAAATCACCCTTCTATCCTCTCTCTGAGTTTGACTTAAAAGATTCTACACATAAGTGATACCATGCAATATTTGTCTTTCTCTGGCTTATTTCACATGGCATAAGGCTCTTCAGGTTCATTTGTATAGTCACAAATGGCAGAATTTCCTTCCTTTTTAAAGCCTGCATCATATTCCATTACACACACATACACACTCACCACATTTTGTGTATCCATTTATCTGTTGATGGACACTTAGGTTGTTTTTGTTCCTTGGCTATTGTGAATAGTGCCGCAGTGAATGTGAGAGTACAGGTATTCTCTTTGAGATAGTACTTTTCATTTCCTTTGGCTTATATACCCAGAAGTGGGTTATCTGGATCATTTGGTAGTTATATATATATATTTTTAAAGATTTTATTTATTTGACAGAGAGAGACACAGCAAGAGAGGGAACACGAGCAGGGGGAGTGGGAGAGGGAGAGAAGCAGGCTTCCTGCCAAGCAGGGAGCCCAATGCGGGGCTCGATCACAGGACCCTGGGATCATGACCTGAGCCGAAGGCATATGCTTAACGACTGAGCCACCCAGGCGCCCCATAGTTATATTTTTAACTTCTAGAGTAATCTCCATATTATTTTCCATAGTGCTCTGTCACTTTCCATTCTCACCAGCAGTGCACAGGGGTTCTTTTTTCTCTACATCCTCACCAGCATTTGTTACTGCTTATCTTTTTGATGATAGACATTCTAGCAGGTGTGTGGTGATATCTTTGTAGTTTTGGGATTTCATTTCCCTGATGATTAGTGATGTTGGGCACCTTTTCAGATACCTGTTAGCTGTTTGGATGTCTTCTTTGAAAAAATGTCTGTTCAGGTCCTTTGCCCACTTTTTAATTGGGTGTTTTGTTTTTTCGCTATTTGAGTTGTAGGAGTTCCTTGCATATTTTGGATATTAACTACTTACTAGATTTGTGGTTTGCAATTATTTCTTCCCGTTCTATAGGTTGCCTTTTCATTTTGTTGATGGTTTCCTTTGCAGAGCATAGTTTTTTAGTTTGATGTAGTGCCACTTGTTTATTTTTGCTTTGTTTTGTTTTTGGTGTCAAATCTGAAAACCATTGCCAAAACCCATGTTAAGGAGCTTATCCTCTGTGTTTTCTTCTAGGAGTTTTATGGTTTCAGGTCTTAGGTTTAAGTCTTTGATCCATTTTGAGTTGATTTTTGTGTATAGTATAAGATAGGGGTCCAATTTATTTTCTTTCTTTCTTTTTTTTTTTTAATGTGACTATCCAGTTTTCCCAACACCGTTTATGAAGAGATTATCTTTTCCCCATTGTATATTCTTGGCTCTTTTATTGAAAATTAATTGGCCATATACATATATATGGATTTATTTCTGGGTTCTATACTGTGTTTCATTGATTTGTCTTTTTTTTTTTTCCCAATGCCAATACCATACTATATTGATTACTATAGCTTTGTGATACAATTTGAAATCAGGAAGTGTGATGTCTCTAAATTTGTTGTTCTTTCCCAATTGCTTTGGCTATTCTGGGTCTTTTGTGGTTCCATATGAATTTTCGGGTTGTTCTTTCTGTTTCTGTGAAAAATGCCATTGAAATTTTAATAGGGATGGCATTGACTCTATAGATGGTTTTGCATAGTATGGACATCTTAACAGTACTAATTCTTGTATTTCATTAGCCCAGAATATCTTTCCATTTATTTGTGCCTTCTTCAGTTTCTTTCATCAGGTTCTTTCACTTCCTTGATTAAATTTATTCCTAAGTATTTTATTCTTTTTGATGCTGTTATAAATAAGATTATTTTCTTTCTCTTTTCAATAGTTTATTGTTAGTGTATAGAAACACAATTGACCCTTGAAGAACACAGGTTTGAACAACATGGGTCCACTTACACACAGATTTTTTTTTCGATAGATAGACATATAGTACTGTAAATGTATTTTCTTTATGATTTTTTAAATAACATTTTCTTTTTTGTAGCTTTTTTAAAGAATACAATATATAATACATATAATATACAAAATATATGTTAACTGACTGTTTATGTTACCTTTAAGGGATCAGGTCAACAGAAGGCTATTGGTAGTTAAGTTTTTGGGGAGTCAGAAGTTAAAGGCGGATTTTCAGCTGTACAGGTCTCGGGCTTTCCTAACTCCTACATTGTTCCAGGATCAGCTGTTGATTTTGTATCCTGGAACTTTATTGAATTTGTTTATTCTAACATCCTTTTAGTGGTATCTTTGGAAGGGTTTTCTACAAACAGAAAATTTTACCTCTTTCTGATTTTGATGCTTTTTTTCTTCTTTTTTTAAGATTTATTTATTTATTTGAGAGAGAGAGTGCGCACACACACACATACCTGGGGGGGGGGGGTCCGGGGGAGTTGGGCAGAGGGAGAGGGAAGGAAATCCTCAAGCAGACTCCCCATGGATTGGGGAGTTGTTGCAGGGCTCAATCCCAAGACCCCGAGATCATGACCTGAGCCAAAATCAAGAGTCGGACACTTAACCGACTTGAGCCACCCAGGAGCCCCAATTTCTCTTGTTTTTAAAAAAAATTTTTTTTTGCCTAATTGCTCAGGTTAGTATTATGTTGAATGAAAGTGTTAAGAGTGGGTATTGTCTTGTTCCTGATCTTAGAGGAAAAGCTTTAAGCTTTTCATCACTGAGTATAAGCCTTTATTTTGAGGTATGTTCCTTCTATACTCAGTTTGTTTAGTTTTTATCATGAAAGGATATTGAATTTTGTCAAATGCTTTTTCTGCATCTACTGAGATGATCATGTGATTTTTATCCTTCATTTTGTTGATGTGGTATATCACATGTATTGATTAGCATATGTTGGATGATCCTTGCATGGGAAGCGTTTTTATATCCTTTTGGGGAAGGTAATCAAAAAGTTTTTGAAATGGGTATAACTGCTATTAGCATATGAAATAAGCAGGTTAGTGGCGCCTGGATGGCTCAGTCCATTGGGTGTCTGACTTTTGATGTCAGCCCAAGGGCTCACAGTGGGCGTGGAGCCTGTTTAAGATTTTCTCTTTCCATCTCCCTTTGCCCCTGCCCCTTCCCCCGCTCACATGTGTGCTCATTCCCTTTCTCTCTCTCTCAAATAAAATAAAATTAAAATACTTTTTTTTTTTTTAAAGATTTTATTTATTTGATAGACACAGCGAGAGAGGGAACACAAGCAGGGGGAGTTGGAGAGGGAGAAGCAGGCTTCCTGCGAAGCGGGGAGCCTGATGCAGGGTTCGATCCCAGGACCCTGAGATCATGACCTGAGCTGAAGGCAGACGCCCAACGACTGAGGCACCCAGGCACCCCAAAATACTCTTTATCATATATTAAATTCCCGTATTAAAAAGAAAAGAAATGAGCAGGGTAGAAAAACTAGGCTAAAAAATGTTGAAAATAGTGGCTACTGTATCAGACACAACATGTATAGAACACTGTCATTCCGGAAAGTTCTTTCTGATAGCACTGTTCAGTATTGTTTTATATAAAAGATTAGATCTTATTATAGTAAAATTTTTACGAATCAGCGTTTGCTAATTATGCACCATTTCAGAAGACCTAGACTCTTGGAGAGATTGCGTGATACAGTTGAGTGAATAGTACACCATGCTCTCTTTCTAAGGAACACTAACCTAATTAACAATGAGCACTAACCAGTTGAGTTTCAGGATACTGAGTTTTTAGTGTGGTTCTGCTTTGTGTTATATGAATTTGGAAACCTTAGAAACACAGAAAGTTCTCTTAACTTCTTAAAGAGATACTATCATTTCATAAAAACATTGGGACGCCTGGGTGGCTCAGTTGGTTGAACGTCTGCCTTCGGCTCGGATCATGATGCCAGGACCCTGGGATCGAGTCGCGCGATGGGATCCCTCCTCGGCAGGGAGCCTGCTTCTCCCTCTGCCTGCAGCTCCCCCTTCTTGTGCACGTACGTGCGCTCTCTCTCTCACAAATAAATAAAATCTTAAAAAAAAAAAGCTTAAAAAAATTAAAAACAGATAAACAGCTAATATGTATTCACTGCAGATTCTACAGTATAGAAATATTAGAAAAAAACATTTTTAGAAAGAAGAAAAATCTTATCTTTAAAAGAAGGACTTGTGGGGCACCTGGATGGCTCAGTTGGTTAGGCAATCAGCTCTTGGTCTTGGCTCAGGTCATGATCTTGGGGTTGTGAGATTGAGCCCCAAGTTGAGATCTGCTCAGTGCAGAGTCTGCTTGTCCCTCTCCCTCTCTCTCCCCACTCTCACTCATGCCCGCCCTCTGTGTCAAATAAATAAATAAAATCTTTGAAAAAAAAAAAAAGAGGACTTGCTGTCTACCAAATCCATTTCAGTTCTTTTACTGAAACTTCATGATATAATTCATTATATAGTCTTAGAGATGCACTTCTTTCTTATCCTTATAACTTTGTATGGCTGAAGAATTAGTCATTAGTAAAAATAACCTAAACTTGAATTTTGTGATTATATTTAATTTTAGGTTCCCAGACCATGTTATGAACTATCATTGACATTTATTAATAAATATTTACTATTAGTAAATATGCATGAGAGAATGCATGTTTACTAGGACATGAAGTTAAAAAGTTAAGGAACTTTTGAAGAGAAACAGAGGAATTGGAGAAGAGTGGAGGGTATGTCTTTTAAGTTTTTGCTGATAATGCTTTTCCAGATTCTCTAATTTAATAGGCCAGAGGAGTTAATAGTGTTGGGATTTTACCTGATATATTTGTCTCTCTTTTCTTAGGTGAAACTTACTGGTCATAAATCTCTCAGTTAAATATAATTTATGTGTCTGTATGTATTCGGTGACCAGAATCTTGCTAGTGTGGGAAAGTTAATTTAACAAAAGTTCTGTGCTATTACCTCTGATGACAAATGATAGTCTCTTTGCTTTCCTCCTGCTCTGTACCTTTCTGCTGCTCTAGAAGCATGGTCAGACTTGTTTTGAGGTCTAAGAGTCTGAAGGGAGAAGAAATAAAAAATGTGGCTGAGGGGCGCCTGGGTGGCTCAGTCGTTAAGTGTCTGCCTTTGGCTCAGGTCATGATCTCAGGGCCTTGGGTTCAAGCCCCACGTTGGGCTCCTGGCTCTGTGGGGAGCCTGCTTCTCCCTCTCCCTCTGCCTCTCCCCCTGTTCATGTGCGCGCGCTCTCTCTCTCTCTCTGTCTCAAATGAATAAATAAAAAAATCTTAAAAAAAAAAAAATAAAGGGTACCAACAGTTTAAAAAAAAATGTGGCTGAGTATTTCATTTTATGACATTTTTGTCATAAAATGACAACTAAACTTGTCTAAACTAAACTAAAGTTGTCTAAGATATTTACCACTTTATATTTAACAAAACATTTCCTCGCAGCCGCCTGGCTGCAGGTGACCCCAGGCTTGGACCAAGGGGATGCGGGCCATACCCCTCACTGTGCCTTTTTTTTTTTTTTAAGATTTTATTTATTTATTGGACAGAGAGAGAGACAGTGAGAGAGGGAACACAAGCAGGGGGAGTGGGAGAGGGAGAAGCAGGCTTCCCACTGATCAGGGAGCCCGATGTGGGGCTCGATCCCAGGACCCTGGGACCATGACCTGAGCCGAAGGCAGACGCTTAAGGACTGAGCCACCCAGGCGCCCCTGTAGTATCTTTTTAAGTAGGCTCCATACCCAATGTGGGGCTCAAACTCAACGACCCTGAGATCATGACCTGAGCCGAAGGCAGCCGCTTAACCCACTGAGCCACCCAGGCGCCCCAGAAGATGTGTCTGTTAAGATTAGCCTCCTTTGGCACAGAGTTGGGCAGAAGATTGGAGGAAGAGGGTAGTGGCAGTAAGGTAATTACCAGTACAACTACCGATAAGTATGGGATTGATTTTCCGTGACATAATATTTTAGATTAAATTTCTAATCTGTAAACTGTAGGTACTTCACTGGGGTTGATGTGAGCATTAAAATGAGACATGGCAAACATGTCAAAGTACTATCATAGTGCCTTTGTCTGGTATTTGTTTTTAGTTTTGATAAGGTGTGGATTTGAAAACTTCAGCTTCCTTTCACGTGGTGCTGTGCTTCATTTGTTTTATAGAAATTTTGGTTGCCACCATACTTTTAAATATATGATAGTTTTTGTGGTTTCCAGTAATTTTTGGGAAGTGAATTACACAGTCACCATTAAGTAGTTTCCAAAATTTAGAGGCTCTTTGTATTTACTGTCTCGTGACAGGCATTTATCTTTTTCACTCTTGCTTTGGACAGAGCACTACTGACTTCTGAACTTGTGGGGCAAGGATGCTCTTCAGGTGTAGAGATGGGCTCCCTGTTGAATGATTGGTCAGACTTGACCCTGCCACTGCTACCATTGGTGTGTCCTTGTTGCATACTTCTCTTTTCCAAGACAGCAGGGACACCTTGTCACACTTTTTCTCCTAACCTTATAGTATTTCTCCTCACAGAGATTTACTTTCATCCAGTCTCACCTTTGAGCATTCATAGGCTAGACCAAGATCAAGATAATCAGTCTCTTTTCAGGAAAATTATAGCTACCAGACAATAATCTGCTTGAAAGCATTTTCTGTTTTTAAAAAATCCCCCCACAAACTATATGATGATGTTGAAATTAAATAAATTTCTGTTTGATTTCACAGGCTTGAGTTCGCAGTTTTTATAAATTTCAAACTCAACTTTTCTGAATTACTGACTAAATGTTCATTATTTTCCACCAGACGTTCTGCCAAATCCCGAAGCAGAAGCCCATATTCATCTAGGCATTCAAGATCCCGTAGCAGGCACAGATTGTCTAGATCCAGAAGCCGTCATTCTAGCATTTCTCCTAGCACACTAACTCTGAAGAGCAGCCTGGCAGCCGAGTTGAACAAGAATAAGAAAGCCCGGGCTGCAGAGGCGGCGAGGGCTGCGGAGGCGGCGAAGGCTGCGGAGGCTGCGAAGGCTGCTGAGGCCGCTGCCAAAGCTGCTAAAGCTGCCAACACTTCTACGCCTACGAAGGGGAGCGCGGAGGCCGGGGCCGGCGCGTCACAAACCAACCATGTGAAGGATGTGAAGAAACTGAGAACGGAACATGCACCTTCTCCCTCAGGCGGTGGAACTTTAAAAAATGACAAGGCAAAAACGAAGCCACCTCTTCAGGTAACAAAGGTGGACAATAACTTGATTGTAGATAAAGCCACCAAGAAAGCAGTCGGAGTTGGAAAGGAGAGTAAATCTGCTGCTACAAAGGATGAACCAGTATCTCTTAAAGAGAAAACCAAACCACTTACACCGAGCTTGGGAGCCAAGGAGAAGGAGCAACAACATGTGGCTCTGGTGACCTCCACGTTACCGCCGTTACCTTTGCCTCCCATCCTGCCTGAGCATAAAGACACCGATGGGTAAGCGCCAGAAAGTGTTGTCACTAACAGTTGAAAGAAAGACAGACAAGTTTGAAGTGGGAAGTTACCTGACACCCCCCGCCCCCACCATAGAAGGGTTCCAAAAAAGTCATAAGTAATTTATCTTTATTATGTACACCTTAAAATGAAGCACATTGCTTGTAGGATGACAGAATTATAGTTTAAGAATTCCAGGAAAAACTTGCTGTTGCCTTGGGATATACAATGTATATTTCAGCTTGGGAATTAGAAATGCCTGTACTGTGTTTTCTTTAGCTTAGTATTCCTTAATGACACTCTCAGAAACAGGACTATTTATGAGAAGACTGTGCCCTGGGTGATACAAAGCAGGTATATTGGTTATTTCTAGGTTTCTTCAGCGGTCTTAGAAATTTTATCACTCTGGGTAGCTTTATGAGTTCATCATTTTTTAGACTTTTCTTGAATCTTTTTAATTTTTTGTAATTGGAGATTAATTATATGATACAGGAAACCCATAATGTGTTTGTTTTCCTTTAACATGTTTACAGATTTCTATTGTGAATCTTGGAGGTATGAGGTTTTTTTTATTTTGAAACATTTTATTTTTTAGAGGATGAAGATAAGTGAGTGTAAAGTAAATGCAGTCCTAAGAATATTTCTGAAATGTATGCTAGGATAGAAGCATCATGCTACTGTGTAATATCTGTCGGTTAGACCACTTAACCTTTTTCATTTTTATTTTTATGGAGAAATTAGAGCTGTTTTCCCCTCATTTTCTGTTAAAGAACAACTATATGAGCAGTTCTCCTAGCTGACATCTTTATAGAATTTGAAAACAAGTGGATAAAAATGCTGTGTGGGTAGGTCTTTCAAGTGCTCACTTTGGCTGGCATTATGAAAATTTTATAACTTAAAACAAAAAAATCATAATTCCTGTGTTTCATGCCCTCTGTGTGATGTCTTTTTTCTGTAATCAAAAATATTGCCAAGAGATCTCATCTAATATAATCAGGTATTCTCCAGTTATACCACTCTAATTATGGTATTTACAGGTTTGACTGTTCTCTAGGAACACTGAAGGTTCATAACAGAGTAGTGATTTATAATTTTGATGAGTCCGGGAATGGGCTCTCCATCACAGAGGCATGAATGCAGAACTGAGTCACTTCATTAGTGAGAGAATAGCCCAGTTGCCAAGAATCCAGTAATTCTGGGGGCACCTTGGTGGCTCAGTCAAACATCTGACTTCGGCTCAGGTCATGATCTCGAGGTCCTGGGATCGAGCCCCAGTCAGGCACCCTGCTCGGTGAGAGTCTGCTTATCCCTCCTCCCCTGCCCCGCCCCCACTCGTGCTCTCTCTCTCTCTCTCTCTCTCTTAAATAAACAAGTAAAATCTAAAAAAAAGAAAAGAAAAGGAATCCAGTAATTCTGGGCCAGTGAGCCTCGTTTTCTACTTTATTCTTCATACATGCTTTGGAGGTAAATTTTTGCTGGTGATATTTTCAGGAACTCAAGATAAATGCGAGTGAGTGCTTAAGGAGGGTATTCTTTGTGCATCTGTTTTTTTTTTTTTTTAAAGATTTTATTTATTTATTTGACAGAGAGAGACAGCGAGAGAGGGAACACAAGCAGGGGGAGTGAGAGAGAGAGAAGCAGGCTTTCCGCCAAGCAGGGAGCCCTATGCGGGGCTCGATTCCAGGACCCTGAGATCATAACCTGGACCGAAGGCATACGCTTAACGACTGAGCCACCCAGGCGCCCCTGGGTGTCTGTTTTTAATGAGATGGTGGTACATGTCATGCTTATCATTAAAACAATTTTTTGACCCACCTTCTTTTCTGTCTCTTCTGTTTTTCACTTCTGTTGTGTCTCTGCTCTTCCATCTTTGAATGTGTTTGTACGTTTCATGAATATAGAAGTTTTTAAGACCCCCTGGGTACTACTACTACTATGTGTGGCCAAAGATCGATTCAACACCAGTCACTCTTCTTTTTGATGCTCTAAATGTTCTTGGCCAGTGGGAACTCCTTTAAGCTGACTGATTTGTCCTTTTGACATGACCCACTTGTTTTTGAGTACTTCCTGGCCAAGTAATATCTTTTAGGCTCACTTTGAACTTTGCTTCTCTTCCAGACCTGGAATTTATTATTCTCTGAAAATCACAAGGTAGACTGTTAACTATATGCTTTCATATAATAAATTGTTTTATTTTTTAAAAAAAATTAGGGTCCCACTATGCATAATACTCCTTGACTTGTTTTTTTCATTAATGTGTTGGAGATCTTTCCATGTTGGTATATAGATAGGTTCAATATTCCTATCTATAGGAATGGATAAATCATGCTCTTATTAACTATTCAGCTATTGATTAAGGGATACTTAGATTTATTTATTTATTTTTTTTTTAATTTTTTTAAAGATTTTATTTATTTATTTGACAGAGAGAGACACAGCGAGAGAGGGAACACAAGCAGGGGGAGTGGGAGAGGGAGAAGCAGGCCTCCCGCCGAGCAGGGAGCCCGATGCGGGGCTCGATCCCAGGACCCTGGGATCATGACCTGAGCCGAAGGCAGACGCTTAACGACTGAGCCACCCAGGCGCCCCGATACTTAGATTTATAATTGCTTGCTATCAAACTCTTAATATTTTATGTATATGAGAGCAGTTTTTGTAGGATAGTTATCAGGATAAAGTATATACATTTATTTTTTAATTTTTGTTATTTTTTATTTTTTTAAAGATTTTTTATTTATTTATTTGACAGAGAGAGACACAGCGAGAGAGGGAATACAGGCAGGGGCAATGGGAGAGGGAGAAGCAGGCTTACCGCGGAGCAGGGAGCCCGATGTGGGGCTCGATCCCAGGACCCTGGGATCATGACCTGAGCTGAAGGCAGACGCTTAACAACTGAGCCACCCAGGCGCCCCTAATTTTTGTTATTTTTTAAAGATTTTATTTGAGAGAGAGTGCAAGCAGAGGGTGAGGGGGTGGGGCGGCAGAGGGAGAGGGAGAAGCAGACTCCCCGCTGAGAATGATCTCAGGACCCTGGGATCATGACCTGAGCTGAAGGCTGATGCTTAACCAACTCAGCCACCCAGGCACCCCCAAATTGTACTTTAATAAGACTGTTACCAATTTATATAGTCTTTAAAATATGTAATTATTTAATTTTGCATTTTTCTGATTATTGAGATACAGCATCTTTCAGAATACTTGTTGGGTACTTCTTTTTTCCAGTGAACTACTTGTTCATATCTTATGCTAGCTTTCCTTAATATTGTTTTCCTTTTTCTAATTGATTTGTGGGTGCTCTTTATGTTAGGGATCTTGATCTTTGCTTATCAGAGTCTTTTGCTTGTCTTTGACATTTATTTTTTTTGTTTTTGGCTATATGTATGTTTTTCATTTTTAAATCTAGTCAGATCTAATCATTTTTCCTTTATACCTTATGGGTTTATAAAGTTAAAAAGATTAAGTCAAGTCACACAAATTTGTTTTTGGTTATTACATGACGCAGAAGATGCTCTCCCCCATCACCCTGTGGACTGATAGATCCAGTTTCTAACATCATTTACTGAATAATCCATAATTTGTGGTGCCATATATAAAAATTCTTACAGATATCTGTATTTCTGGACTCTCTCTTCTATTAACATGTTTTATTATTTCTTTGCTAGTACTTTTTTGTTTTAACTTCTTTAGATGCATGGTATATTGGTTCTCAAACTCAGATTTCTGCTGTAGGGGTAGGCAGGTAATACAAAAGTTGAAGAGATGGAGTAAATTACTGATTAGTGAATAGCTCTGCTATTCAGTCTCAGCTTCAGTGCTGCTGAAGCCCACATAAATTTGGGCCCCAGTGTTGCTAGAGCTTTTGATTTTTTTTTTTTTTTTAGGAAGCCTGAAATCTGAATATTTATGTAAATCTTCTGAATTAAAAATATTGGCAGTTTAATTCATAGTTTTTTATAAAACGTTGGGTAGACCATAATACATATTCCTGGACTTCAGCCAATCTTGGGCTTCTGGTTTGGGATCTTTTAAAATAGGTTGACCACATGACAGGGCAAATCGCACTTAATTATTCTTTTTCAGAAATTTTTGGGCAGATTTTTGCTTTTATTCTTAGACAGATTTTATAGTCAGTCTGCTTGTCAAGTTATATTAAAATTGTCAAGTTTGGGACTCAACTGAATGTAGTAGATTTATTTGGAGACTGATAGCTTTACAATATTACAGTTTTCCATACAAAAACATGGTTTCTTTCTATTCATTCAGATCCAGTTTTATGTTCATCAGTCATATCTTTTAATTTTCTTCTATTGATCTTGTACATTTCTTGTTAAGGCATTTTATTGTTTTTGTTGCTCTAATACATGGGAACTTTTAAAAATCATACTTCCTATTTGGTTATTACAAGTAGTCAATTAGGGGCGCCTGGTGGCTCAGATGGTTAGGCGTCTGCCTTCAGCTCAGGTCATGATTCCAGGGTCCTGGGATCGAGCCCCGCATCAGGCTTTCTGCTCAGCAGGGAGCCTGCTTCTCCCTCTCCCTCTGTCTCCCCCCTGCTCATGCTCTCTCTCTCTCCGTATCTCTGTGTCTCAAATGAATAAATAAAATCTTTAAAAAAAAGAAAAAGTAGTCAATTAAAATAATGATGTTTTTAATTATATAGTGTCATTCTTAGAAAGTTAGTATTTCATTTCTCTGAAGTCTGGGAGCCTTGCTGAATTTGGTAGTTCATGTAATACTGTAAGTAAATTTAAGATTTTTACTTTTTTCCTCTAGAAATGTTGATTTGAATATTCAGACAAATGAGAATTTTTGACTAAAACTTTACAAGTAAGAGACTGCAGTTTTCTAAGTAAATTATTGGAAATAGGTTTCTTTTCAGGCACAGTTCAAGTGGTACCTTTTTTAGAAAGAAGCCTTTACTGTCTTTCAATCCTGATTTAGTTACCCTTCAGCTACATTACTCTAGGAACCCCTTTGTATAGTACTTTATCTTGCTGCTTATTTAACTGTGTTCTCCGAAAGACTATCCATAGCTCCTTTCTGAGAGGAGTTCTATCTTAATGTATTTGTTGTTATTTTTGTTGTTAAACTCCGGTGCCTTACCTAATACCTAGCACATAGAAGCATAATATCAATGTGTTGAATGGACAAACATTAATACTGAAAAGTGAGCTGTGTGATCCATTTTTTTGTTTTGTTTTGAGAGAGTGTGTGGACGTGCCTGTGAGCATTGGGTGGGGCAGGGCGGGGCAGAGGGAGAGAGAGAATCTTGAGCAAACTACCTGTGTGGAGCCCCATGTGGGGCTCAGTCCCACCACCCTGAGATCATGACCTGAGTTGAAATCAAGAGTTGGTTGCTTAACCCACTGAGCCACCCAGGCACTCCCATACCATTACTTTAAAAATAAAACTGCAAACCAATTTCCTTTTGAGCATATTTTCTTTGTTAAAGAACTTCTGGGGTGCCCGGGCGGCTCAGTCACTTAAGCCTCTGACTCTTGATTTTGGTTCAGGTCATGATCTCGGGTGGTGGGATCCAGTCCTGTGTGGGGTTCTGTGTTCAGTGTGGAGTCTGCTGTGGGTTCTCTCTCTCCCTCTCCCTGTGCCACTCCCCCTGCTCACTCGTTCTCTCTCTCCTGAGTGCGCTCTCTCTCTCTCTCAGATAAATAAATAAAATCTAAAAAAGAAAACCCTTCTAGTGAGGTTATGAAGAAAAGGCACAATTTTATTACAGTTATTGGTAAATGCTTTTTATCAGATGGTATTAAAACATGCGTTTGTGCAATAATATTGATGTTCAAAATGAATAGAAGTTATAATTAAAATGAAATGATTTACTTTGATAATGTCATTTGTAATTTGTGACCCCAGTGGTTTAGTGTCACTAAACTTTTTCATTGTGGGACTCATAACTGCTATGAAACTGTGTGAAGATTCTCTTTCAAGAAATATCTTATTATTAAACAGATTTTTTAGTAACTGGGAGGTTTAAAATACTCAAATTACCTAGTTAAGATATACTTTATGAATTCAAAAAAGTACAAAACTAACTGAAATTTTTACCTGTAATATCAGTAAGCTAGAACCTTAAAAAATTTTAAAAGAATCATTGTTCAATTTAAGAAAATTAACCCTGAAAAGGGGCAAAGCTAAATTAGTTGTTTGTGGTTATTTAAATGGGCAAGATAAATAATAGCATGTAGTGTTATTTCGTAAGAAACCTCTTTATGTCTCTGCAATAGAGTCAAACAAAATGCTATCACAAAACTAATGAATTTTCCTGTGAAGCATGACAAGTTAACTTTTTTAGTATTAATTTACAGTTTTATAGTAATTCTATATCATCTTTAAAAGTATACTTTTTTTTTGAACAGTTCTAGATTTGCAGAAACATTATAATGGTACTACAGAAAGTCCCCATATACCCTGTATTTAGTTTCTTCATTATTAACATCTTACATTAGTATGGTACGTTTGTTAACAGTGAACACATATCAATACAGTATTGTAACTAAACTTCACACCTTATTCAGATTTCCTTAGTTTTTATCTAATCCTGTATCATTTTTGCCCCCAAATTTTGTATTTTGCAATTGAACATAGTACATTATTTTAGCTGGAAAGTAAAGAAACTTAGTTTAGTTTTTTGCCATTGCTACTTAAGTGTAAGATGTGGCTGCATTTTTATTTCGCAGATAAATATTTAGGTTTTATTTGTGTGACTCCTTTCTCTTTTAGCTTACGAGGAAATATTTCAGTAAAAGCGGTTAAAAAAGAAGTAGAGAAGAAACTACGATGTTTACTTGCTGATCTACCACTGCCCCCTGAGCTACCAGGAGGAGATGATCTCTCAAAGAGTCCAGAAGAAAAGAAAACAGCAACACAGTTACATAGTAAAAGGAGGCCTAAGTATGTGCTTGCTTTCTACCTGCTCTTATATTGACCAGAAATGATTCTGGGTCATCATAAAACCATAAAACAAAACATTAAGATTTAAAATAATAAAAAGTGTATTTATTCTTTAAACTTAAAGTATATGAATAAATTCTAGAGTTTTGAAAAAATTTCATAATTCCCTGCGTACCTATTCAAAATGACTAATAAAACCAAATTTAATATTCTCTCACAGTTTGTAATGTATTAATTTCTTGGGTTATTATATATTGAAGATAATTCCTATAATTAAGATATTTAAGTAACACAAAACACTGAAATTGGAGAAGGTGGAAGTCAGCATTCAGTGAGCCCAAACAAAATTAGTAATGGGCAAGCTGCTATGTTTTCCTTTGCTTTTTAGCTCCATTTGCTCCCATAACTAAGTGTATTTTTCATTCTGCAAGAGGTGGAGTGGAAGAAGGTTTGAAATCTGTATCCTAAATTAGCTTCAAGTAAGTGCCTAGAGATAACTCTTTCCCTTGAAACCTGTTTATCAGTTAAAGGGGGAGAACATTGATTCTTTTTTTTATTTCTACTTAACCAACGGAAAGTGTGAGTAAGACTTTGAGTTAGATCTGATTTTAGAATTGCTGTTCAGGTGCCTAGCATGAGTATGAGGTCATTTTCTAGTATAGAGTAGAAAACTAAACTTTTAAAATCATCTTTCTGAGTATTGTAGCTTTATTCCTCTAGTTGAATTTCTATTACAATACCAGAATATTGAGAGACTACAAAATTACCTATTTTTTTTTTAGAATGTCAAATATTTGTCATATATATGTGTGTGTGTATATATATGTGTGTGTGTGTGTCTGTGTGTGTGTGTGTATATATATATATATATAAAACACACACCCAGACACACACACACACACAATGTGGATTCCTGAGAATTGATTATATTAATACTTTTGTACTCTCTTGGACTAAAAATCTTTCTTGTGTTTTCATTTTTAAGGTAATTTCATCTAGCCATAAGTCTAAATTTGTCAATAAGCTTTATAGTTAGATTTTTGGTAATGTTCATTGTCAAACTTGTCTTTCGAAAAATGAGTGACATATATATATATAATGGATGAAAAGGAAATCTTTGTGGAGGTTGGTTAGAGAACTTTAACTCTTTGTATTAGTGTTGGTTTTATCCATTCATTGAAAATTACATTTTATTTTTGAAAGTTCTTCATACAAGCTTTACTTCTTTTTCTCAGCTTGTTAGAAGAAGAGTTGGTATGGAGAAATGATGCCTTGACTTTCATGATAATTTATAATACCAAATTACAGTGTTACTTGTCTTAGATGATCACAAATGTGCAAGGGTTGGGGGAAATAAAGGATTTAAGATTGGGGGAGGGTTGGATATTAAATATTAAACAGTTTATTGAACTTGCTTGATTGTATATAAAAACTTCAGAACTATATTTGATAGAATATGTGGGCCTCGCTATGGTGAAATCAAAGAAAAAGATATTGACTGGGGAAAACGCTGCGTGGATAAATTTGATATCATCGGAATTATTGGAGAAGGTACCTATGGACAAGTTTACAAGGCCCGGGATAAAGACACTGGTAAGTATGTCAACTGCTCTGGATCTCTAGATCTATTGAATGTACTTAATTTGTTTTTCTCTTCAAATGTGTAATTTGAGGTGTTTTTTTTTTTTTAAGTTAAATTTGAATTTATCATGCTTTTGTTTGATCTTGTTTTTTGTTTTATATGTGCACTAAACGTAAGATGAATACGTGTAAGTGGGTATGTAAACATATACTTTTAAAGTTTTTTTTAGTATTTGTGATGTGTAGTATGGTGGGATTTAGGTTTCTTTAATTGTGAATAAATTCTTACATTGTTAGTAATCAGGGGACAAACGTATCTTGACCGTCTTAGTAGTAAATTTTGCTGTATTAAGCCTTATGTAACACTTTTTCTTTTACCCAAAATATTCTTTTTTCTGTTGAAGGTACCCTTTGTTTGGAGGCTAGATTTAACAGCTTAATCTTTTAGAACATAATTGGGAACCTGCGAGAAAGTTTTAAAAGTTTTTGCAGCACTGTGTCAGAGGCTATGTATTTTACCAACTAATGGGTAGAGCCAGTGCTTCATCTGTACTTATAATTCCTTGTTAAATTAAACAAGTAGAAGCCATTTTGTATAAGAAAACTCTGGAGGGCAATTACAGCATGGAGTAATAATATTTATAATGATGATTCTGCATTATCAAAAAGATTAAATTACAACTTTTAAAAGCTGTTTATTAAACAAGGAATCATACTACATTTTAGACTTCCATCAAAAAGAATCAAGTCAGTTTTGATAATTAAAAGGATAAACATTGTTCTTTTGGAATATTTGTAAGTACAGAATTGCTATTTTCTCCAAAGAAGTGGAATGAACAGACTTTTAGAATAGGGAATTTTTTCTTATAATAGGATTTGTGTTTGTGTATTCTATTTAATAGTTAAATTTTATCTGATCAGAACTCACTCATATCTGAATTGTGAAGCCATTTAGTGTAGTGAGAAGAGCACATACTTCTGAGATAGCTAAACCAGATTTTTGAATCCCAGTTTCACTGCTAGGTAACTGGGCACCTTTGGACAAGTTAATATGTCTGAGCTTATTTTCTCACCTGCACAGTGTACAGAATTTTCTCATCTATTCAGAGATTCTATGCATGTATAAGCATACTGGGTAAATTTATCCTCCCCTCCTTCACTTTTTAGAATTGGTAGTGTAATACATCTACTGTTCATCATCACCTTGCCTTTTTTTACTTATATCTTGGAGAGCATAAAATAACAATACCTATGTGCCTACCCCATCCTTTTTTAACAGTTGTATAGTATTCCACAGTTTGGATAAATATCTTATAATTTGTATTTAACCAGAGACTTAATTTCTTTAACTATAAACATTGTAATTTCCAGAGGTAGGAACAGACATTATGAATTAAAATAAAGTTAAAATTAAGAAAAATGTCATTTGGTTTTATCATCTGGTAACTTGATTTTATTTAATTTTTATAGGAGAAATGGTAGCCTTAAAGAAAGTACGTCTAGATAATGAAAAGGAAGGCTTTCCAATTACAGCAATTCGAGAAATTAAAATTCTCCGGCAGCTTACCCACCAGAGTATTATCAATATGAAGGAAATAGTGACTGATAAAGAAGATGCTTTGGATTTTAAGAAGGACAAAGGTATGCATACATATTTACATAACCAGTTCTGCTCATGCATGATGTTGCTGACTTGCAGATTTTGTCATAGGTATTGATCAGTTGAGTAATTACTAGGTACATAAAACTATTGCATTAATGTCATACTGTAATTATAAATGTAGTTGAGTTGAAGAATTATTTACTTTAGTGATTTTTGAGTCACCTAGTAAACAAAAAAGCATATTTGTCAGTAGTAGTAGTTGTTTTTTGAACATCAGTGCATAATTTTTAGTCTTCATTTTTTAGTTATTGAGAAATAGTTTATAGTAGTATAGAATGTATTTCCCTTACATTTTTAATATCATGCCTTAACATACAAGGAAACTTTATGGTAGACATTTGTATTATTTCTGAAGGTGTGGAGGTGAAACTCTTACCTGAAATTGCCTTTAATAAACTGTAGTGGCATATGCTTGACATTTAGCAGAAAAGCTAAAAAGAAATCAGAATGCTTATTAAAGTAGTTATCATAAGGCATATGGTGGTGAAAGGCTTTACTTCTAGTAGGTTTTGGATCTTCAAAGTAAGTTTTGGAACCAGAGTTGACTCCACTATAATCTGTTGTTTTCAAAGAGCAAAATTCTTTTTCAAGTTAAATTAAGATAAGCGAGTAAAATAGGTATGTTCTGATTGAACATGATACTTAGCCCCCTCCCGTCCCCAACTACACACACACGCACACACACACACCCTCTTACTCTTCTGAGGAACAGTATAAAAATGATTGACATAATATACGGTAATTTTGTAGAAAGGAACTTATTTTGACAGTATTCTATATGTACTATGAAGATAATTAGAATCATCTTTTTAATTGGGGTCCTTTTCCATTAGTTTTTGTCCATAATGCCCATATTCCTTAGCTTGATTTTTAATCCAGTTTGTACTTTTCAGCTTATTTTTTGTTGTTCCTTATTGTGTAGTGGAAAGGTTTGACTTGTGTTGTAATGTCTGGAATTTGTGACTTTGCTTATGAGCAGTGCGACCTTATTAGCAAGGTCTTCAGCCCTTCTGAGCCTGTGACCTCTTCAACTATTAAAGGGAAACATTATTTCTCTTACTGTGTAGTAAGGATTAAATTAAGATCTTATACATGAGGGTTGTGTGTAATGTTGTTTTTCATTAACTTCGTTCTGTAGTCAAATTAATATATTTGTTCTTCCTCCAACATACCCTGGACCTCCTGCTTCTTTGATCTTTGGGATCATGTCCTTGCCTGTTTTAACCCCATCTCTGCCATTTTTCTGATTGTCTACCAAGCTTCAGTCATATAGGTGTTTTGAGTTGTCAAATATGCCAATGCACTTCTCTGTCTTAAAAGTCTTTACATGTACTGCTTCCCTGGGCTTAAACCTCTCTACCCCCAATACACATGCATGCATGCACACACACACACGTGTGCACACACCATATGAAAGGCTGACTTCTCATCCTCTGGGTCTCAGACTGTATGTTACTTTATCTATCAGTGAGGCCCAACTGGACCACTTTCTACTCTATGTAGACTAGACACATGCAATTTAAAAGCCTTATTTGTTTCACCATGTGAGGATGGGAATCATACCTGTTTTATACATTATTATAACCCCTACCTAGCTCAGTGGGTAGGCCATGGAAGGTACTATGAATAACTAATAGCTGGATGAGTTAAATCAGCTCTACTTACTATATCCTGTCCATACTTTAAATAACTTTTTAAAAGACTGTTATCTTTGAACATAAAAGTGTTCATAGTTTTCCTTGTGTTATATTTATGGCTGTAAGTTATTTTCCTTACTGTATTATAAATTCCCTCGAGTCCTTTGTTTTTTGTTTGTCTCCCCCACAATGCCTAGCACTGTATTTTACAAATCATAGATTTTCATATATTTGCTTCCTCATCTTTTTCCCCACCATAATCCTGTTTGTAATTATTGGAATGATTATAAATAAGAAAGTGTTTTACTGTGTGAGAAGTTACATTTAGAGTCCAGGTATTAGTTAAATACAGTACAATATGTCAGGGAGTGTGGAATTTTTTTTTTTTTTTTTAAAGATTTTATTTATTTATTTGACAGAGATAGAGAGCACAAGTAGGCAGAGTGGCAGGCAGAGGGAGAGGGAGAAAGGGAGTATGGAATTTAAAACATAAAATCCTCTTTCAAAATTACTTATTTTATTGAGATATAATTGACATAACATTATATTAGTTTTAACAACGTAAGGATTTGATATTACATATGTTGTGAAATGAGCACCGCAATAAATCCAGTTAACGTTCATCAGTATACATAGAATTTTTTTTCTTGTGATGAGAACTTTTAAGATCTCTCTTAGTAACTTTCAGATATCAGTACAGTATTTTTAACCATAGTCACCATGCTGTATAATACATCCTCATGACTTTTATAATTGGAAATTTATACCTTTTGACTGCCTTCATCCATTTTGCCTACCTCCTGTTCCCTACCTCTGGTAACCACCAATCTGTTCTCTGTATCTATGAGTTCAGGGGTTTTTTTTGTTCTTGTTTTTGTTTTAGATTTTACATATAAGTGAGATCATATGATATTTGTCTTTCTCTATTTGATTTAGTACAGTACCCTCAAGGTCCATTCATGCTGTTGCAAATGGCAAGCGTTCCTTCTTTTTTATGGCTGAATAATATTCCATTGTATATTTTTAATACATTTTCTTTACTCATTCATCTTTCAACAGATATTTAGGTTGCTTCCATGTCTTGGCTATTGTGAGTAATGCTGCAGTGGACGTGGTGGGTGCATTTATCTTTTTGAGTTAGAATTTTATTTCTTTTGGATAAATAACTGGAAGTAGAATTGCTGGATCATATGGTAGTTCTGGATTTTTGAGGAACCTCTATACTGTTTTCCATAATGGCTGCACCAATTTACATTTCTCCCAACAGTACACGAGGGTACCCTGTTCTCTACATCCTCACCAACACTTGTTATTTCTTGTCTTTTTGATAATAGCCATTCTAATAGGTGTGAGATAACACATAATCCTTTTTTAATGAATCTATTAATTTTGATGGGAACCATGATGAGGCAGCCGGATTTGGTGAAAAGGGAACTAGATTTGAAGTCCTTGGGTTCTAATCTAGCTCTGTGCCATTATACTAATTGTGATTGCTATCCTGGAGCAGAAAGATAGTATGGGAACTTTGATTTAATTGTTCATATTAAACTTCATGAAACTAGGGGCGCGTGGGCGGCTCAGTCGTTAAGCGTCTGCCTTCGGCTCAGGTCATGGTCCCAGGGTCCTGGGATCGAGCCCCACATCCGGCTCCCTGCTCAGCGGGAAGCCTGCTTCTCCCTCTCCCACTCCCCCTGCTTGTGTTCCCTCTCTTGCTGTGTCTGTCTCTGTCAAGTAAATAAATAAAATCTTTAAAAAATAAAATAAAATAAAATTCATGAAACTAAAAAAAAGTAAAACCAAATACTTAAAATGGTTTAAATATGAAAATTATAAACAACACACGTATCAAGTAAAATTGCTAATACAAAAATATAAACATTTGCATTATTATAACACAAGTCTTTAGCGATATAAGAGTAACACCATAAAGAATTTTTTAAAACTTGGCTCTACTTAAAAATGAAAAAAAAATTAATTACAAAAAATTGAAAATAAAATACTATTTTGTTTTAAAAAAGAAATCATCCTTAAGAAAACAGGGTTAAGTAGTATCAATAAGTCAGAGGTGGATTTTTATGCTAAACAAGCTTTTTCTGAAATAATCTGGGGAATGGAGGAAGGCCAAACTAATTCTCAGTTTTTTCCTAATATTCTTTATCTTCAGACAGTTCCATCTTTTTAATAACTGAGGGGATCTTTGAACCTTTTGTCTTTCAATCTTTTTATTGTTAGCAAGGGAGAGCTTTTCTTTCAAAGAAAACATTTCCTGTACCTCTAGATTTTTAGTTGATCTTCAAGAATGGAAAGAGAGTGGGATGCAATTGTGGTATTAATTTTAGTACTCTAGTGTTCATATTTCACTGTTCATCAAATATTTGAACTAGAGTGTAAATTATTTTGCTGTAGAAGCTTTGCTTTTATTATTTTCTTGCTCCCACTGAGGATTATGAATTTATAGAAGATACTTTCTGAATGAATGTAATCATACTCAGTTAAAAAATTTAAAGCAATTTGGGGTGCCTGAGTGGCTCAGTTGAGCATCCAACTCTTGATTTCCAATCAGGTCATCATGGTCTCGAGATTGTGAGATCAAGCCCCATGTCGGGGGGGTCTGTGCTCAGTGGGGAGTCTGTTTGAGATTCTCTCTCTGCCTCTGCTCCTTCTCCCGCTCACGCTCACATGCTTGCTTGCCCTTTCAAATAAATAAATAAGTCTTAAAAAAAATTTAAAGCAGTTTATAATTCTCTGGGTAGAGAAGACTTTTTGTTTTGCAACTATATGCAGTATAAAATAAATCTATAGTCATTGATCTCTATCTCAAGATGTAAATATTTAGTATTCAGACTTAAAAAAAACCCAAACAATTACTGGTATCATTCCAACAAAATAGTATTTTGATACTTAAAATTAACATGATATCCTGGACAACCAAAAGTCAGTGTTATAATTGCTATGTTCAAATTAAGTTAAGCTATAATGCTTTCAATATTAGTATTTGTTTGAAGAGGGAATTTTAATTTGGAATTTTCCTAAAAATCAGGAAAAAAATATTCTATAGTAAATGGCTGTGGCAAAGTGTCAGTATATGGTGAGGGAAAAAGTCTCAATGTCACTCTTCTGTAATCTGTGATTCCCACATGGTGCTCCCCAGCACTTACATTGCATGTTCTAGACAGTTCTGTTAGACAGTGGAGCCAATTTCCTTCCATTCTAATGTCTTTGTACATAAAACTCTTATTCACATCTGACTGTTCCCTTAAATAAATTAATATAAGTAGGAATACTAGGTCAAAAGATTTGAACTTTGAAATTTCTTGACACGTATCACCAAGTTGTTTTCCAGAAAGGTTGTTCCAATTTATAAGGCAGGAATAGAACAAACTAGGAATAGAAGAGAACTGTTTCAACCTGATAAAGGGCATCTATGAAAAACAAGGATGTCTGCTCTCACCATTTCTGTTCAACACTGCCAGGGCAATTAGGCAAGAAAATTAAATAAAAGATAATCAGATTGAAAAGGAAGAAGTAACTAATGTGTGTGTGGTGCACATGTGTGTGTATATACACACTTTATAGAGAATTCTGTAGAATCCACTAAGAAACTCTTAGAATTAATAAATGAGTTCATCAGAGTGAAAGAATACAAGATCAGTACCCAAAAATCTGTTGTAGTTTTGTACACTAACAGTGAAGAGTCCAAAGTGAAATTAAGAAAACAGTTTAATATGTAATAGCCTTAGAAGGAATAAAATATCTAGGAATAAATCAACAAAAAAGGTAAAGTCTTGTACCTTGAAAACTACAAAACATCACTGAAAAAATTTAAAGAAGACCTAAATAAGTGGAAAGACATTTCCTGTTCATGGATCCGAGAAACTTAATATTACTAAGATGGAAAATTGATCTGTATATTCATTTCAGTTTCTATCAAAATCCCAGCTGGTTTCTTTTCAGAAACTGACAAGCTGATTTTAAAATATATATGGAAATGCAATAGAGTTGAAACAGTCAAAAACCTTAAACAGAAGAACTCATATTTCCTGATTTCAAATCTTAACCGTAAAACTAGAGTGATCAAGACTATATAGTACTGGCTTTAAGGTAAACGTAAGACCAGTAGAATAGAATTGGAAGTCTAGAAATAAAACAGTAACATTTTTGGTGGTCAGTTGATTTTCAATGAAGATACCAAGACAATTTAGTGGTAAAGAATAGTGTTTTCAGTAATCAGTGCTGGCTCAGGTGGATCTCCATATGCAAAAGAATGAAATTGGGCCTCTTCGTCAGCTCATACACTTTAATTAACTCAGATCAGTGACTTAAATATAAGAGCTAAAACCTCGAAACTCTTAGATGAAAATATAGGAGTAAATCTTCATGACCTTAGATTAGCTAAAGCCTTTTTAAGACACCAAAAGCAGAAGCAATAAAGGAAAAAGTAGATACATTGAACTTCATCAAAATTAGAAACTTTTGTGCCCTAGTGGATATTACTGAAGAAGTGAAAAGACAATTCACAGAATGGGAGAAAATATTGGTAAAGCATCTATCTGATAAGGAACTTATATCTAGAATATATAAAGAATTCTTACAACCAAATAATAAAAAGACAACCTGTTTAAAAAGTGTACAAAGGGGGCGCCTGAGTGGCTCAGTTGTTAAGCGTCTGCCTTCAGCTCAGGTCATGATTCCTGGGTCCTGGGATCAAGCCCCGCATCGGGCTCCCTGCTCAGCGGGAAGCCTGCTTCTCCCTCTCCCACTCACCCTGCTTATGTTCCTGCTCTTCCTGTCTCTCTCTTTCAAATAAATAAATAAAATCTTTAAAAATAAAAAAATACAAAAAATAAAAAGTGTACAAAGGATCTGAATCTGAAGATATGCAAATGACCAATAAGCAACTGAAAAGATGTTCAGTGTCATAGCTATCAAAGAAATGCAAATCGAAATTACAGTGAGATTCCACTTCATACGCACTATAGGATGGCCATAAGAAAAAGGGTAGATTAAGTGTTGGGAAAGATGTGGAGATTGGGAGATTCAAACATTGGTTGTAAAATGGTACAAACATCTTGGAAGACAATCTGGCATTTTTTTCAAAATAGTAAACATAGAGTTATCATGAGACCTAGAACTTCTACTTTTTGGGGTATATCCAAGAGAAAGAAAAACATATGTCCACACAGAAACTTGTATACTAATGTTCATGGCAGGATAATTCCTGATAGTCAAAAAACACAGGCAACTCAAATGTCTATCAATTGATGAATAAATAAAATCTGGTATATCCATACAGTGCAGTATTATTATGCCATAAAAGGGAATGAAGACTTATACCAATAAATTTGATAACCTGGATGAAATGGAAAAATTCATGGAAATGTACAACCTACCAAGAATTATGAAGAAATAGAAAATCTGAACAGACCTATAAGTGTAAGGGGATGAATCTGTAACAAAAACTTTGAACAGTCGCACCTAAAAAGCCCAGGACCAGATGCTTTCACAGATGAATTCTACCAGTCATTTAAAGAAGAATTAACACCAATTCTCTCCAGACTCTTCCAAAAAATTGAGCATGAAGAAACACTGTCAGACCCATTCTGTAAGGCCAGCATTACCCTGACACCAAACCCAGGCCAAGACACGACAGGAAAAGAAAACTGTAGACCAATTATTTCTGAGGAATATGCAGAAATCCTCAGAAAACAGTAGCAAACTTGATTCGGCAGCATATTTAGAGGATTATACACTATGACCAACTGAGATTTATTCCTGGAATGCAAAGATAGTTCAGCATATGAAAATCAGTTAGTGTAGTACATTACATTAACAGAATGAAGGAAGAAATTCACACAGTCATCTCAGTAGATACAGAAAAAGCATTTGACAGAGCTCAGCACTCTTTAATCATAACGACACTCAACAAACTAGGAATAGAAGGAAACCGTGTCAACATATTAAAGGCCCATATATGAAAAGTCCACAGTTAATATCATACTCACTAGTGAAAGATGGAAAGCTTTTCTTCTAAACCAGGGAGAAAACAAGGATATTCACTTTTGTCACTTCTATTCAGCGTAGTGCTGGAAGTCCTAATCAGAGCAATTAAGCAAAAAAAAGAAATAAAGACATCAGAATTGGAAAGGAAGAAATAAAATCATCTTTGTTCATAGACAATATGATCTTATATGTAGAAAGCCCTAAAGATTCTACCAAGCCAAATGTTAGAATTAATAAGTGAATTCAGCAAATAGAAGGGTACAAAATCAATGTGCAAAAACCATGAGTTTCTGTATTCTAACAGCAAAAAATCTGGAAATGACATTAAGAAAACAATTTCGTTTACAGTAACATCAAAAAGAATAAAATATTTAGGAATAAATTAACCAAGGAGATGAAAGACTTGTAAATTGAAAATTACAAGACATTGCTTAAAAGAGCTTAAAGACACCATAAATTAAAGACATCAGTGTTCTTGGATTAGAAGACTTAATATTGTTAAGATGTCAATACTACCCAAAGTAATCTGAAGATTTAATGCAATTCTAATGAAAATCCCAACAATGGTTGTTGCAGAAATGGAAAAATTCACCCTGAAATTCATATGGAATTTCAAAGGACCCCCAAATAACCAAAGCAATCTTGGATAAGAACAAAGTTGGAGGTCTCATACTTCCTGATTTCAAAACTTACTACATAGCTACAGTTATCAGATTGTAGTACTGGCACAAAGACAGACATATGCACCAGTGAAACAGAATTGAGGGCTCAGAAATAAACCTTGGCATATATGGTCAAATGATTTTTGACAAGGGTGCTAAAATGGGGAAAGGCAGTTTTCTCAACAAATGGTGTTGGGAAAACTGGATATCCATATGTGAAACAATGAAGTTGGACTCTTACCTAACACCATATTAAAAAAACAAAAAGCAACAAACCTCAAAATGGATCGAAGACCTAAATATATGAGCTAAAACTAGAATACTCTTACAAGAAAACGTAGGGGGTAACTTCACTACATTGGGTTTGGCAGCCATTTCTTGGGTACGACATCAAAATCAGGCAACAAACCCAAACTAAAAAAAAAAAAAAGGAAATTGGATTACATCAAAAAAACACTTTAAACTCTACACCAAACATAACGTGAGGCTCAAACTCATGACCCTGAGATCGAGAGTCACATGCTCTACCAACTAAGCCAGCCAGGCGCCCCCAAAATTAAAATTTTTTATGCATCAAAAGGACATAATCAAAAGAGTAAAAAAGCAACTCATGAGATAAGAGAAAATATTTGCTAATGACATATCTGATAAGGTTTCATAATCAGTCTAAGAACTCCTACAACTCAACAAAAATAAAAGGGCAAAGGACTTGAATGGATTTTAAGCATATAAAAAGACATTCAGCATCACAATTAGCAAATTAAAACGACAATGAGTTACACTTCAGACCCATTAAAATGGCTATTATCAAAAGAACAAAAATAAAAACAACAGAAAATAACAACTGATGCCAAAGATGTGGAGAAATTGGAGTCCTGTTCTTTGCCAGTGGGAATGAATAATGATAAAACTGCTGTGGAAAATGATACAATGATTCCTCCAAAAAGTTAAAAGTAGAATTCCCATATGATCCAACATTTCCACTTCTGCTTATATACTCAAAAGAACTGAAAGCAGCATCTTGAAGAGATACTTGCACCTATGGTCATAGCATTATTTGCAGTAGCCAAAAGGTGGAAGCAACCCATATGTCCTCGGATGGATGAATGGATAGCAAAATGTGGTATATACATACAATGAAATATTAGTCTTAAGAGGGAAGGAAATTATGACACAACTACAACATGGATGGACCTTGAGGACATTATGCTAAGTAAAATAAGCCAGTCACGAAAGGAGAAATACTGGATGATTTTACTTACGGGAAGTACCTGAGGTTAGTCAAATTCATAGAGACAGAAAGTAGAATGGTGATTACCAGGGAGTAGAGGTGGGGGTGCAGAATGAGCAGTTATTGTTTAATAGGTACAGAATTTCAGTTTTGCAAGATGAAAAGAATTCTGGAAATGGATGGTAGTGATTGGTTGCACAACAGTGTGAATGAACTTAATGCCACTGAACTGTACACTTAAAAGTAGTTACCATGGTTGATTTTTATATATTTTACCACAATTTTTAAGAGTTTAAAAAAAAAGAAATGAAGAACTGATAATGTTATAACATGGATGAACCTTAAAAACAATATGCTAAGTGAAAGAAGCTAGTTAAAAAAAGACTATTATTCCATTTATATAAAATGTCCAGAATAGGCAAATCTGTAGAAAAAAAGAGAGTGGTGGTTGCCAGAGACTTGGGGAAGGGCTGAAAAAGGGGAGTGACTGCTAATGAGTATGAGGTTCTTTTTGAGGTCATTCATTGTGGAGAAGGTTGCACAAGTCTGTGAATATATTAAAACCAATTGAATTGTGTACTTCAAATGGGTGAATGTATGGTATGTGAATTAGATCTCAATAAAGCTGTTATTTAAGACAAAAGCCCAAAGAGCTCCCCCAAATTCTTTTTGATGAAAATACTGTGTAAATTGAGAGGGATAAGTGTAGTGGATAGGGTGGGTCAGTATAGAAGATGAGGCTGGAAAGGTAGGTTAGGATGAAAAACGGTGCTTGACCTTAAATACAATGTCAAGGCACAAATACTTTTTTTACTTTTTTCAGAAAAAATAGCACGGAGCAATGATTTTGTTAGATCTTTGACAATTTGGATAGGTGAAAAATGGTATCCTGTCTTTTTAATAATTATTTTTTATTACTATAGAGATTGGACAGTTTCCTGTGCTTACCCGGCCATTTATATTTCTTTATCCATATATTGCCTATTTTTATGTCCTTTGCCCATTTTTTTAAGTGAGTGAATTTCTGGTGTTAATGTTTTTCTTAATTGATTTTGAATATAGTTGTAACATAGTAAGAATGTTCGTCTTTGGAGTGATTTATATAAAAACTATCCAGGCATCTGGTTTCCTTGCTCTCCTGTTTCTTATGTTAGTGCTCAGTAAATGTTTGAGTTGAATTGAGGAGGAAAATATTTATAAAACAGATTATAGTCTGTTCCAGAATAACCAAATGAACCTTTCATGATTGTAAATGTTGCATAATCAGTTAATAGATACAGGAAAGTATTTAGTGAAATATAGCATGTAATGTAAAATCTTAATTAGGAATGACTCTCTTCTCTGGATCACAAGGAAATACAGAGTTAGCATCTTGTGTTGAAATTTATAGTTTACTTTCATTTCTTTTTTTTTTTTTATAATTAAGTAAGCTCTATGTCCAAGGTGGGGCTTGAACTCACAACCCCGAGATCAGGAGTTGTGAACCTACTGACCGAGCCAGTCAAGCACCCCTGAAATTTAGAGTTTAAAGAACATAGAGAAATGAGAATGTGTAGGTGCCCATCAGGAGATGATTTATGGCAAAAGGATTGTGGAGTTTAAGGGACAAGGAATCTGTGGGAACGTTGGGAAGGAGTAGATGGGCATGGAAAGTGGGGAGTGCCTTTCTCTTGGTAATATTTTCTGAACAAGAAGTATGTTCTTTTAGGGCAGATGTTATAAAGTAATAGTAATGAGAAATATATGTAATGGTTAAGAGTATACTTTGAATCCATGCTTCTTCCATCATTATGTACTTTTTGGTTTCCTCATCCGGAAAATGGAGTAATAATGCCTAATTCATAGGTGTGTTGCATTATATGAAATAATGCATATGAAGCACTTAAGAGTATTGCAAACAGTAAGCACACAGTCAAGTTTGCATTTGTTATAATTTGGTAGTCTATTGATTGTGAGGGCAGAAATAGATCAGTAATACAATAATTGTTTATAATTGAGATGGAGGTTTGGGAGAACTAAATATTTTCGTTTTAGTCTTCTAGTGAAATTTTACTATGTGGAGAGCAGACCCAGAAATTAAGAAAAAGAAACTTTTTTCTTTTTTTAAAGATTTTATTTATTTATTTGAGAGAGAGAGAATGAGAGAGAGCGAGCACATGAGAGGGGGGAGGGTCAGAGGGAGAAGCAGACTCCCTGCTGAGCAGGGAGCCCGACGCGGGACTCGATCCAGGGACTCCAGGATCATGACCTGAGCCGAAGGCAGCTGCTTAACCAACTGAGCCACCCAGGCGCCCAGAAAAAGAAACTTTTTTCTGAAAGCTTAGAAGTAGTCTCTAATTATTAATAGTAAAAGTTGTCAAGAAGAGTGAAGAACTTGTCACATATGACTAGCTTTAATTGACTAGTTAACCTACCAGAAGTTAAAAAGTGAGCTCCTCAGTTGGATCAAACCCAGACCTAGAAAAGGAAGTCATAAGAATGAAACTCAGCAACAGGGCATGTAAGACAGATGCCAGTTGCAGAGGCCATGGTATCAGTTTGAAATGGAGAGAAGAGGGGGAAGTGAAGAAGCAGGTGATCCGACATTGAGAATACTGTGGCCATTAATAAAGAGAGAGAATTCTGCACTTGAATTCCGCAGTGGGGGTGGTGAGGGGTGGAAGTGACAGAGCACTATTTAGGGCATCATCACCATTAGAGCAGTAAACCATGAGGCTCAAGATTCTTCATGTTTTTGCCATTTCTTCTGTGAATTGCCTCTTTCTTTGGCATTTGCTTACTAACTGGAAAGATTTATGGAAATACAAATGTTTTATGTGTTTCACATATAGATAATTTTTCCCATTTCCACTCTTTGCCCTTAACTTTGTTTTTCTGTGTTCTTTGTTATTCTGAAACTTGTATTGGTCCCATCTGTCAGTTTGGGGGATTTTTTTGAGGGAAGGTGAGCTGTCTCATGCTTAGGAAGGCTCAACCCTCTGGAAAGTTGTAAGAATGTTTTTTAGTTTTTTTAATTAATTAATTTTCAGGTATTAAAACAATTTTATTTTTAAATTTTTTAAAGTTTTAAAGTCTAATTAGTTAACATACAGTATAATACTAGTTTCAGGTGTACAATATAGTGATTCACTACTTCCTTGTAGTACCTATTCCTCATCACAACAAATGCGTTCCTTAATTCCCAACACCTATTTCCCCCATTCCCCGCCCCCTCCCCTCTGGTAACCATCAGTTTGTTCTCTATAAAGAGTCTTTTTGGCTTGCCTCTGTCTCTCTTTTTTTTTTCCTTTGCTTAGTTGTTTTGTTTCTTAAATTCCACATATGAGTGAAATCATATGGTGTTTGCCTTTCTCTGACTTATTTCCCTTAGCATAATACTCTTTAGCTCCATCTATGTTGTTGCAAATGGCAAGATTTCATTCCTTTTTATGGCTGAGTATTATTACACACACACACACACACACACACACACACACACACACACACACATCTTTATTCATCTGTTGATGGACACTTGGGCTGTTTCCATAATTCGGCTATTGTAGATAATGCTGCTGTAAACATCAGGGTGCATGTATCCCTTTGAATTAGCATTTTTGTCTTCGCATAAAAACCTAGTAGTGCAATTGCTGGGTTGTAGGGTAGTTCTATTTTCTGGTTTTTAAAAAATTTATATTTTAGTTTTTGAAAATATTTAGATAGCTGAGTCTTTCTTATGCTATTCTGTCATGTCTATCCTATATAAAATTTGTACATATTCTGGGCTCTCCTGTTCTACAGATCCTTTTGCCTGTCCTGCTAGCATACATTATTGTAATTACTGCAGCCTTATATTACATTTTAATTTCTGTTAGAGAAAGGTCTCCTCCCCAATGCCACTTAAAAGATCTTGCTTATTTTTATGCATTTAGATGTTTATGAAGTGTGAGAACTTAACAATGGAGATTTGACTGGAATTATGTTGAGGTTTATTTGGGGAAGGACAAGGATTTTTTAAAAAAATTGTCAGTATATGAAATCAGATAAATTCATGTAATGCTTGCATTTTCATAGAATAAGGGCATGGTATGGTGCCTGGCACATATTAAATGTTGTATAAGTATTTAATGTTGATATTATAATTATTTCTTAAAATCAAATGTGTCCTTTAACTTAGCAATTCCATTATTAGAAACATAGAAGGAAGTAATCATGACTTTATATAAATATAGCTATGAGAATGTTCTTCATAGTATTGCTTGATAATACTAAAACGTTAGTAATAATTTAAATATCTAACAACAGAGGATTATTGAACAGCACTATGGCGTATTATTACTGTGGAGTACTGTTTAGCCATTAAAATTGTGTAAAAGTTCAATGATATGGAAAATTGTTCACTCTCTATATTATGAACTGGAAAAAGTTTACAAAGGAATATATAAAGTTTAATCCATTTTTTGTATTAAAGTATACTCCAGGAGCACAAGGAAACCTTTTGAGGGTGATGGGTGTCTTAGTTGTAGCCACAGTCTCACAGGTGTATACCTGTATGAAAACTACTTAAATCGTACCTTCTAATTTATTATTGTCAATTAACACATTGAAACTAAAAAATTTTTCTGTTAAAATGTAATAAGCTCAAGGAAAACTATTGAGTTTATTACTTCAGAAATAAAACCAACAGAAAATATGCATATGTAGATTTATTTTAAGAAACTGGGTCATACAATTGTTGAGGCTCGCAAGTCTGAAATTTGTAAGAGCGGCTAGTAAGCTAGAAATTCTGGCAGGAGTGTGTGTTGCAGTCTTGAGTTCAAAGGCGTTCTGGAGGCAGAATTTCTTCTTTAAAGGACCTCAGTCTTTTCTCTTGAGGCCATGAGCTGATTGGATAAAGCCTACCCACATTATTGAAGGTAATCTGTCCTCAGAGTCTACTGACTTGAGTGTTAATCACATCTAAAAATACCTTCACACTGGTCAGTGTAGCCTAGTCAAGGTAACACATCAAATTAACCATCACACTGTATCAGAGTGATTTCAGCAGAGTAACAGAAAGTTCAGTTGACATGGTATGGTTTAAATCATATGGGAATGTATTAACTTGCATAAGTCGTGGTCCAGAGATAGGGCAGGCTTTAGGGTTAGTTGGTTCAGTGGCTTAGGGTTGTCATCAAAGGCTCAAGTTACACCATCTTTAGTGTCTGTTTCATTCTCGCTGTAGGATAGCTGGAAGAAGCAGTTGTTCCTATCTGGTGAGGGGGGAGCCTGGCTTCCCATGGCTTTCTGAAGTCCATGAAGGCTTCTCTCTGAGGGGCCTTCCTCAGCACCTGCGGTGCCTGCACATCTGTGAACCAGTCACCAGCAGGCAGGTTATTAAGAACCTACTTAGGGGGCGCCGGGGTGGCTTAGTCAGTTAAGTGCCTGCCTTTGGCTCAGGTCATGATCCTGGGGTCCTGGGATCGAGCCCTGCTTTGAGCCTGAGTTGGGCTCCCTGCTCATGCAGGGAGCTTGCTTCTCCCTCTCCTTCTGCCCCTCCCCCCACGTATTCTCTCTCTCTCAAATAAATAAATAAATATCTTTAAAAAAATCTACTTACCATAAAATGTACTAGAATTAGAATATGATTAAAAGAAAAGAAACTAAGAAAAGTACCACTTTTCAGTACTCAGGACTTTGTTAGGAGGGAGGGAGATAGCTGAGTCAGACAGAAGCTGATTCTTGGCTTTACATGAAATCTGAAGACACTGCAGTATTACAGAAGAAGATTGAGAAATACCTACTCTGCCATGCAAGTAAAAGTTACTCAAACTTTCTTCTGTTCAAGTTAGTCTGTGTCTCTAGGACAGGTGGGAATTGGCAGCCAAAATGCTGAGTCATAAAGTTAATGGAATTACTGATTATTTTTAATTTAGGATATGGAAAGTTGCACTGATATCTGCTTTTAATGTTCTGACTTCAGTGTTTTATTTTAGTGAATGTAGTAATTATTTCCTGACTGGTGCTCCTATCACTGGGCTTGTTCATTAGGGTTTATTTTCATTTCACTCTTGGGTTTTCAGGTACCAGACTTTTAATTTGGGGATTTGGGGTCATTTTTGTGTATAATGGGATACTTCTAACAAATGTTGTTAAATCATAAGATTTGTCCATTATTATAGATATTTGGGGTAACAGGAATTGAATGAGTTTTGCACTTCTCGACAGCTTTTTTGTTATTTGTTTCTGGGTGTGAATGAGTTTTCTGAAAGTGAATTGGAATTTTACATTATGTTCTAAATTTAATATAGCCAATAAACTTTTAAATTCCACAAGTTCAGATTCTTTTATCACCTCATGTTATTTCTGCAGCAGCCACTTTGCCAACTTGGATTCCCTTCACTGATAATGTCTCTACACTTTTACTCTTTATTTTAAAGATGTTCCCTTTCCCCCAGCATATTCAGTTGCATAAGAAAGCCTGGACTGGCATGCTATCCCTAAAATGCTATGTGATTATATCTGTGCCAGAATGTAATTGAGGTTGCACAGACTTCTCACTGTCCATCCAGCTCTTACATCAGAAGCTGCATTAAATGATGGCAGTTGAATGGAGCACTCATGATTAAGGTAAATAAAAGTTGCTTAAACATAACAAAGATACTTTTAAGGTGGTGACAATATGGCTGTGAGTAAAACATATTGTAGGTAACATTTTTAAAAAGCAAGGCAACTTTAGAAATAAGATTACTTTAAACATATTGAGAAGTTATAGATGATAGTTATAAATTAATCAGAAATTCCCAAAGAGCAGTTGATGTGCTAGTCTTCAGAAATGATAATTTTGACTATGTGAACTCTAGACAATTCTCTTTGAGGTAGATAAAAAAAAAATTATGAAAACATCACTAAAAACATAGAGTGAAGGGGTGCCTGGGTAGCTCAGTCAGCTCAGGTCTTGATCTCAGGGTCCTGAGTTCAAACCCGGCCTTGGGCTCCACCCTGAGCTGAACCCTACTTTAAAAAACAAACAAACAAAACACCCAAATACAGTTTTTGGAAATTAATTAGAAAATTAATATAACAAATCTGAAAGATGAAGTAGTGTTTTATTTAGTAAAAAAATAATATAATCTTACTGTGGGCCAGGTACTATCCTAAGCAGTTTACAAATATTAACTCATTTAATCCTCATAAAAAATCTATGAGGAACAGAAGGAAATGAGATACAGGAAAAGTCAGAACCACTCTCTGATACACACAATACCTGATATATGAAAAATAGTGACTAGAAGTATTCCTTTTTAAGCAGATAGTCATTTCAGTTCGTTTGATTTTTAGTAGGATGTGGAGAAAATCTAACTGTGATGTATCACAGTATATTTGTGGGGAAGGCATTAGAAACACAAATATTGAGGCCAGATACACATCTGTTTCCTCCCATTCCCAGTTGTGGTGGCATTAAATGGATTTCTCCTCTTTTTGCTTCTATTACCTTTCACACGGTGGGAGCAAGTTTCCTAACCCAGCTCACTGTCACTGGTAGTGGCCTTGGAGGCCTGAAATGAGGAATGGAGAACCTCAGGTGATGAGCCAGGAGCTCTCAGGTTTTCAGAATTGGAAGCTTTGGGCTTCTGTTTTGATAGAAATATCTCTGGATTTGAGGTATTTGGTGTCAGGCTTGCACAGTCATCAAACCTGTCTCCTGCCATTTCAAAACTGATCTGTATTTCTCTCTTGATTGCTACTGACTGCCACTCTCAGCCACAGCTTCTTGTAATGTATAATGTATATGTATCCATTTTTTGTTTTCTACCACTAATACCAATGAGAAAGAGGAAGACAGGTTTTTTCCTTCTCTGTCAATATCCACATCCCAACCCCTTACCCCCAGACACATTTTTCTCTCTCTTTGGCCTGTGGGAAATGTGAGTTACAAAAGTGACTTTTGGGTAAATAAAAATGCTGAAATAAAATTGTCTGGATACTTTTAGAAGAGATTACTTAAATATTTGTTGAGTACCTGTCATGTACCATGCATTGTTCTAGATGCTAGGAATAGGTAGTAGATTAGATAGACAGGGTTCCTATCTTAGAGTGCTTACGTTCTAGTTGAGTAAGACTCTGGCTGTCTTGGATATTCTACCGTAAGAACTGAGGATTGGGGTTAGGCTGGGGAGGATTTAAGGATACAGGGAAATGAAGAAGTTGCTTTTCTCTGTTCCAACTTGAACGGAATACAGAATCAAAGAAGAGTGGAGGAATGTCCCCCATCCACCCCCAATGATACTATATGGCTTGGGATGCTGGTGTTAGGTTAATCACTTCCTCCTGTTAAAGCTAGAAATGTTTTCTGGCAATTACAGATTAAAGGCAAAGATGACCACAAGAAGAAATATTTTTTCCTTTCTTTTTCTTTCTTTGCAGATTTCAGGCACAAATGTTTTGGAATTTTACATAAATGTCTTGAAAATTTATACATTACGAATATTGAGTCTGTAGGATTCTTTTACTTGTTTTAAGTAAAGAACAATGCACTTCTTGTAGTCCTTAGTTTTACAGTCAGAACTGTTAAATCATGTCCATTAACTTTTCTTCCTTGATTATTTCTGACGTTGTTGTCGTACGACTTATACTTTGTTTTTGATTGTACGTTCTCATAGAGTAAAGAAACTTGGAGTCATAATTAACGCCTTTGGCCAGGAAACTCCTGCCTCTTGATATTTGTCCTTCTGTCATACCTGCCTGCCCTAATTTTCAACCTTGATCACTTTTTTGATTCTAAACTTGCTTGAGAAAGATCACACGACTGTAAGGGGGTTTTTTCTTCCCAGATTTATGGTTTGTGTTACCAGGACTTCAGGGCTCCTTAGCCAGTCCTTAGCTCCTTCTTCGATCCTACATAGCAAAGCTGATTCCTTCACGTTCCTAGGATCTTGGTTGCGTGTTATCTCTTCTATATTTCATCCTTTTCCCTCTTCTCTGGCTCCTTTCTTTGAGCACTAAACCTACTCAAATCTCTTCTGTCTTGAACAAAACAAAAAATCTTTCTCTGATTTGAGTCCACTTATGACTCCATTACTCTGTCTTGTTCCTTTCCTTTGTTGCCAGACTTTTGGAAAGAGTAATCAGCAATTGCTGTCTGTACTTCCTTACTTTCTCATTCACAAATTGGGTCTGAATTTTCCTAGCACGTTATTAAGATAAGGGCACTAATGATCTCTTGCCAAACCAGTGGTATTTTTCAGTTTTTTCTTTATGTTGACTTTGTTCTTGAAAGTCTTCTTTACTTGTCTGAAAAATTCTAGTCAGATTTGCTTTCTTCTTTTCTTCTCTGTGGCTTCATTGCCTTAATTGTTGGCCCTTTCTTTGCCTCATCCTTAAATGTTGGTGTTCCTTGGGGTTATGTCCTTGGTGGTCTTCTCTCTTATTCCCAGATACTTTTCATTGGCTAAGGTTGTTATCAACATTGGCTCTATGCCATTATCTTGTAAAAATATTTCTACACCTGAGCTCCGGATAGTTACAGGCTATTCACTAGATATCTCCATATTGCCATTTCACAAGCGTTTCTCAAACTGAGTGTACCTCTTGCACCCATCAGCCTGCTTGCTCCTAGCCCTGATTTTAAGCCCAACTTAAAATGTTTCTTCTTGATTTGCTAATCAGGATACCAGCTGCATTTTAGGCCTATCAATTAAAGTATTATATTATTATTTTATTTATTTAATGTCTGCATTGCTACCTTATTGGGCTCTTGATGTCAGCAGCTCTTAATCATCTTTGTACTTCTAAAAAATAAACTTGTGTTGACTGTTTTATTGAAAAATGTCTCAGAAAGGTAAAATTCTAAAATGATTGATATTGTATAAAGAGCTTACATAAAATATGTAATCTAAAAAATAATCTAAATTTGGATTTACAAATGGAAACTTGTAGTTTCTCGTTCATATTCACCATTTCTATTCCTTGTGTTTGCTTCCAGGCATTACTGACTTATTAGCCTTGAACAGGTAGGGTCTAGGTTAATATAGATGATTTCTAGAATGGATAATTGAAAGTAGATTGGTCTTTCACATTTTTTCTTGAATAGTTTTCCCTATTAGGAATAATCTCACTGTAAGAATTTTAAAGCATTTTTATAAATTGTGCTAGATGTGATTTTTTTGAGAGAGAGCGCATGTGCTCGCATGCATGCACGGGGCGGAGGGGGGGCAGAGGGGGGGCAGAGGGAGAGGGCGAGAATCTTAAGCAGGCTCCACACCCAGTATGGAGTGGGGAATGGGCTGGATCTCTGGACTGTGAGATAATTGGTGCCCCACCAATTATTTTAAATAATACTTTATTTTACCTAAAATACCCCAAGGTGCAGCCTTGTGGCTCAGTCGGTTAAGCGCGGACTCTTAATTTCAGCTCAGGTCATGATCTCAGGGTCATGGAATCAAGCCCCCTGTTGGGCTCTGCCCTCAGTGAGGAGTCAGTGTCTCTCACCCTCTCCCTACTTGTAGGCGCACTCTCATTCTCTTTTAAATAAATAAATAAATCTTTAAAAAAAAAAAAAAAAAGATCCTCTCCCTCTGCCCCTCTCCCACCCCACACTCTCTGTCTAAAAACAAAATAAATAAATAAAAATAAAATACCCCCAAGTACTATCATTTCAACATGTAATGAATATTTTTAAATTATTGAAAGATTTTACATGTTTTTGTACTAAGTCTTCAAAATCCACAGTACATCTCGTCTCATTGAGTCTCGCCACATGCCTTTGAACGGACACCACAGTTCTGGAATATAGCTTGAAACCGGCTTTACTTTGGGGTTGCTACTGTATTTGACATGTTTTGGTGTCTCCTACCACCAATTTACCCTACTTCTTATATACCTTACTTCCTATAACAGCCATGGGCTTTTTGGCTTTGAGGATCCACCTTTTTCCCTGTTCCCCGTTCCTGTAGCTGTAGGTCAGACTCCACTCCAGCTCCTTAGGGGCACATCACTGGCCAGTTACAGTAAGGTTTTCCTGTCCATGAGATTGAGACTCATTCCTAAGATTTCATGCATGGAGTGGGGTCCTCTTTCCTGTGAGGGGTACACCTGAGAGCCAGAAGGAGCTGTTGCTGCACCAACCACCTTGTGACAGCATGGGTTCTGAATACAGAGCTAGCTCTGAGAGGTAGAGAGGGGGAACCTAGACTTCAGCCATATGACTTTGAGAGCTCTGTTTCACTCTGTACCTAAAACAAAGGATGTTTAGAAGATTGATAAATTACCTTTTTTGTTCAGGTCAGTGTGCATTGGCTTGTAGGTGTGGATTAGGGAGGTCCATCTTAAAGCAGCCTGTGGTCTTAGAATGCTCTAGTAGCACAGGGTTGTTCTGGGATTGATGGCTTCCCAGGCCTCAAATTCTTGACTTCTTATAAAGGGTTGTTCCAGATCTTTTGGTGGGGCAGACATTTAAGGATTCAACCTAATTACAGTGAACAGTAAGGACTCAACTGTCTATTCAGTGAAAGGGATCAGAAATGCAAGTAATACAGAATTTAGTCCCCCTGCAGTTTATTTGTTCTCCTTATTGCATTGTATTGCTTTGCCTGTGTAGAGCTTATTGTGAGTAGCTTTTACTGAATTTAAAATCTCTTGTATTTTAAGGACTTTTAACTATAAATTCTTTATTTTTTAATATTCTCTTGAAAATAAAGGTTTCTAATAAGTATAAAAGTAAAAATGATTTTATCCTAATCATTGAAATAATGTAAATAAATATAAAGAAAAAAATTAAATTTCCTGTTTTTTTCTTGCTACTTCCCAGTCCAGGGTTAATAGCCTGTTAATATCCTTCAAGACCTTTGTGCTTAAAAATGGAAATAGAAATAACAGAAAAATATATTTAAATACATAAATTGAGAGAAAGAGAGACAGTCAAAGAGTCAGTGAAGCAGAGATACAGAGAATCCAACAGTTTTGATCGAGTCTAAGAGAGACTGATAGAGATACAGAGAAAGAGACAAAGAGGCAAAGAAAAATCTCACAGACACAGGCAATCTAACAGACCCATTCACAGAATTACTTTGCCCTTGTGTTCCACCTGTTCATATCCACCTTTTGAAACTCTGGCAAATACGGATTTTTTTTTTTACTGTCTCCATAGTTTTACCTTTTCCAGAACATAATTATAATTGGAAACATACGGTGTGTAGCCTTTTCAGATTGGCTACTTTCACTTAGTAATATACATTTAAGTTTGCTCCATGGATTTTCATGGTTTCATACCTCACTTCTTTTTAGTGCTAATTAATATTCCATTGTGTGGATGTACTGCATTTATTTATCCATTCATCCACTGAAGAACATACTGGTTGCTTCCACGTTTTGGGTAATTATGAATAGAGCTGCTGTAAATATTCACATGCAGGTTTCTGTTTGAATATAAGTTTTCGGTTTCTTTGATTTAATACCAAGGAGCACCATTGCTGGATCATGTAGTAAGAATATATTTGGTTTTGTGAGAAAGTTTCAAACTGTCTTTATATTTTTTTTTTAGAGAGAGAGAGAGAAAAAAATTCATTAGGTAACAGAAAAATAAATAGATTCTACCAAATAAAAAAAAAATGGCATTCTATGTAATAATTACGACCCAAAAAAGAATAGACTGGGAAATGACATCTCACAAGAACACCACTTGACAGTAATAATTAAGATCTGGTTTAATAGTCACAAACTCCTTTAGTGCTTGTTTGTCTGGGAAACTCTTTGATCTCTCCTTCGATTCTGAATGGTGCCTTTCCTGGATAGAGTCTTCTTGGCTGCAGATTTTTTCCCATTCTTTTTTTTTTTTTTTTTAATTCAATTAATTAACATATTCATGTATTATTAGTTTCAGAGGTAGAATTTAATGATTCATCAGTCGCATATAACACTCATTACATCAAGTGCCCTCCTTAATGCCCATCCCCCAGTTACCCCATCCCCCCACCCACCTCCCCTCTAGCAACCCTCCTTTATTTCCTTTTTTTTTTTTTTTTTTAAAGATCCTATCCATTTATTTGACAGAGAGAGAGACAGCGAGACAGAGGGAACACAAGCAGGGGGAGTGGGAGAGGGAGAAGCAGGCCTCCTGCCGAGCAGGAGCCGGACGCGGGGCTCGATCCCAGGACCCCGGGATCATGACCTGAGCCGAAGGCAGACGCTCAACGACTGAGCCACCCAGGCGCCCCCCTCGTTTGTTTCCTATAGTTCAGAGTCTGTTATGGTTTGCCCCCGTCTCTGATTTCATCTTATTTTATTTTTCCCTCCCTTCCCCTATGATCCTCTGTTTTGTTCCTTAATTTCCATATTTGTCTGGAAAACAGTATGGAGATTCCTCCAAAAGTGAAAAATTGAGCTACGCTGCGAGCCAGCAACTGCACTACTAGGTATTTACCCAAAGGATACAAACGTAGGGATCCAAAGGGGCACCTGCACCCCAGTGTTTAGAGCAGCAGTGTCCACACTAGTCAAACTGTGGAGAGAGCCCCCATGTCCATCGACAGATGAATGGATAAAGAAGATGTGGCATGCATATATACATATGGATTATGGAATATTCCTCAACCATCAAAAAAATGAAATCTTACCATTTGCGATCAGAGTGTTCTTCCCATTCAGTACGTTGAATAGATCATGCCACTCCCTTCTGGCCTGCCAAGTGCCTGTGGAAAGATCTGCTCCTTCCATCCTCGTGTTCATTGCATCAAGCGTTTTCCATCTCAATTATTGTAGTTTTCATTTCTGACTGATTTTTTTAAAACTCTTTTATCTTTGTGGTAAGGGCTTCCCCGAAGTCCTCCATTCTTTTCTTCATCCCAGCGAGTTATCCTTAGGATTGTTGCTTTAAAAATTCTCCATCAGGCGTGTTACCTCTATCTGTCTCGCTTAGATCTCTGGCCATGACTTTCTCTTGTTCTTTCGTTTGGGATGAATTCCTCAGTTTTGGCATTTTGTCTAAGTCTCTGCCTTCTTCTGGGTGCAAGAAAAGCCCGTTTGTTTCCCACTTTGTAGAGAAATGGCTTTAGGAGCAGAGGTTAGGTAGTGCCCGGCGTCTGGCACCTGAGCGAGCGTCTCTGTGTGTGCTGCGTGCCCTCTGCCACTGTGGTCTGGCTGCTCTAGCCTTCAGGCGGGTCATCCGCAGAGGCTCCCCTGGCCCGCTCTGGACAGTGTGTGGTCCCTGGCCGGAATGTGGCGAGTTTGCACTAGGTGTGCTCTGCTCTGCTTGTGAAATGGGACCTGATGCTCCTTGCACTAGAACTGTAGCTCCGCAGAACTCTCTAGTCGGGGGACGCGGGATGTGCGGGGTGGTTCGTGCTGCTCTTCTGGGCAGGGGGCTGGCCATGCTGGGACTGAGGCAGGCTTGACTGAGAAGGGCAGCCCTGCCAGAGCGCCAGGGTGTGGGACTTGGCATCCTCCAGTTAGGCGGCCCATGTCCTTGCTGTGCTGCTCACTGCCTCGGGTGGCTCTGTGGCAGGGGAAGAAAATGGCACTGGCCTCCTCTGTCCCCGGAGAGCAGTCTGTCTCTCAGGAAAGCTCTCTGAGAAGAACAAAGTGTCTCCCCCAGGTGTGTCCCAGGCCTTTTCCAGTTCACAGTGTCCTGTGGGTTCTATCATAGCCAAGCCCGCTGACTTTTCAAACTCCAGGCTTTCGGGACGTGATGTGGGCGGGGGCGTGCACTGGTCTGCTGAGGGGAGGGTCTCACTGCGCTGGGAGGGAGGGCAGCTTGACCTGGAAAGACAGTCTGCACCAGAGTGCAGGGAAGTGGGGTTTGGTGGAAGCAAGTGAGGCAGCCTGTCTTGTCTCAGTGCTGCCCCCTGCTGGTGCATCTGTGTTTCTGCTGAAGGGTGGGGAGAGAAATGGCCACAGTGGTCTCCTGAGTGTCCAGTGAGGCCTCTGCCCCTGGGGTGTTTGCCTGCCTTCTCCTGGGGAGAGGGGCCAAGCCCTCAGGGCTCTAGGCCGGCCAAGCCCACCGACCTTTCAGACTCCAGGCTTGAAGCCCCACAGGCTGAAAGAACTCACGGAACTCAGCCCCTCTCTTTTTCCCAGCAAATGGCTTTGGGGAAATATTCTCCTTGTGGGTTCCTCTGTGTGCTCATCTCTCTTGCTCGCTCTCTGTCTCTGTCTCTGTGTGTGTGTCTCTCTCTCAATTCCTCGACCGAGGCTCCCCCTCCTCCACAGCAGTCATGATCCCTTTCTCCCCCAAACCACGCCTCCTCCCTTCGTACCCGCTTCAATGAGGCTTCTTCTCTCCCTTTAGTCATAGAGTTAGTTCTGTCAGTTTTCAGGCCTATTTCTGGGGTACTTAGGATGATTTGATAGTTACCTCGCTGTGTTACACGGGCAAAACCAGCCTAGGGTCCTCCTACTCCGCTGCTATTTTAGCTCCTCCTCAAACTATCTTCAGAAGTGAGCTATGTCATTTTGCGTTTCCACAAGTAATGAATGAGAGTTCTCTTGTTCCATATCCTCACCAGCATTTGCTGTTGTCAGTGTTCTGGATTTTTGCCCTTATAATAGATATGTATGGTACCCCATTGTTGTTTCAGTTTGCCATTCTTTAATGAGATATGATGTTGAGAATCTTTTCATACGCTTATGTGCCATCTATGTGTGGATTTTTTTTTTCTTGATGAGGTATCTGTTTACATCTTTTGCTCATTTTTTAATTGGGCTGTTTGTTTTCTTATTGTTGAGTTTAACGACTTTTTGGTACACGTTGTATACCAGTGCTTTACCAGATGTGCCTCTCCCTATGAACTGTAGAATCAGTTTGTCAGTATTCGTAAAATAACTTGCTAGGATTTAATTGGGATTGCGATAAATGCATAGATGTGGCTGGGAAGAAATGACATCTTGACAATCTTGTGTCTTCTGTGCATGCACATGGAATATATTAATTTAGATTTTTGCTTCTTTCATTGAGGTTTGTAGTTTTTCTTATGTAGATCATGTACATATTTTATTAGATTTATAACATAAGTATTTAATTATTTTTGTTCCTAATGTGAATCATATAATGTTTTTAATTGGAAATTCCAGTTGTTCATTGCTGGTATATAAGAAAGCAGCTAACTTTGTACATCAATTTTATATCTTGCAGCCTTGTTATAATTGCATATTATTTCCAGGACTTTTTTTCGTGACTTTTGGGGATTTTCTACGTAGACAATCATGTAATTTGTGAACAAAGACATTTTATTTTTTCCTTTCTAATAGTGTACACTTTTTATTTCCTTTTGTTGTCTCGCTGCATTAGCTAGGTCTTACAATACGACAGTGAATAGAAGTGGTGAGAGGGGCTTTCCTTGGCTTGTTCTTTATTGGTGGGAGATCTCTCACCATTAAGTATGATGTTAGCTGTAGGTTTTGTAGATATTCTTTCATAGAAGAAGTTCTCTATTTTTGGTTTGCTGAGTTTTGGTTCTTTTAAATCATGAATGAGTGCTGTATTTGGTCAGATGTTATTCCTGCTTCTGTTGCTATGATCATATGATTTTTCTTTGTTAGCCTTGATGTCATAGTTACATTAATTGTTTTTTGAATAATGAACCTGGCTTACATACCTGAGCTAAATCCCACTTGGTCATGGTATATATATTTTTTCATACATTGTTGAATTCGATTTGCTTAAATTTAGTGAGGATTTTTTTTTTAAAGACTTTATTTGAGAGAGAGAGAGAGATTGAGAAAACAATTGGGGGGAGGGGCAGAGGGAAAAGCAGACTCCCTACAGAGCAGGGAGCCCATCATGGGACTCGATCCCCGGACCCTGGGATCACGACCTGAGCCGAAGGCAGACTCTCAACCACTGAGCCACCTAGGCACCCTGGTGAGGATTTTTACATCTGTGTTCACGAGAGATCTTGGTCTGTGGTTTTTCTTTCCTGTGGTGACTTTGGTTTTGGTATTAAAGTAATGCTGGCCTTATAAATGAGTTAGGAAGTAGTCTGTCTCTATATTTTCTGGAAGAGATTGTAGAGAATTGATATAATTTCTTTCTTAAATTGTTGGTAAAATTCAGTAAACCCATCTGGGCCTGGTGCTTTTGGTTTTGGAAGGTTATTAATTATTGATTCATTTTCTTTAATAGATATAGGCCTATTTAAGGATACCTGGCTGACTCAGCTGGTAGAGCATGCAACTCTTTTTTTAAAGATTTTATTTATTTGAGAGAAAGAGACAGTAGACCGAGAGAGCGAGGGAGCACGGGAGGGGGCAGGGGAGAAGGGGAAGGGGAGGGGCAAAGGGAGAGGGAGAAGCACGCTCCCTGCTGAGTAGGGAGCCTGACTCGGGGCTTGATCCCAGGACCCTGGGATCATGATCTGAGCCGAAGGCAGATGCTTAACCGCCTGAGCCACTCAGGCACCTCAGAGTGTACAACCCTTGATCTCAGGGTTGTGGGTTCAAGCCCCCCACTGGGTGTAGAGATTACTTAAAAATAAAATCTTAAAAAAAAAAAAAAAGATACAGGCCTGTTTAGATTATCTATTTTTCCTTGTGTGACTTTTGGTACATTGTGTCTTGCAAGATACTGGTCCATTTCATCTACGTTACCAAATTTGTGGGCACAGAGTTGTTCATCTGTTCCTTTATTATCCTTCAAATGTTTTTGAGAGAAATAGTGATGTCTTCTCTTTCATTTCTGATATTAGTAATTTGCACCTTTTCTCTTTTTTTTGCCTAATTAACCCGGCTAGAGGTTTTACTAATTTTATTTGACCCTTTCAGAGAATCAACTTCTAATTTTTATTATTTCTTTTTCTGCTTACTTTGACTTTAATTTGCCCTTTTTACTGAGGTGGATGCTTAGGTTACTGATTTTAGATCTTTTCTAATATATGCATTCAGTGCTATAATTTCTCTCTCAGCAGTATCTTTGCTTTCTGAGGAGAAATTTCATGCGATTTTTTTATTAGCTTTGCTACTTTATAGGTAAGGTTTTTTTTTTTTTCATTTGGCTTTCATCAAGATTTTTCTGTTTTTTTTCTTTGATTCTCAGTAGTTTAAATGTGATATACCTAGATGTAGATGTTTTTGTATTTGTCTTCCTGGATATTTTTTGAGTTTCCTGGACCTGTGGTTTGGAGTTATCATTGATTTGGGAAAATTTCAGTCATTATTACTTCAGATATTTTTTTGTTTTCCCTTCTGTCTTTTTTCTACTTCTAGTATTCTCTTTACATGTGTGTTAACACCTTTTGTAATTGTCCCACTTTTTTAGGGCATTTTGTATTTTTTGTTCTTTATTTTTCTTTGCATTTCAGTTGTGGAAGTTTCTTTTGACATCTTCAGCCTCACAGATTCTTTGCTCCGCCATGTCTCATGTACTGATTAGCCCAGAAAAGACATTCTCTATTTTTGTTAGAGTGTTTTTGATTTCTAGTATTTCCTGTTGATTCTCTTAGAATTTCTGTTTCTTTGCTTATAGTATCCATTTGTTCTTACATATTGTCTACTTTTCCCATTAGAGCCCTTAGAATATTAATCATAGATTTCAAAATTCCTAGTGTGAAAAAAATTAAAATAAAATAAAATAAAATAAAATAAAATTCCTGGTGTGCTAATTCCAATTTCTCTGCTGTATCTGAATCTGACTCTGATGCTTGCATTTTCTCTTCAGGCTGTCTTATAGAATACCTTGTAATTTTTGGTTGAAAGCCAGACACAATGTATTGGATAGAAGGAACTAAGGTAAATTGGCTTTTCGTGTGAGGTTTTGTGTTTATCTGCCTAGTGGTTAGGCTGTGCTTATTATTAGTGGAAGCTCTGGCAGAGGCTAAGATCTCCCTTGTTGTCTTTTGGGTTCCCTGGAGATTTCTTAGAACGTCTGGGATGTGTCATTCTTTTAGTTGTATTCTTTTGTTATTATACAGGAGTCCTGTTTATATGGTGGTAAGTTATGGAGGGGGAGGGAAAGTATTTTATACTCCTGTGATTTGGTCTGTTTTTTAGTGAGCCTATAGCATTCATCTGTGTCCTTCAGAAGTGTTTCAGTTTTCTTGCTTTTTTCCCCCTTAAGTAAGACAGGAATACTAAAGAATGCTGCAGTTGAGTATTTCCTTCCTCTGAGTCAAAGGCTAGAATTAGAATGTTCTGGAGTTGGATTTTTTTTTTCTCTGTCAGATCACAAAGACTCTTGTGGAACCCCAGTTGCTTAGTCTTCCTCGGGTAATAAAATTTCTCTTGAGATCAGGCTGTGTTAAGAACAGAATGCTCTGAGTGTATTTCATCATGACTGTTTTCCCCCTCCCCTTGCTGGAAGCACAGTGTGATTTTTCTGTCATCATCAGTGTGATAACCTGGTAGGTTTCCTGGTGGTAAAACTTGCAGAAGTATGGGAGCCTATCTAAGGCTGGATCTGCTGGAGTTTTTAACTGTCAAACTTGTTCACACAGAGTATCCAGCAATTTGTCAGTTATGGTTTGGGCTTTCCTACCTTTGTAAGAGTTCCTGTGGAGATTTCTGTTCCTGGGCTTCTGCTTTTATGAGTTGTGACTCTCTGTATTCACCTGTCTCACTCACTAATTTGCGGGGCAGTGGTTTGCTCTGTAACATCAATTCTCTGTGGATCTAAGAAGAGTTGTTGATTTTCAGTTTATTCTCCTATGTTCTTGTCATGATGATGGGTATAGTAACTTTCAAATTCCCTACGTGTCAGACCAGAATCAGGAAGTTCTGGTGCTAATTGTTTTTTTTTTTTACTCTGTATTTTACTTTTCTTATTAAAGAATACAATATATCTCTAGGTGATAAAATTTTTTAACATAGCTGCATAATGTGCCACAGTATGGATATACAGATTTATCCAACCATTTCTTTATGAGCATTCAATTTTTCCCATTGTTTTTTCCATTACAAACAGTACTGCTTAGATAGGCCTTATACATGTATACTTGCATACTGGTGCTATTATTTCCTTTGGTTTATTCCCAAATGTGGGATAACTAAGTCAACAGACATTTGTGTTTTTAATTAACAGGTTATCAGGTTATTTTGCCAAAAAATTGTAGTAGTATATGAGTTTCATTTGGAAATCACCGGATATTGTCAGTCTGATAGGTGAAAGTACTTTCCTGATTACTAGTGAGGTATGGAGCATCTTATATATGTTTATCATTTTGATTTCCCATGTGCATTCTTTGTGACATTGCCATTTCTTTCAGTTGGGTTGTTTGTTTTTTCCTTATCAAATTATATATTAGACATAGTTGTTAATATATTTAAAAATCACTGTTTGTGTTCCTTGTAGAAAAGTCAGAAAATGGCAGCATAAGAGGAAAGTAAAAATCACCCATCTGCTCACACAGAGATAAACTGCTCTTAGAATTTTGATATTGGACATTTTTCTAACTCTGTGTATGTATATAAGTTCCTACTATGAAAGTTTACTTGGCATGCTATATTATAAAAATATTATTATGTATGATTTTACTAATGTTTAAATACAGTGTAAGGAAAAATAACATGCAATAGAAAAAACTTTTTAAAAATGCAGGTTGTGAGACGCCTGAATGACTCAGTTGGTAGAGTTTGCGACTCTTGAACTTGGGATTGTGGGTTTGGGTCCCACGTTACGTGTAGAGCTTACTTAAAAATAAAATCTTTAAAAATAAATAAATAAAAATCAAAATGCGGGTTGTGACCTACTAAATTGATTTCATGACACAGTTTGAAACAATTGGAAACACTGGCTTTGAAACATTGCCTAAAACTATATAAATATATAACCTTGATAAAAATAAAACCAAAGTTAAAATATGGGAACAATATAGCTCTTAATTCAGGATAATTTGAAAGCCTACTAAAATTTTTATTTATTCATTTTTGTTTCAGACATTTAAAACAATATTATTGAAATACTCAAACATACTTAAAGAAAATGGGATGATGAACCCCAGTGTTGCCATTTCTCACATTTACCTGTTACCACATTTTGCTAATCTTACTTCATTTATCTCTCCCTACTTGTTTTTATTTTGCTTGACCATTTTTAAGTGAATCCCAGGCATCATACTGTAAACATAAATACTTGATTAATCATCTGTCTATAATAGATAATGAAATTGTGGTTATGTTGAAAAAGAAAGAGGCCTTATACCTAACAAAATAGACAATAATTTTATAATATTATCTAACAGTCAGTGTTTACATTTACCCAGTTATCTTAGAAATATTTTTTATAGGAGCTTTGTTTGAATCTGGATGAAACAAGATCTATATTGTATGTGGTTAATTATCATTTTAGGTCTTCTAGAATCTTCTCTTGCTTTTTAGAAATTTCATTCCACTTATTTACTGAAGAATAGGCCACATTTTGGATTTGGCTAAATGCTTCCTTTTGGTGTCTTTAGCTTGTTCTTCTAACTTGCATATTTCCTATAAATGGTAATTAGATCTATAAGCTTCTTCAGATATAATCCAGTTCTTTGGCAGTTATACTTCAAAGATGATGCTGGAAGCTATTATCTCTTATGGTTTCTTTTTTTTTTTTTTTTAAGATTTTATTTATTTATTTATTTGAGAGAGAGAGAGAGAGAAACAGCATGAGAGGGGAGAGGGTCAGAGGGAGAAGCAGGCTCCCCACCGAGCCGGGAGCCTGATGTGGGACTTGATCCCAGCACTCCAGGACCATGACCTGAGCCGAAGGCAGTCGCTTAACCAACTGAGCCACCCAGGCGCCCTATTATCTCTTATGGTTTCTATGGGCAGGGATTTGAGAGCATCTTGGCTGGGCAGTTTTGATTCAGGTTCTCTCATGAGGTTGCCATGAGATGTTGATTAGGGCTGTAGTCACAAGAAGGCTTGACCAGAGTCGGAGAATCAACTTCCTTCACATGGCTGGCAAGTTGTAATTCCATTATTGGTGGGAGGTCTCAGTTCTTCTTCATATGGGACTTTCAACACAGTTGCTTGACTGTCCTGACAGCTTGGTGGCTGGCTTTCCCAGGGCAAATTATCCAAGAAAGTAAAATGGAACCTGCCATGGTTATGTGACCTTGCCTTGGTAGCCAGTGACATTATCACTTCTGCAATACTTTGTTGGTCACACAGACTGTCCTTGAATCACTGTGGGAGGGCATAGATACTGGGAGATGAGAAGCACTGGGGGCCATCTTGGTGGCTGGCTACTGTAGATGATTTTTTTTTTTTTTTTAAAGAAACTCTTACTTATTTTTTTATTTTAAGTAGGCTCCACATGCAACGTGGGCTTGGATTCACGACCCTGAGATCAAGAGTTGCATGTTCTACTGACTTAGCTAGCCAGGCGCCCCTGCCATAGGTGATTTTACTTTAAAAGAACAGGATTTATATTTCTTTGGTCTTATACTTGTCTATCTCTTATACGAAAAATGGTAATTCCCAAGATATTAACGTAGTCCTACAATATACATAGAATAATTTTAAAATAACAATACTAATATTAATTACTAAGAAGACTACTGAATAAAGTTTTAGATTTCTTAGTGTTTCTTTTTGTTCTTAGAATATACCCCACTGGGGATAGTTAAAATACTATGATATAGGGGCGCCTGGGTGGCTCAGTCATTAGGCATCTGTCTTCGGCTCAGGTCATAATCTCAGGGTCCTGGGATCGAGCCCCGCATCGGGCCTCCGCAGGAAGCCTGCTTCTCCCTCTCCCACTCCCCTGCTTCTGTTCCCTCTCTCGCTGTGTCTCTCTCTGTCAAATAAATAAAAAATCTTAAAAAAAAAATACTATGATATAGACCATATGCAGCCAGTTTGATACACATTTAGGTTCATCTGTTTCCAATTTTTAGGCATTACTTTTTTACCCTTTTGGTTTAATGATGTATATTAATCATGTAAAACATTACATGATTCCAAACACAAAACTTTAAAATAGGCCACATTCAGAATAGTCTCACTTCCATTTCTCTTGTTCTTGTTCTCTCCCTTACCTATGAGCAACTGGGTTTTATTTTTAAAATGCTCAGTTCATCATTTTAGTTTCTTTTCTATATATTCACCCTCCCATCTGTATATAAAAGGAGCATAACAGTAAATGCTGTACTGTGCCTGGTTCTTCACATTTAATCATGTATCCTGAAGATTACTCTCCATATCAGTAGAGATTGTCGTCATCCCTTTTTATGGCTCTACAGTACTCTACTGTGTGGATGTGCCACCGTTTAGTCAGTCTCCTACTGACAGACATTTGCTTTTCAGTATTTTACTGTTAGAAGTAATGCTGGGGGTGCCTGGGTGGCTCATTTGGTTAAGCGTCTGCCTTTGGCTTAGGTCATGATCTTTGGGTCCTGATCGAGCCCTGGATCAGACTCCCTGCTAGTCTGCTTCTCCCCCTCCCCGTGCTGGTGCTCTCTCTCTCACTCTCTCAAATAAATAAATAAAATCTTGAAAAAAAAGAATGCTGCATTGAACAGCTCTGTGCCTACATCATTTTGTGTTTTTGTCAGTGAATTTTGGGACAGGTTCCTAGAATTGGGCTTGTTAAGTCAAAGGGAAATGCTAAATGTGATTAAACTAGGTATTGCCAAATTCCTAGCAGTGTATGGGAGTGTTTCTCACAGCTTCTGCAGTAGAGTCTAGTGTCATTCTTTTGGATCATTGTCAGTTTGTTATTGTGGTGAAGTTTCAGTTTGAAAAATAAATTTTTCTTAAGAGCAAGGTTAAACATCTTTCCATTGATTTAATGGGAATTTGTTGTCTCCCTCCTCCACCTCCCCAGTGAGTTATCTGTCTTCTTTTGCCCACTTTTCTGTAAGGTTGTTAATCCTTTTCTTTCTGACTTAGAGGGACTTTTTATGATTGATATTAATTAGTTATCTGGAATATAAGTTGTAAATGAATATTTGCCAGTTTGCTTTACTCTTCTAAATTTGTTTGTAGTGTTTTTAGCCATGCAGATTTTTATTTTTACATAGTCACATTATCAAAGTGTTTTCCTCTTATTTCTTCTTGATTTGATTCCCAGTTAGGACAGTTTTCCTCACTCTGAGGTTATGAAGAAATTCATGTTTTTTAAAAAATGTTTTCATGGTTTTATTTTTAATATTTAGCCGTGGTTCATGTGCTTTTTTATGCTGGTATATGTTGTGAGGAACAGATGGGTTTTATCTGTTTCTGTCTGCCTATTCAGTTGCTCAAATATTGCTAAATAATAAGTCCATCTTTTGTCCCATTGAATTGATACACCATCTTTATCATATATTAAAGTTCTGTACATGCTTGAGTATATTTCTGGATATATTTCATGTTCACTTAGCAGTATTACACTTTTTAGTTATAGACCTTAATTAATATCTGGTAGAGCCTCATGCCCAGGTGCCCTTTTCTCTTTTAGGTGTTTTCATTGCTGTTCTTATTTATTTATTTTTCTATGTGGATATAACATTAACTTTATGTTTAATTGTAGGGAAAAAACCCTGTATTTTTAAAAATTGTGGGGGTGCCTGGGTAGCTTAGTTAGTTAAGCATCTGACTCTTGGTTTCAGCTCAGGTTATGTTCTTGGGGTTGTGAGATTGAGCGAGCCCTGCATGGGGCTCCATACTCAGGGCAGAGTCTGCTTGAGATTCTCTCTCTTTCTCTACCTGTCCCCCTGCTTGAGTTCTCTCTCTCTCTGAATAAATAGATAAAATCTTTAATAAATAAATGAGTAAAAATTGAGCTTGTGCTTAATTTATAAATCATTTAGGGGAAAATTGACATCTTTATCATGTTGAGCCTTCTTATCTAAGAATGTATGCATTTTTTTGTGTATGGTTTTCTGTCTTATAAGAGTATCCTATTAGTTTATCTTTGAAGGACTTGGTACATTTCTTAAGTTTAAAAAAATTAATCTCTTATTAGAAATGGAGTCTTCCCTTTTGTCTTTTAACTGGTAGTTATGTTAATGACTATTGTATATTTTATTTTTGCTGTTTTTCTGCATTGTGTTACTGTTTTTAATAATTTTTTCATTGAATGTTTATGTCTTTTTCAGGGACCAAAAGATCATGTTATCTGTATATAATGAGAATTTTAGCTCTCCTGTTTCAATTCTTATATCTCTGATTCAGTTCTAATAGAAATAGAATGCAAGCCATTCTATTTTAATTTAAAATAATCTCTTAGCCTCATTAAAAAAAATCAGTTGTTAATTTAAGTATTTTTATTTAACCCAATATATCTAATAGATCAATGTAATCAGTATAACAGATTACTGAGATACTTTATATTCTTTTTGTTGTTGCTGTAGTAAGTCTTTGAAATCTAGTGTATGCTTTCCACTTGCAGCACATTGGTCTAGCCACATTTCAAGTATTCAGTAGCCCCATGTGGCTTGTGGCAACTGTGTTGCTCTGCGCAAACTCTAACTACTTTCTCCATTATTTAATCCCATCAAAGATAGCTCTATCAAGTACCGATTATTTTATAATCTACTCACTTTAACTCAACATCAATAATACATTTCCACATTGGTATTATACCTCTACAGTAATTTTCAAAGTGCATGGTATGATGTACATGTACCATAATAACCAGTTTTTTTTTGTTTTCTCTTTGCTTATTGTTTTGCTTTTAAATATTTAATACTACATTGCTTTTAGTGAACATGCTTATAGCTAAATCTTTGCAATCTTTATTTCCTTATGCTAAATATCTATTAATGCACTTGCTGTGTAAAAGGAAATGTAATTTTTAAAGCTTTGGTGTATATTGCCTAGTTATATTTTATAAATCTTCTAATTTACTAGCACTATATAACATTATCTGTTTAACACCTCACAGTATTTGTCAATACTGCGTATTTATTGTCTTTCTTTTTGAGATCTTTTTCCTTTAGTTAAAAGTGTTATATTACTTTGTATATTTTGGTTGATAGTGAGATAAACACATTTTCATGTATTTTGGACAAAAATATCTTTTGTATATTGACAGTTCATTTTATTTCTCATTTTCTCTTATGGGATTGGTCTTCTTTTGTACTGATTTTTAAGACTTCATTTTATATTATGGATATTGAGCCATTTTGTAGCAGATGTGTTTCTCCAGTTTGTCATTTACTTTTTCCTCTCTTCCATATTGTTTACTTTATGTACGTGATTCTAAATTTTTATTCAGTAAAATCTGTTGGTTTTTATTTATTTATTTTTTTTTTATTTTTTTTTTTATTTTTTTTTAAAAGATTTTATTTATTTATTTGACAGAGAGAGACACAGTGAGAGAGGGGAACACAAGCAGGGGGAGTGGGAGAGGGAGAAGCAGGCTTCCCGCCGAGCAGGGAGCCCGATGCGGGGCTCGATCCCGGGACCCTGGGATCACGACCTGAGCTGAAGGCAGAAGCTTAACGACTGAGCCACCCAGGCGCCCCAAAATCTGTTGGTTTTTAATGGGGTTTTGTTTTGCCTTTGGTATAACTCCCCATCTTCCTATGGTGTTACACATTTGTCCCATTACCAATTTTGCCTCTTTTTTTGATGGTTGCTTTCTTAATTATTAGATGTATATTTAGGCTCTGTTTTCTGGTGTATATCATGTTACACTTTTATGTCTGTCCCTACAGGTCATATTAATCTCTGGTAGATTAATTTTCAGAAGCATTTTAGCTGCTACTTTGGTTTTTGTTTTCTTTAAGGTGAACTTTAGAATTATTTTGTGAAGATAAGTATCCTGCCAGCAAAAGAAAATAGAAACAAATCCTTGGTTCCTTTATTGAAATTGCTTTAAAATACAGAATTTTACAGTTTGGTATTTAATGAATTTGTATAGTTCTTGTTAAAGTTTATTCCTAGTCCTTTGTATTAATTTTTTTTCCTTATGTGGAGTTATTTAAATTTTATTTTCTAATGAGTTGTTACTTGCATGTATGAAGTCTTTTGCTTTTTATATATGATTTTCTCTAACCCAGGTACTCTCTTTTTATTCTGTTGGATTTTCAAGGAAAATAGTCATCTTTATTAATAATTATATTTTTCTCTATTTCAGTGTTTATATGTTGTCTTTAATTTTACTTACTAACTTCCAAAAAAAAAAATAATTTTACTTAGTAACTCTAGAGCAGTTACTAGTAATGAGTGTTTTTGTCATGTTTTACTGTTCAGTAAGACTTGGTTGTTGATTTGAGAGAGGTACCATTATAAATTAAAAGAAAAACTTTTATTTAAATTACAGTTAGTTAACATACAGGGTAATGTTAGTTTCAGGTGTGCAATTTAGTGATTCAACACTTACATACCACACCCAGCGCTCATCACAAGTGCACTCTTTAATCCCCAACGTTCAAGAATCATTCTTACTATGCGTGAGATCTTTGTTTTTAATTAGGAACTGTTTGTTAGCTTTCTTCAGATGACTTGTTTGGCATGTTAATAGCTTTTTTCTTTGATATATTGAATTTTGTTAGTTTTTCCATTCTTGAATTGATAAATTAAACTTAGTCTGATTGGAATATTTTTAGATACAACTTTGGTTTCAGTTTGTATGAACTTCAGTTACGATTTTTGAATCTCTTATAAGTACAGTTGTTGTGTATGTGCTATTTTAGGTTTTGGTAGCAAGATTAAGCTGGTTTTATAAAATAAAGTTGCAGTTTGTATGCTTTCAAATGCTCTGGAGCTGTATAAACAGAATTAAATTATATGTTTATTGAAGGCTTAATAGAGATCATCTAAAAGTCCTAACTGGGCCCAGACTCTTTTCTTATGAAACACAATTCTTTTAACACTTCAAAATTTTCTTTGATGAACTATACTGATTTCATTCAGCTTCTGCTGAGAGACAGTTTGTTCAGTATATAAAACAGTTAAGAATTTATTTTATATTAATCACACCCAGAAACTATGCACTGTAGGGTTGATTTGATATCTTAACAGTTTTCTTCAAAAGAAGAAAACGGAGTTAGATGTTTCCTTGGGATGCATTTATTGATATTAAATTCAGACAGAAAGATGAACGTTATTGAAGTGACAAAGTAGGGCTTCTTTTCAAGGAATAATTTTCTCCATAGCATTTATTTTTTTAAATTTTGAGCCTATAGAAAAGTTGTAAGAATAAAACATTTTAATGCATTAATTATTCTTGTTCTTAGGTGCATTTTATCTGGTGTTTGAATATATGGACCATGATCTGATGGGACTTCTGGAATCAGGCTTGGTTCATTTTAATGAAAATCACATAAAGTCATTTATGAGACAGCTCATGGAAGGTCTGGATTATTGTCATAAGAAGAACTTTTTGCATAGAGATATTAAATGTTCAAATATTCTTCTAAATAATAGGTATGATGTGAGTTTCATATATGTGTTTAAAATGAGTGTTATATAATGTATACCTTGATTCTGTTAAAAAGACTTAAAATTTATTGCTCAAACTGTTTTAACATATAATCAGCAATATTACTGCTTGAGGTATATCTGAACTTGTGTTAAATATACTTTAATTAATTTCCAATAATAGTTTTTAATGTACATAAAATAATACTTAGTTGATTTCTCATTTGATAGTCTTCCAAATAATGTGAATGAATATTCTAGTAATTAATAATATGATTTCAGCTTTAGGTTAGGAATAGATCTAAGAATTTTTTTTTATTTAGAAAATTTTTTACACCAGTATCACAGTTTTAAAGTGAACTCTTTTGAAGTATGTATACACACATATATGCATAAGCAGATTTTTTTTTTTATTTTTTTTATTTTTTTAAAGATTTTATTTATTTATTTGAGAGAGAGAGAATGAGAGAGAGCACATGAGAGGGGGGAGGGTCAGAGGGAGAAGCAGACTCCCTGCCGAGCAGGGAGCCCGATGCGGGACTCGATCCAGGGACTCCAGGATCATGACCTGAGCCGAAGGTAGTCGCTCAACCAACTGAGCCACCCAGGCGCCCTGCAGATTTTTTTTTTTTAAGAGAAACTGCGAGTGGAGCGTGGGGGGACAGACGTAGAGGGGGAGAGAGAGAATTTTTAGCAGTCTGCACACCCACCACAGAGCCCGACAGGGGGCTCGATCTCATGACCCTGAGATCATGACCTGAGCCAAAATCAAGAGTTGGACACTTAATTGACTAAGCCACCCAGGTGCCCCTACATAAATGGGTATTTAAAGTATGTGTTAAAAACATTTTACTGACAGCATAACCTGAGCTCTGGTAATTCTTTTATAATTGGTATTACTTGTTAGTTTAAGTGAGGCATGCCTGGTTCTGATTTTAGTAGGTGAAAGGGTTCTATGTACCTAGCCCCTCTAAGAACTGGAAAATTAAACAAATTTAAAATGATGTGATTTAGTCTTATGCATTATTTTGAATTGAACAGGTAGTGTGTCTAATTACTAAGTAGCAGAAATGATCTCAGTTTATTTTCATTGAAGTGTACTTTTCTAAATAGGAACTAAGTAGTACTAAAATACTGTTAATGCTAGTACAGTAAAAATAGTAGTGGTGGTGGTGGTGGTGGTACTCGAATAATAGTATAGTAGCTCAAGTCACCAGAGGAAAAGTACTACTTTTTTACTTTGTTGTGAGTTTATCTATTTGCCTTTCCTTGTAGGACTTAGGGTACTGCTGTGTGATCCAAAGTTAAAGTTTATATATTTTTTATTAGTTTTAGGAATAGAATATGAATGTGTATGATATGATTAGATATCTATGAATGGATACAAATATGTATGATGTCAGAGTAGACTAATACTTTTTGTTCATTTTGTCTTCTACCAGAGGGCAAATAAAACTTGCAGATTTTGGACTTGCTCGATTGTATAGCTCAGAAGAAAGGTAAGAGTACTTTCAAGTGACTGTTACAGACAATAGAGACCAGTTTTAAGAATACCTTATTGATTATTTTTTTTAAGAAAAGGGAAATTTACTTTTCGTGGTTAAATATGTGAAATGTAATTTTGTACCATATTGGAGTGTCTGTTTTAATTACAGATTTTATGCATTTATCTCAATTTAAAAATAATTGTTTTTTGGCATTTAGAGGTGAATGTAATTTCTTTTAAAAAAATTCATACTTAAATTTCTAATGCAGACTCAGATATTAAGATGTTCGTGATTTTTGTGTTTGGTGAAAATCTTAGTATGTGCTTTTTGTATTGCATGTTTAAACGTACAAACTTTGTTTTAATTATTAGTTTGGACTTCTGTTTTTTTAAAACTATAGTTTTATCTACAGTAACGTTTGTTTTAATCTCATTAGAGCCTTTTATTTAAACTATTGTGAAGAAGTTCCATTGTATAACTTTTCTGTGTGGAGCTTCTGTGGCTGCAGTTGGGATGTATATCCCATTTGGCTCCTTTGGACATGGTGGTAGTGAAATATGACTTGTCTTATTAGAACTAATATGAGGGCACCTGGCTGGCTCAGTTGGTAGAGCATGCGACTCTTGATCTTGGGGTTATAAGTTCGAGCCCCACGTTGGGTGTAGAGATACGGAATTTCAAAATAAAACACTTCTGTGATATAGTGGGTTTTATGTAAACAAACTATGGAATTAATTGGGCTTAATATATCTCTAGTATGGCCCATTTCTTTCCTGTCAAACAGTACTGTTTATTATCAGATATATGTTCTGTGAAATACTTTGTCAATTCTGTAATTTCTTTAGTGTAACTATAATTTAATATAACGATGCATCAGTTCATTGGAATTCTTAGAAATAGGTATTTACTTTCACTGAATGTTGGCCAGTTTCTGGTTAGTTGATAAAATCCTCTTGTTTGAATTTTTTACAGTGAAAAGTTTATTTTTGAATCTTGCCGTGCCTGTCATGTCATTCTGAAAACTATTTTCATTGTTTAGTGTGGAGAGGTTTTTAAATGGTATGAATGGTATGTTTAAGATCCACTAGAATTCATTAAACCCCTCAGAAACTGTGGTGTAGACAGTTTTTTGGACAGGGCTCCAGTCCCCTATACTTCCTTTAGCCAGAGGTTTTCCACTTTTGTTTTACTTGCTACACTTCTAATTAATATTTTGTTTTAAGAAAGCATTGTGTTTTTTTTAAGTTTAAACTGTTTTAGGTGGCTAGGTGATGGACACTGGGAAGGGTATGTGCTATGGTGAGTGCTGTGAATTGTGTAAGACTGATGAATCACAGACCTATACCCCTGAAACCAGTAATACATTATATGTTAATTTTTAAAAAACTGTTTTAAAGCTTAAAAGCTGTAACCCTCATTTTGTATTTGAGAAAACTGAGACCCAGAAAGGGTTGAGTGACTTTAAAGATGAGAAAATATTTGTTGGTAGAGTCAAGAGTGTATAGTTTGAAATTTCCAACTCCCAGGTTTTTTGTTTTTTTTCTTTTCCATCCTATATAATAATGCCTCTTGATAGAAATTGAAGGAAAAAACAGACTGGCCAAATATGCTCTTAATCCAAAACGTCTCTTGACGTATATTTGTATATTTGAATAACTAAATTTTAGTGACTGTTCTTTAGGGGGGAAATTCTGCTTAATTAAGGATTCTGTCTGCGTAGTTGGTTAATTGAGATTTCACTGTAGTTTAGGTCATCCTTTCTTAATACAGATGTATGTGTTTGTCATACTTGATTGTAAATCCCTTGTTTTCATGTTAGGTTTCAGTGGAGATGGAGAACAGCTAAATTACCATTTTCATCTTATAGATTCTTTTTATGCTGATACTTATTCACATTGGAACAGATATGTTCCAGAAAAACTGTAATGTCAAATTTTACCTATCAAACTCCATTTTCCTATTTATTTTACCTTTTAAAATGGAATGTTGGGTTTCATTGGAGTGCCAAGGGTGTGGTGTGTTCACTGAGCCGTGGTCTCCATTGCTCTACTGAATTGATACAGGAATTTTGAGCTTACAAAAGTAGAAAATTTCAAATTTGCATCTACTGAATTTTCCTGTTTAACCAAATTCGTAAGATAAAACCTTGGTGTGTTATTTTGTTTTGTAAGCAAATATCCTGTCTTTTAGGGGCTTATGTATTCCCTTAAAACTTTTCTTTTTCGGATTTGAATAATTCCAGTTTCTTTAAAATCAGAGAAGTAGGCTTAATTTTAATGAAATGACTTTAAAAATACATACATTGTTCTAGTAAATTTTTTTAATTTAATTTTTTTTTAATTAAAAACATTTTTTAAAAGATTTTATTTATTTTTTTTTACAGAGAGAGAGACGGCGAGAGAGGGAACACAAGCAGGGGGTAGTGGGAGAGGGAGAAGCAGACTCCCCCCGGAGCAGGGAGCCTGATGCAGGGCTCTATCCCAGGACCCTGGGTTCATGACCTGAGCCGAAGGCAGACTCTTTTTTTTTTTTTTTTTAAAGATTTTATTTATTTATCAGAGAGAGAGAGAGACAGAGGCAGGCAGAGGGAGAAGCAAGCTCCTTGCTGAGCAAGGAGCCCGATGTGGGACTCGATCCCAGAACCCTGGGATCATGACCTGAGCCGAAGGCAGAGACTTAACCGACTGAGCCACCCAGGCATCCCCGAAGGCAGACTCTTAATCGACTAAGCCACCCAGGCGCCCCTGTTGTAGTAAATTTTAATAACATACCAATTTTTATATATAGCTATATATAGGTATAAGTATATATAGGTATATATAGGTATATAGGTATAACTGCCTTTAGCAGATTGACTATTGTCCCAACTTTTCTAGATATTTCTTGAAATAAAGAAGTAACAAATGATTTTTCATTCATATTTCTTTGTCATTATAAGCAGGAAGAAAGGTAAGGCTTTCACGTAATAACAGCCATCCAAATGTTAAGTCACTTGGAAGTATTTTCTAAGTAATTAGCTATTACAGATAGAATAACTGAAGTGTTCAAGAAGTTATTGCAAGGTGTTTTGTTTGTTCCCAAACAGAACACATTTCAGCTAACCACTGTAATAGCTTCAACTACATTCTCACTTACTTGGTTTCAGATATCTTTTTTGAATTTGAGAACTGGATGGACTGATAGTCAATACTTAGGAATTGAGGATGGGGGGTGGTGTGACCGATGTGGATCTCCTCTGTCATGTGTGCTGAGTGGAAGAAAGGAGAACCACTGGGTTAAAATTAGGGGGAAATGATTTCTTTAAACTTCAATAAACATTTTCTCATTTTGCATACTAGTATTTATACTTTGTCCCATTTGGCCTTGGGAAATACAGAACTTGACACCAGAGGTTTTTGCCCATTTCTTTACACCTGTTCATTTTTTTCAGTAGCTATTTTTAAAATCAACTTTCCCGGGGCACCTGGGTGGCTCAGTTGTTAAGTGTCTGCCTTCGGCTCAGGTCATGATCCCAGGGTCCTGGGATCGAGCCCTGCATCGGATTCCATGCTCTGCGGGAAGCCTGCTTCTCCCTTCTCCCACTTGCCCTGCTCTGCTTGCGTTCCCTCTCTCGCTGTGTCTCTCTCTCTGTCAAATAAATAAATAAAATCTAAAATAAAATAAACTTTCCCTGAAACTTTGAGCCACAAAATATACCCACTTCTGAGTTTTATTTTACCAAGTTATTGCTCCAGTGCTTTCCCAAATGACGGGATATCTTTTTCTCTTTAGGTGACTGTCCCATATGAATAAATACGTGCTTTCCACATAAACTGAAGATAATTTCATTTTCTAGAGAAGAAACTATAACTTAGCAAATTTACTTTTTTAATTAAAGGAACATTAACGCCCTTAGGGCTCAATCAGGAGGACTTTGGCTCTAGTCCTGGCATTGCTCTTTATTTAAGCAGTTGTGGCATCTTGGGCAAGTCTTGGGCAAATCTCTCTGTATCTTATCATTCTCAACTTTAAGATGAAAGATTTAAAAATCTCTAAAATCCTTATTTAAAGGGTATTGGAAAACATACCTCTTAGGGTTCTACAAGTTACTGTGATCAAAATAAGGTTCTTAAACATTTTTTAAGGGAATATCACCATCTAGTGGCTTTTCATAAAATTGCCATTGAAAGCAAAAGTAAATTTTTCCTATATATAGGAAAGCTATATATAGGTATCAGTGGAAGAGGGAGAAAGTATTACCTCTTGCAGCTTATCCAAGGACTAGATGAAATTATATCCAGGACTTATTACTTGTGTTCTTGTCTTTACACCTAAGCTAGAATTCTAGTGAGTTTAAAGACAGGGTCCAGGGTGCCTGGGTGGCTCAGATGGTTGAGCGTCTGCCTTCGGCTCAGGTCATGATCCTGGGGTCCTGGGATCGAGCCCCGCATCGAGCGCCCTGCTCCTTGGGAGTCTGCTCCTCCCTCTGCCTCTCTCTCTCTCTCTCTCTCTCTCTGTCTCTCATGAATAAATAAAATCGTAAAAAAAAAAAAAAAAAAAAGACAGGGGCCATATTTTACATATTTATATTTTTTATGCCCTAAAGTTTAAAACACATTCACAGTAATTGCTTGATCAATTCTGATCCAAGAGAAGGTCATTCTGTTCTGGAGGACCCTCCTGATATAGATTAGTGCAGGGAGCTTTGGGGATTGTAGATAATACAGAGGATGTTCTGGGAGACCCCGGGCCAGTATTAGAACCATAGTAATAAGATTGTTAATAACGTAGTAATAATAAATAATGTGACTAAACAAGTTTAGGAATGGGAATCTCATTTAGATTGCTGACCTAATCATAAGATCAAGATTAAATTGTACTTCCTTTGGTCCTAATGGAGTAGCTTACATTTTTGAACATATAAAATGGGAAAGACAATTTAATTTTTTAGGATATGGTGTGCCCCCTCTTCATGTAGGGAAAATCTCATCCATTCCATTAATGCTGAAGATTTACAGATCTCAATTTCAAGCATTCATCTTTTGATCTCTAAACCTGTGTGTTTACTGGACAACTCCACCCAGGTGATGCAGGTACTTTAAATTAAACATATTGTTACAAAGCCTATCTTCACATTCCCCCCAAAAAAGTCTGCTCCTTTTCCTTTTTTCCCTATTTTGGTTGAATGTATTCAGTCACTCTCACATATAGATATGTCTCCTATAGACCACTATAAATAGAATTATATTGCTTTTCGTACCTCTGGTCTTTTTCCCTAACATTCTTTTCTTCTGCCATTCTTATTACTGTCCCCTGCCTGCCACTCCCCGCCACCCCCCAAGATAATAGCAATGTTGAACTATTTGTAGTTCCCTAAACAAGTTAAGCTCTTAAGTGCCTTTATGAACCTACATAAGTTGTTTCCTTTTGTATGGAATTATACTCTCCATTATCTCAGTCTGACAAATTTGTTTTTTCCTTCAGTTCAGTCACTACCTCCCTTGAAAAATTTACCCCGAATCCTATAGTCAACATTGGGCACATCTTCCTTTATGTGTCCAGAATACATTATTCATTAATTTACATAGTACTTAAAGTTTATTATTATAATATCTGTTACCACCAGACTTTAAGGTTTTAAACAGCTCCAACCATGGTTGGTTGGTTGGCTGTTTGTTTGGTCCAGCCATCTCTTGGTGCCTTAGTGCAGTACCGAGCTCAGAGTTTCAATAAATATTTGTTGTTTATAAAGAAGGAACAAACTTAACTAGCATTTGTGCATGGTAATTTATTATATATAATCCCCTTTCACAAGAATTATTTTAAGGGAAAGCAGTTCTCTGAAACAGGTGGTGTAGATATCATTCTTAGGTACAAAGATAATGAAACTGAAATTTACAAAATTTCAGTGTATTTTCCAGATCACATAATTAGTGGTAGAGCTAAGACTCAAACTTGAATCTTTTGACAGAAAGGTGTTTTATTTTCATTATACTGGAGTTCTTCTTTGGTAAGACTCTGGATCTAACCTTGATTTCCTAAAATAAATTTCCCACTTCTAAAAGTATCTTCTAGGTGCAGAGCTCTAGGGGCATCTAGAGTCTGCTTTGGAGGTACCATTAGGCTGATGGCAGGTTTTTACAGTTGTAACAACAAACAGTCCCTTAATTTTACTGTCTCTGCTCTCTTGGCCTTCAAATAATATATTTTATTTTTGCCCAGTGAAGGATACTCATTTAGTCTTCCTGCAAGTTGTATGATATTTCCATTTCTGAATCTCCCTTAAAGCTCCTTGAATAACAAATGAGAAGGCTATAATTGAAAAATATTTTGATAACATCAGATATTTTAAATAACCTGAGATTTCCAAGTTTTATTATCTACAAGCCTGATGACTTACATTTTAATATCTTGTTGACCACATTAGGGTAGAAGTTTTGAAAAAACAAAACAAAACAAAGGAAGTATTCTTGTTGTCATTTTTAGAGTGTTGTTTTTTTCCCCTAGCGGAAAAGAAATAGTGTCTGCTTTCTTTTCAAAAACTGTTAATGAGATTTACAGGTGAAGATACTCAGTAGAAATTGAAATTCAGAATTTGTAATGTTGAGACCAGTATTTCTGGATCTTTACAAAGTTTAGTTTTTACTAAGAATAATAGCTTACTGGAATTATTGTTTGGTTTTTTAAAATTTAATGGCAGAGGTATTTTGTGTATGTGTGTGTATTTTGCCAGGTATGGAATTTATAACTTAGAGTTTAACTTAATTATGGGAGTAAATGGGGTGGTTTATTTTCTGTTTTTCGGTTTTCTTTTTTTTAAGACGTATTTTAGAGAGGGCGGGCAAGCGGGGAGAGGGCCAGAGGGAGAGGGAAAGAGAGAATCTCAAGCAGACTCCCCAGTGATTGGGGAGCCTAATGCGGGGCTCAGTCCCAGGACCCCAAGATCATAACCTGAGCCAAAACCAAGAGTCAGACATTCAACCAGCTGAGCTACCCAGGGACCCAGGTTGTCTTTTTAAAAGTGTATTTATTCTGTACCATCTAAGAACCTATTTGTTTTTCAGTCCTGTTTCTTTTTTCATAGTAGTAAATTCACTTTTTATGGAAATACTGGGTAGGGATCTTGAGAATGTAATTTTAAAAAAAAAAATCCATGAAAGAAAAATAAAGCATCATATATGAGGTGTCACATCAGTTGGTTGCATTTTCTCTTTGTGATCTAAGCAGGACCATCTTTAGGATGTTGATAATGGGTAGCTAAACCTAGTAGACCAAATTTGACAGGTTCATTTTTGGGGATTCTGGATTTTCATTTACTTGTCTAACTTCGGATGATCTATTTTTATATTATAACAGTATTTCGTTTTCTTGGGATTTAAACATCCTAGTTTCAGAACATAGTCTCAGTTATTTTTACTTGAGTCATTATGTTTGTGAAAACAGTTTCATGATCGTACCATGGAATATTTTCTTTAATACTCATTTGTTAATAATCATTTAAATTAGTGAATTAGGTGATTTGAAATTGGCTTTATTTGCTAACTCCATCTACCTTGGAATTTGCTTTTATGATTAAAGTCTTTTTCTGTCTGTATACTTTTTCAGTGTTTGCTTCCTTCTCATTTAACACTAAGGTGGAAAGTGAGGAAGGATATCTGTTTTGCAAAATTCTTGAATAAATCATCATGTATTCTTGGCTTTAATAAAACAATCATGTTCGTTATCTGTTGTCAGTGTTAACTTTTAAAAGTTTATTATAAACTAGTTTATTAAAAAGCTGATTTAAAATGTTTATTTAACAGATGCTTATCTCAAACATTTACAACATAATTATAGCACCACTGTCTTCTTGAAAGTTTTCTTGCCAGCTCTGTTGTCTCCCTGGCTTTTTCTCTAGCTGTAGAAAATAAACATTTGCTCAACCTTCTGAGGGAACTGATGGTTCAGTGTGGTTGGAGCAAGAACCAAGTAATAAAGATTTTTATGGGCCTTGTGTGCATGTTCTCTAGGAGGCAGCAATGTGTATTAAAGGTGTAACATATTGACATCTTATGCTGTCACTTTGTATTTTGGAAAGTGGATTGACCTTGTAAGTCTGGAAGCAAGGGCAATCAGTTAGAAAGCTGTTGCAGTAGACCTAGGTAGGATGATTATGGTTAGAATTAGGGAATGGGCATAGATGTTAGAAAGACAGATGAATTATACCATAAGATATAAAATTGTTAGAACTTGGTGGTTGAGTATGTGTTGTTAGCCACATCCCTGCCTGTACCCCACTGTAAGAGTTCTGCTTAAGCAACTGGCTAAATGGTTTGGTAGGGTAAGCTAAGCTTTTACAGCAAACAGAACCTCAAAATTCAATGGCTTAAAGAATACAAAATTTATATGTAGTTCTCACTTAATGATCAGGAGTGGTTGTTGCTTACCTCAGTGGACCATTAAGAGTATTTAACCATCTCATTAGATCAGGGGGTGTCTACTTCATACAGTCATTCAGGGATCCAAGTTGGAAGATCTGACATCTTCACATGCCTTCCAAGGCTGTCACCACCTCTTGTCAGGCAGAAGCTAGAAAAAAGGAGGGAGGAGTGTTATGAGCCAGACCTAGAAGTGGCACTCATCACTTATATTCATGTTCCATTGGTGAGAACTTGGTCATGTGCTCACACCCAGCTGCAATGAGGATGGGATGTAGTGTAGGTGGGCAGCTACCATTGAAGAAAAGAACAGATTTTGGAAGACAGGTAGTAGTCTCTGCCATAAGTGGTGATGCGGTTTCCTGAGACAGGAAACAGGCAGCAAGTGGGGGGCAAAAGATGATAAATGTCCTTTTGGATGTGTTCAGATACAGGTACTTATAGGACTTCTAAATTTACCTGCGTAGTAAAAACAGAAAAGTGATTGTAAGATCTCAGTTGGGAAAAAATTACTTTTGTTTCTCTGTAGCAGTGTTACAATACAGAAATTTCAGAGTTATTTTTCATGGAAAATATCAAAAGGAGGAAAGTGGGAGTGAAAATGGAAGATAAGGGAGAAAGGGCATGAGAAAAAAATGTGTTCATTGTTATGTAATAGTTAGGCATACATCAGTTGATTAAAAATATTAAGAACTGGGGCGCCTGGGTGGCTCAGTCGTTAAGCGTCTGCCTTCGGCTCAGGTCATGATCTCAGGGTCCTGGGATCGAGCCCCGCATCGGGCTCTCTGCTCGGCGGGAAGCCTGCTTCTCCCTCTCCCACTCCCCCTGCTTGTGTTCCCTCTCTTGCTGTCTCTCTCTCTGTCAAATAAATAAAAAAAAAAAAAAAAAAAAAAAAATTAAGAACTGCTTACTCTGTGCCAGACCAACCTACGTAATGCCTACTGGTTAAGTATTAGAGATACAGCTATGAAAGACAGACCAGGTTCCTGGTCGCATTTACATGGTGATGAGAGAAGGTAGACAATGAACGTGTGGAATAAAGATTTTAAAATACTTAAATGCTACAAAGCAGATAAAATAGTGACTGTAGGGTCACTGTGGGCATGTGGGTAATTTTTAGCTAAGGTAGTTAGCATAGACCTTTGAAGAAGTAAAATTGAGCTAGGACCAACCTGAGTGATGAAAATGGGATAACTTAATGAAGACACAGGCCACAAATATTGCAAGTAGAAGGAACTCAGCAACCTCAAAGCTTGGGAATAGACTTGGCAGGTTTAAGGGCCAAAAAGTTGGCCAGTGTAAAAATAGGAGGTGAGACACTCGGGAATATGGTCTTACCAACTTACGTAAAGTTTAAATGTTACGTAGTTATAGTGATATGATCTGGTTTTACGCTTTAAAAAAAACCTAAAAAAAAAAAGTGGGGGAGGAAAGCTAGGGATAGATGATATGGCGGAGAAATTAGTACCAATGAAAAGGTAATGATGGCTCAGACTAAAAGATAATCTTGACTTATACTTTTTTGAAATTGTGGAAAATTGTTGGATTTAAGATCTGTTTGGATGTAGAAATGACAGCAGTTGTTGATAGATCATATGGGAGATTTGAAGGAAAGAGGAATGAAGGACGACAGATTTTTTGACTTTTGAAGCAGAGGTGTTAAAAACAGATCCCAGATTTCTTTTGTAGATTTGGTAGGTGTTTCTGCAGTAGATTCTGAGGGGAGACATGGCATTTGTGCATTTGATAAATTTTGTTAGCTGAAGGCTCTTCATGTTTTTCTCAAAAATATAAATTATAGTCAAAAAGAAGTATAGACTATTATATATGTTGAGAAAATGAAGCATGTTAGAGCAGTTTAGGTATTTCCTTTTATATAATTCTCTTTTTATTTCTTATAAGGGTCTTTAAGAAAGTTAGCAACTCTGGTTTGTATATTTTAGTTATCCAGAACCTCCCAAGTACCTTAAAGGCCTAGGATCTTGCTCTGAGCATTTGCTTTTGCCTTTTATCTATTTAGACCAGATGGCAGGCTGAGCCGCCTGGGGACACACCCTTACGGTAGTGCTTTTGTTTTTTGGGGATAAAGGTAGGGAAGACCATAACTGTTTCTCATCTCCCCACATCCACCCCACCCCAGTCTTTTGAATTCCTGGGATTATCTAAGGGCAGAGTATTGAGATCTGTCATTGAACAGATAGTCACTGATCTCTATTGATATGTCATTGAATGTAAAGAAAAATTCGGACGCCTGGGTGGCTCAGTCGGTTAAGCGTCTGCCTTCGGCTCAGGTCGTGATCCCAGGGTCCTGGGATCGAGTCCCGCATCGGGCTCCCTGCTCCGTGGGGAGCCTGCTTCTCCCTCTGCCTCTGTCTCTCTCTCTCTCTCTGTCTCTCATGAATAAATAAATAAAATCTTTAAAAAAAAAAAAAAAAGAAAAATTCGATGAAAATTCAGTGATGGTACTTTGTTTTACAAAAAGTACATATCGGTCCAAATATTTATTCACTTTACAAATGAAAGAATTTCCCCAGTTTTGAGATACTCGTGTTTTGTTTTTTTTTTTTTTAAAGATTTTATTTATTTATTTGATAGAGACACAGCGAGAGAGGGAACACAATCAGGGGGAGTGGGAGAGAAGCAGGCTTCCCGCTGAGCAGGGAGCCCGATGTGGGGCTCGATCCCAGGACCCTGGGATCATGACCTGAGCCGAAGGCAGACGCTTAACGACTGAGCCACCCAGGCGCCCCGAGATACTTGTGTTTTAAAATCGAACCTTCGGGACGCCTGGGTGGCCCAGTCGGTTGAGCATCTGCCTTTGGCTTAGGTCATGATCCCAGAGTCCTGGGATCGAGTTCCGCATCGGGCTCCCTGCTCTCAGTGGAGAGCCTGCTTCTCCCTCTTCCACTCTCCCTCTGCCTGCAGCTCTGCCTACTTGTAGTCTCTATCTCTCTGTCAAATAAATAAATAAATAAATCTTAAAAAAAATAAAATTGAACTTTCTGTGTCATATTTTACAGTTGAATGTTTTGTCTGTCTTTACCTAGTTCTTCTGACAGAAACTAAAAATTTAGAAATATTTGGAAAAGCCATTAAATGGTATATATGAAATATTTTTGCCACATACTTAGAAGTATATTTCATCTAGTTTTGTGTTTAATCATTTTTGATAATGTACTAAATATTTTCACTTCTGAATTTGATAAAAGTTAAAAAATTAGTCTTAATTTTAGCTGCTAAAGTTGACTATGTTCTGAATGTTGCCTAGAACTTGATACATAGTATATAAAATAATCTTTTATTTAAATATTCTTTTCAATAAAATTTAGTAACTTTAATTCGTGTGATTTCTCTACATAATTCAACATACTTTTATTTTTTAAAACCACTCTTAAATATAAAAAGATAAAGTATTAACTGTTTACAGATAGATTTATATTAATTTAAACATTTTCTTGAGACCATAGGTATCCAGTTACACTTGAGTTAACAAGACCATAGGTTTCATATGCTTATAGATCCTTGAAATGTTTTTGAAAACTGGTCATTAAAATTTTCACAAACTTTGTTCTCCCACCCAGCTAATTCATATATGTCAACTGAACTTGCAAGGTCGTATACATCAAAGTGTCTGGCCTGTGTTCAACATTGTTCTGGGCTTTGTTTATGGGGTTCATAATAAAGAATGGTACCTGGGATTTTTTTGTCTTCCGGGGAAGATAGAAAACATAAAATAGAATATACTGTTAAGTATGATTAAAAAAAATAAGAATGTGAAAATAAATCTGTTGATAATAGAGATTAGAGTTTATGGAGATTAGTCTTTCACTATGTCTTGAAGGAGGTATAGGATTGAATGAGAAAAATAGGGAGGGGATTTCAAATTTAAAAGGAATTAAGGCATAAACAGGTGAACTTTTTTTAATCAAGGTATAATTGACATACAACACTATATTAGTGGGGGCACCTGGGTGTCTCAGTTGGTTGAGCGTCTGACTCTTGATGGTCATAATCTCAGAGTCATCAGATTGAGCTCCACTTCGGGCTCCACACTCAGCACAGAGTCTGTGCTGCTCTGCTTCTCCCACCCCCATCTCTCTCAAATAAAGAAATAATAATAAATAAAGATTTTATTTTATTTGTTTATTTGAAAGCAAGACAGAGATAGCAAGAGAGAGAACACGAGCAGGGAGGAGAGGGAGGAGCAGGCTCCCTGTTGAGCAGGGAGCCCAATGTGGGGACTCGATCCCAGGACCCCAGGATCATGACCTGAGCCGAAGGCAGACGCTTAACTGACTGAGCCACCCAGCACCCTTAAAATAAAGATTTTAAACAAAATCTTTAAAAAAAAAACACACATATTAGTCTCAATGTAATGATTTCACAGTTGTATACACTCTGAAATGACCACAATAAGTCTAGTCATCATTTGTCAGTATAAAAAGTTACAAAAGAAAAATTTCTGTTTTATTCTTGTGACGAGAACTTTCAAGATCCACTCTCCTGGCAACCTTTAAATACGTACCGCAGTACCATTGGCTGCAGTCACCATCCGCACACCATGTCCCCATGACCTAGTCATTTCACGACGGGAAGTCTGTGCCTCCTGACCCACCTTCTCCATTTTGCTCCACCTCCTCCCTGGCAACCACCATTCTGTTCTTTATATCCATGAGTTTTTTTATTATTTGTTTGATTTTTAGATTTCATATATAAATGAGATCATATGATATTTGTCTTTTTCTGTCCACTTATTTCACTTAGTATAATACCTTCATGGTCCATGCATGTTGTCACAAATGGAAAGATTTCATTCTCTTTTATGGCTGAATAGTATTTTCATTGTATATACGTAGTCTCCTTGTCTGGGTTTTGTGTTCCACAGATTCAGATTACTGCAATTAACCCCAGTCCAGAAGCAGATGATCCTTCTGATGTATCATCAGAAGGTCAATAGTAGCCTAATGCTACATCACAGTGCCTCCATCATTCACCTCACTTCATCTCATCACATAGGCATTTTATTATCTTACATCATCCTAAGAAGAATGAGTACAGTACAATAAGATATTTTGAGGGGGAGAGAGAGACCATATTCACAAGTTTCATTACTGTATGTTACTATAAATGTTCTATTATTATTGCTGATCTCTTCTTGTGTCTAATTGCTAAATTAAGCTTCATTATAGTTAGGTATGGATTAGCAAAAAACACAGTATATATAGGGTTCAGTACTATTTGTGGTTTCGGGCATCCACTGGGTGTTTTGGATTATATCCCTTATGGGGTATAATCCATACTATGGACTACTATGTGTACCACATCTTTTTTATCCATTCATCCATCGATGGACACTCAGGTTGTCCCGTATTTTGACTGTTGTAAATAATGCTGCAGTGAACATGGAGGTTCAGATTAGTATTTCCATTAGTGTTTCCATTTTCTTTGGATAAATACACAGAAGTGGGATTGCTGGGTCATATGGGATTTCCATTTTTAATTTTTTGAGGAACCTCCATACTGTTTTCCATAGTGGCTATACCAGTTTATATTCCCACCAACAACGCACAAGGGTTCTTTCTTCACATCCTTGGCAATCCCTATTATTTCTTATCTTTTTGATAACAGCCATTCCAACAGGTGTGAAGCGATCTCTCATTTGTAGTTTTGCATTTCCCTCATGATTAGTGAAGTTGAGCATCTTATGTGCCTGTTGGCTATGTGTATGTCATCTTTGGAAAAATGTCTCTTTGGATCCTGTGCCCATATTTTAATCAGGTTTTTTTCGTTGTTTTGCTATTTGGTTGTATAAGTTCTTTATATATTTTGGATATTAACCTCTTAGGAGATACATGATTTGCAAATATGCTCCCATTCAGTAGGTTGCCTTTTCATTTTGTTGATTGTTTCCTTTGCTGTGCAGGAGCTTTTTAGTTTGATGTAGTCCCAACTTACTTATTTTTGCTTTTGTTGCCTTTGCTTTTGGAGTCAGATCCAAAAAAAAGAAGAAAAAAAAAAAAACCACCAAGACTTGATGTCAGGGAACTTGTTGCCTGTGTTTTCTTCTAGAAGTTTTATAGTTTCAGGTGTTAACATTCATGTCTTTAATCCATTTTGAGTTAATTTTTGTGTATGACATAAGATAGTGGTCCAGTTTTATTCTTTTGCATGTGGCTGTTCAGTTTTCCCAACACCATTGATATTCAAGAGATTGTCCTTTCCCCAGTACATATTCTTTTTTTTTTTTTTTTTTAAGATTTTATTTATTTATTTGTCAGAGAGAGAGCACAAGCAGGGGTAGCTGCAGGCAGAGGGAGAAGCAGGCTTCCTGCCGAGCAAGGAGCCCAATATGGGACTAGATCCCAGGATCCTGGGATCAGGACCTGAGCCGAAGGCAGACGCTTAACCCACTGAGCCACCCAGGTGTCCCTCCCCAGTGTATATTCTTGCCTTTGTCATAAATTACTTGACCATATATGTGTGGGTGTATATCTGGGCTCTCTATTCAGTTCCATTGACCTATGTGTCCGTTTTTATTCCAGTACTGTACTGTTATGATTACTATAGCTTTGTAAATTTGTTTGAAATCAGGGAGTGTGATGCCTCCACCTTTCTTCTTCTTAAGATTGATTTGGCTATTTGGAGTCTTTTTTGGTTCCATACAAATTTTGGGATAGTTTTGTATTATTTTTGTGAAAAATGCTGCTGGAACTTTGATAGGAATTGCATTGAATCAATAGAATACTCTGGATAGTGTAGACATTTTAACAATATTAATTTTTCTGATCCATGAGCATGGAACATCTTTCCATTTATTTGTGACTTTGATTTCTTTCATCAGTGTTTTTATGGTTTTCAGCGTACAGGTCTTTAATCTTCTTGGTTAAACTTGTAGGTATTTTATTCTTTTTGATGCAGTTGTAAATGGGATTGCGTTCTTAATTTCTCTTTCTCATACTTTATTTTTAGTGTATAGAAATGCAGCAGATTTTTGTATGGTTGATTTCATATCCTGAAATTTTACAGAATTTGTTTATTACCTTTAACAGTATTTTGGTGAACCCTAAAGGGTTTTCTATATATAAAATCATGTCATCCACAAATAGTGACAGTTTTACTTCTTCTTTCTCAGTGTTAGTGCCTTTTTATTACTTTTTATTGCCTAATTGCTCTGGCTAGGATTTTCAATAATATGACAAATGAGAGTGGTAAGAGTGGGCATCATTGTCAAGGGTATTCATATCTCTATTCATCAGGGATACTGGCCTATAATTTTGGTTTTATGTGATGTCATTGTCTGGTTTTGTTAATCAGGGTAATGCTGTCCTCATAAAATGAGTTTAGAAGTGTTCTCTCCTCATCAATTTTTGGAAGAGTTTGGGAAGGATAGGTATTAAGTCTTCTCTAAATGTTTGGTAGAATTCATCAGTGAAGTTGTCTGGTCTTGGACTTTGGTTTGTCGGGAGGTTTTTGATTACTGATTCAGTCTCCTTACTAGTAATTGGTCTGTTCAGATTTTATTTTTCTTCATGATCCAGTCTTGGAAGATTATATGTTTCAAGGAATATTTATTTGAGCCTTTTCTCTTTTTTTCTTGTTGAGTCTAGTTAAAGGTTTGTCAGTTTTGTTTGTTTTTCAGAGAACCAGCTCATGGTGTCATTGATCTTTTCTGTTGTCTTACTGGTCTCTAATTCATTTATTTCTGCTCTGATCTTTGTTATTTCCTTCCTTCTACTCCCTTTGGGTTTTGCTTGTTCTTCTTTTTCTAGTTCCTTTAGGTGTAAAGTTAGATTGTTTATTTGAGATTTTGTTTTTTTGAAGTAGGCCTCCTCTATCGCTTTGAACTTCCCTCTTAGAACTGCTTTTGCTGCATCCCATAGATTTTGGTAAGTTGCATTTTCCATTTTCATTTGTTTTGAGGTATTTACTTATTTATCCTTTGATTTCCTCATTGACCCATTGGTTGTTTAGTAGCATATTGTTTAACCTCCACGTATTTGTGATTTTTTTCCCAGTTTTTTTCCATTCATTTCTAGTTTCATACCATTGTGATTGAAAAAGATGCTAATGTGATTTCAGGCTTCTCAAATTTATTGAGACTTGTTTTGTGGCCTAACATGATTTATCTTGGCTAATGTTCATATGCACTTGAGAAGAATGCATATTCTGCTGCTTTTAAATGGAGTGTTCTGTATATATCTTTATAAACCATCTGGTCTAATTGGTTGTTTAAAGCTAATGTTGCCTTATTGATTTTTTTGTCCACATGATCTGTCCATTGGTGTAAGTGGGGTATTAAGTCCCCTGTATTATTGTATTGCTGTCCATTTCTCCCATTAGGTCTGTTAATATTTACATTATCTAAGTGCTCCTGTCTTGAGTGCTCCTGTCTTGTTGGATTGACCCCTTTATCATTATGTAACGGTCTTCTTTGTCTCTCTCTCTTTTTTTTAAGATTTTATTTATTTGAGAGAGAGAGAATGCGCGCATGAATGTTGGAGGCGGGGGAGAAGCAGACTTCCTGCTGAGTAGGGAGCCCGATGTAGGGCTCAATCCCAGGACCCTGGGATCATGACCTGAGCCAAAGGCAGATGCTTAACTGACTGAGCCACCAAGGCATCCCTCTTCTTTGTCTCTTTTTACAGTCTTGGTTTTAAAATCTGTTTTGTCTGTAAAGCTACCCCTGCTTTCTTTTGGTTTCCATTTGTGTGAAATATCTTTTTCCATCTCTTTCAGGCTGTGTGTGTTCTTACATCTGAAGCAAGTCTCTTGTAGGTTGCAGATAGATGGGTCTTGTTTGTTTTTTGTTTGTTTGTTTGTTTTATTCATTCAGCCACTCTGTGTCTTTTGGTTGGAGAATTTAGTCCACTTACATTGAAGTAATTATTGACAGGTCTGTACTTATTGCCATTTTGTTCATTGTTTCTGGCTGTTCTGTAATTCCTTTCTTTCCTTCTTGCTCTCTTCCTTCATGGTTTGATGGTTTTCTTTAGTGTTATGCTTAGATTGCTTTCTTACTTCGTGTATCTCCTATAGATGTTTGCTTTGTGGTTACCATGAGGCTCACACGTAACAGCCTATATATATATCAGTCTATTTTAAGTTGATAGCAGTTTAAGGGGTTTATTTTGTTTGTTTGTTTTAAGATTTACTTATTTTGGAGAGAGCACGCATTCGAGCAGGGGGAGGGACAGAGGGAGAGAGAATCTCAAGCAGACTCTGTGCTGAGTGTGGAGCCCGATGCAGGGCCCATCCCAGGACCCTGAGATCATGACCTGAGCTGAAACCAAGAGTTGGACACTCAACTGACTGAGCCACCCAGGCGCCCTGATAACAACTTAAGTTTGAATGCATTCTAGAACTCTACATTTTTACTACCCCTGCATTTTATGTTTTTGATGTCACATTTTACATCTTTTTCCTTTGTATATCCCTTAACTGATTATTGTAATTACAGTTCTTTTTACTAATTATGTCTTTTAACCTTTATAGTAGTTTTCTGTGATTTTAATCCACTGCCTTTACCCTGTCTTTACCAGTGAGATTTATACTTGCATGTTTTCTTGTTACTAGTGTACTTTCTTTCCTTGCACCTTAAAGAATTCCCTTTAACATTTTATTTCTTATAAAGCTGATTTAGATGATGAACTTCTTTAGCTTTTACTTGTCTGAGAGGAAAACTCTTTATTTCTCTCCTTTAATTCTGAATAATAACCTTGCCGGGTAGAGTATTTTTGGTTGTCAGTTTTTTCCTTTCAGCACTTTGAATATATCGTGCACTTTCTTCTGGCCTGCAAAGTTTCTGCTGAAAGTCTTACGCAGGCCTGGGGGATGGGGGTCGCGGGGTGTCCCTTGAGTTTGTAAAAGTTGTTTTCCTCTTGCTTCTTTTTAGATTATCTCTTTATCTTTTACTTTTGACATTTTACTTATACCATGTCTTGGTGTGGATCTTTTGGGGTTCATTTTTATAGGATCTTTTGGGCTTCCTGGATCTGGATGTCTGTTTCCCCACGTTAGGGAAGTTTGCAGCCACTGTTTCTTCAAATAAGTTTTCTGCCCATTTGTCTCTCTCTTCTCCTTCTGGTACCCATATAATCTGGATGTTATTCTGCTTGATGTTGTTCCATAGGCTCCTTAAGCTGTTTTCACTTTAATTTTTTTTTTCTTTCTGCTTCTCTGCTTGTTTGAGTTCTACTGCTCTATCTTCTAGATCACTGCTCTTCTCTCCTGCTTAATCTAGTCTGCTGTTGAATCCCTCTAGTTTAGTTTCCTTTTTCTTTTTTCAGATCAGTTACTCTTTTCTTCAGCTTTGTGACTTCTCTTTGGTACTTTCTTATATTTTCTGTTTGTTTAAAGTTCTCACTGTGTTCATTGATTTTTCTCCCAAGTTCGGTGAACATTGGTATGACCATTTTCACTCTTCCAGGTAAATTAGTTACCTCTGTTTCATTAAGGTTTTTTTCTTCTGAGGTTTTATCTTCTTCTTTTGTTTGGAACATATGTTTTCTGTTTCCTCAGTTTGCTTGACTGTGTGTTATTTCTATGTTTAGGGAAAACAGCTACCTCTTCTAGTCTTGAAGGAGTGGCCTTATGTAGGAGATGATCTTTATCTTTCAACCTTGCCCTAGCTCTTCTGTTTCTCAGACCTTTGTGTTTGTCTAAGCAGTCTGATTTATATTTGATAGGAACCAACTATTGAGGATGTTCCAAGACCAGTCAGTGTTGCAAAGGCAGGAATCTCAGTCAGCACCTAGATTCAGGTTGATTGGAAGCCAGACCCTCAGGCAGCAGCTTTTAATGTATACAAATATATGTAGTCATGTGGGACCACAATTGTAAATCCTCTGGCCTGCGGACCAGGTGATCTGGAGATATCCCTTGGGCTACAGTTGGAAAGTCAGAGCATAAGATGAGTAAAAAGCTCCTTTCTGGGAGATACCAGTGAGCTGTAATGAGGTCATTGGAGAGCACAAGGATGGTGTCCCCTGCCCTACATTCCCTGAGAGCACCTCTGTAGACTGTAGATGTCTGGCAAACCTGCAGTCTGTCCCTTAGGCTGAAGCTGCAGGACAAGTAAATAGGCCTTCTTCCCAGAAAGACTGGGGTGTGTTTCAGTCTGTGTAGTGCCCTTGGTATGGTAGCCTGCCAAGAACTGTTTTATTATTACTTTCTCCTGGGACCCAGGAATGCAGCCCCCCTGGCCACCAGAGCCAGGTGATCAGGGAGTATCTCCCAGGTGGAGTGTGTGTGACCAACAGCTTTAGTGAAGCTGCGGGAGAGTGCAGGGATGGGGTGCACCTGCCAGCTTTAGTAGGGCCACAGGGGAGTGCAGTTTTGGAGTGCACCACCGGTGCCATCAGAGTAGGAGGAGAGCGCAACAGTGATGCCTGGCCGCGCCTTTGTCCCGGGACAGAGTCCCAACAGGCTCCTGCCCCTCTTGTGGATGGTTTAAGATCAGCAAATGAATCTTCCTCATAACAGTCTAGTGGCTTTTCAAACGGTGGCTTTGTGCTCATCCCTGGCACAAGGGAGTCTGCATGAAAGCCTTTTTAGAGAAGTATCTCAATTCCCTACAGCCTGTTTGGTCCCCTGGATGTAAGCCCCGCTGGCAAATAAAGAGGTAGCAATATGTATATATCCTCTCTTTTAGAAGGTGACAAAAGAATCATCTGATAAAGTATCATACCTGTTGCCAGTGGTGCTTTGCAGAATAGACCTCAACTACTGCAGTCTACATTTATGTACTTTGTATTTGCATACTAAAGTGGGGTTGCAGTCAGTGAAATATTGTCAAAAATATGCCCAGGTGAAATTTTTTATTAGGTGATTCCAATTTGTACTATATCTTGCCACACATTAGTAATTTGCCAGATTTGGTCAAAATCAATCAACTTCCTTTAAGTCAGTTAATCCCCTTTAAAGTTATGGAAAGGAAAAACAGAACCGAACAGTTGGGACCTTTTTTTGACCAAAAGACAGTTAAAATCAGCCAACTACTTTTCATTTTTATGTATTAAGGGAATTTTCAGTTAATCACATTGCTCTCAAATGTATTTTATGATCACGTATGTCAGATGTAATAGCATGTCTGAGCTTAGTAGGCAGATGAAATTGGTTTTAGTTAGGATTGTAGGATTGCTTTGATTAGCCAAAATAATATTTCTTAAGAGAATCTCTCTTATTCTAACAGATAATAACTCTAAAGAGTTGCTTTCTGTGTTTTTTAGTCGGCCGTATACTAACAAGGTCATCACTTTATGGTACCGTCCACCTGAACTGCTGTTGGGAGAAGAAAGATATACACCTGCTATTGATGTATGGAGCTGTGGGTAAGATAGGCTTACTGACTGGTTTAATTTACTTGAAATTTTTGGTAGTGAAGTAAAATCGTATCATTTGGTAATGATGGATATTTTTTCCACTAGATGTATCCTTGGTGAACTCTTCACTAAAAAGCCTATATTTCAAGCAAATCAAGAACTTGCACAACTAGAATTAATAAGGTAAGCTCATGATTGTAATATTTGTTGGGGGTGTGTAATACTTCATAGAAAATTTAAAGTCTTTCAAGTTTGTGTCTTTAGGAGAACAGCATGGTTTTCTTGAAGGCTAATGATTGCTGAATGGAAGAGAAACTAGAATGTGGGTACTTTGATACTTGTTCTAGTAAAAATAAGGATCCCAAAGTCCCTAGCTCTTTTTTGCAATTAAATGAAAGGGCGGGGGACCCAAAAAATAAGACCAGGAAGAAAGAGTAAATAAGTATGAGAAAGGAGAGAATAAATGGTAGATAACTTTTTTTTAGTATGGCAGGATGGAAGAATTAATGTTTTGGGATACTGTAAAGAAATACTCTGTTTTATATACACATATGCATACATGTTTATATTTATTTATATGTGAATGTTTATACACGGAAACATGTGTATGTACCCACAGGCATCAGTCTTCATAATTTGAGGCTGTTGTAGGGCCTGGGTCATAAGGACATACGTGCTAATCACCTTTCTCTTCATGTAATATTTTAAAATAATTCTTTTATTTTTAAAGAAAGAGCTTTGGCTTTCATATATAATGTCACTTTGCAACTTCTAAGTTTTGTGTGTGTCTCAAACTATGGATGAGAACTTTTAGGAAAAAGATATTGGTATGAGGCACAGATACCAATATACTATGAACCTTCCCTTCAACAGACTTATTGGATTAATTGATGCTCTCCAGTCCCTCTGTAAGTAACAGTAGCCTGATAACATGGCAAGCCGAGTGTTCGCAGCTAGTAGGCTACTACTCTCTAGTAAGACTGTGTATTTATGCTACCAGTTGAAGTATGATGACTGTAAGAGGTAGTTGTTTCCAATTTTGTATACCAACTTTTTA